>NC_092691.1:25151834-25751834 GCF_964275005.1 Diadema setosum | reverse complement strand
CCCTTACCGGCAGCACCTCGCAGGCAACCCCAACGCAGATACTTCTCAGTACCCGTAAGTCGTTCGTAACAGAAAACGGATTGGTTTCAAAGCTCTCACGCAGGTCACTAGGAATACACGCAAGTAGAAGGTAAGTAGCACCCGTCTATCGGGACCAAGAAACAAGTGCGAAACTCGCAAACATTCTTGTCCGTCAGCGGGAAAAATCCCTCCTTGCAACAAGCCCGCGCGTAGCTTGCCCGGAAAGGTGTGACACGGCCTTAAGATCGCGACAGTTCATTTCATTTCATTTCTGTTCACTTAATAAAACATGTATACATAAAAATGTGACAATAGTATGACAAGTATAACATGAAAAAGTGACAAAACAAACAAGCAAACAAATAACCAAAGTTATAAAGTGAAGGGGTTAATGAGAAGGCGCTGGGTCTAACCCCGGGAAAGTAAATACAGTGTATTAACAACTGACAAAAATGTCGGCACACGCGCGCACCAGTTCACATACATAACAATACACAAGATGCCATTTTCACAAACACACCCCTATCATGCTACTTTACTATTAATTCAGAATGATATTGAGTAATTCCAGAATTCCTTTCAACTAAAATACCCTTGTAAGCTTTCTTAAAACTTTTTTTACTCTCTTTTTTTACATTTTACATCAGAGTGTATAGAATTCCAGATTTGCGGGCCTTGAAAAAATATTGACTTTTTGTAAGAGGATGTACGAATCAAAGGTAAGTAATTTTTTTTTTTAATTTCTTGTGCCATAATTATAATTATCTTTGTTTAATCTAAAATACCCAAGTAGTGATACAGGTAAAATATCATTATAGCATAAGAACATATAATACTGCACTCTGTGATAAATACATATCATACACAGTTGAAATAGACGAAGTAAAAAATATTGGCAAATAAGGCGCCCTATCCGGTGAAATGCGAGACTATTCTAATAGCTCGCTTTTGTAATTAAAACAGTCTCTTATGCTCACTAGATTTCCCCCATGCTAAAATACAGTGATTCAAATGTGGTTAGATAAGAATGTTATACAATAATAATTATAACAAATATCTGGAGTAGGACCGTAGTCGGTTTAAGATCCCGATACTTTGTGATATTTTGTTGCAGATGACACCAGTGTGTCATCTGCTGATCTGTAATTTAAAAACATGTCAGATAAAATGGACCATGAGACTCGACGCACTAGAAATAAACAAAATGTAACCTATTTAAATTTGTAGTATTATGTAATTCATTTGACTTATAGTAGCGAAACCGAGGAGCATCCTCTCTGTTCGCAGCGCAGTAAAAGCCGACGCCCACATTCTGTTTTCTTTTAAGACCAAGGGGGTGACTCATGAATACAGAAATCAATGACCGAACCCAATCACAATCCACCTGCAGCTGGTATGAAAAGGATGCGGTACCACTACTGTGCGGAACGCGTACACACGCACACCAACGGGACTGCTGCCATCTACGTTGGAAATGCGCTGCTTCGTTGGTATTAAATCATACGGTTTCCAACGAATTTTCAAATGCGATCTGTACATAATTACAGCACTGAACGAGACTGAAGCCTCCGCGGCGTTCGCGATTACTCATCGCATACCGTCGTGCCGTGGAAACAACAGACGCCGAAATTGATTGACGTCTAACGATATGTGTAGATAAGACTTTCCAAGGAATATCAAATTTCAGTTCCGTTGCCTTGGAGAGCATGCAACAGGTTTTCATTGGCGAGGTATGGAGTGTCTATTTCAAGTCATTATTATCGTTTGTTGAAACAAGTAGCTTTTGCCTCAAAATGGTTTATTATTAAGCGTGAAAGTAACTGTTAGTTGTTCGTTTGAGTGTCGATGTTCACGATGTTGTGCCGTAGCCAGTGTAGGCCTACGCTACGCTATACGCTACAGTCTGATTGACCGGCAAAGTAAATTAAACTTGCGTGTCGTAAGTTTAAATTGTCTAACATTGTGTTAGCCGTAATGGCGTAACGTTGAAAGATGGGTCTGTATCTTGTGGTCGGAGATAGAAAATGTTCCGCGGAAACTACGGCTAATTTCACAGAATCCCCTATTTGTCATTATCCTGAATTCTGTCATCATTTCTTTGTAACTGTTAACTGTCATCATCAGCATCCACAAAGTATTTTGTGTTCAAAGTGTTATTGTAACCAGTTGAGTTTAGAATAGATTCTAACGTTAGAAGTTTTGTACGAATTGTAGATCTATTGTGATAATTTCAATTTCTAACAAGTGTTAATACCATGGCATGGGCTGGGCGGCATTAAAGTGAAAACAAAGTTCTGGTAAGGGCTTGAGAACCCGTCTGGCACCATTTCATATTTGCTTGCAATATATCGAAAGAGTCTACAAAGAAACTTACCTGGCTGACGCGGTTTGCCGGAATGATGAGTCGTTTTGGAGTATTTTGAGAAAAATAATAAAAGTCGGTAGACCGACTTTTATTCCAGAAGGCTCCAGACTAACTCGGTCTCGGGGAAAACTCGACCATATTTCAGACAATTTACACACAGTTCGTGATCGCCATGTTCATCAGTACTCTATAATACCACAGGTACGAGGCCTTACTGAGCAGACGGGAAAGTGCGTGCTAATCCTGTACAAAACAAACGGACAGCGCGCGGTCCTCAAGCCTACTAGTATACGCACATCACCTCAGTTGCTGAGACGCGCGGTCTTTGAAGCTTTTGTTGTTGTTTATCAAGCGTCTTTGATTGTTTTTAGAGGTGCTTGAGAGGCGCACACTAATTTTGCATGCGCGCCAAAGAGGTTTTTGATACGCGCGTTGTAACAACTCGGACCATTACTGCGAGTAGCCAGAACGCTACAATGTAGTTTATACAGGCCGCTCCCATATGCATAGTACGACGCTGAACAATCCAGAGGGACAGCCAATACATTACTCATCCCGCTGTCAAGCAAAGCGAGGCCGAGTTATCCCCGAGTCCGAGTCTAGCCTGACCCCGTTCGGGTAAGTTCTGAGACTGAACGTTTTTGGTTAATATTTCCCATTTTCGTCGTTACCCATCGAATATTTTGTTATTACAGCGTTATTCCGCACATTTCCTAGGCATACGTTCACATTTTGGAGCAAAATTTGACAACTTTTGCAGGTGTACCAGAACTTTGTTTGGGCTTTAACCCCGGGGCGCTCCTTGTACACAGTAACGCTTCCCGTTCAGGCTGTTCGCAGTTACAAAAGTTAAAGCAGAAAGGGCGGCGTGGGCTTTGGCTTTGCTTATGATTAAAGGAGACCTCCGGATGATTTTCAGATTTTTACATTTGAACAAGTATAAATTAGTTATACTGAGGACAGAGTTTCAGAATTTGTGATAATTGGGAAGAAGAATAAGGATATTTCAAAATTTAGCACAAATTGCAATGAACAAGGATGATGACATAGCAGAGTCACCATAAGAATGCATGAGTTGGGGCTCAAGGAAGCAGAACAAAAGAAGAAGGCATGCATAGATTATACACAGGTGAACTCGCAAGCAAGCAGTATTGTAATGGAATTACACTGCTACATTTCTGAAATAGGTGAACCTCCTATGTCATCATCCTTGTTCAGTGTAATTTGTTAAAGGTTTTTGAAAGTATTGTTTCTCTGCTCAAGAACCACAATAAATTCCACAAATCTATACATGGAGTTGTTGATTTATGTACTACATGATGTGAAATTATGAAAATCGTCTGGAATGTCCCTTTAACACAATTATTGAAATGATAGGCATGGATCCATTGCAGTGAGTTACAATACAGTACATTGTAGACCCCCTACAAATTGTAGGCCTACTTCATATACATGTACACTGTAAGTGTATTAGACTTGATATGACCGTTAATAGCGTTATGACTATTCATCCTCTCTTTGGTTGATTACTGCCTTTGTTGGTTTGTTTCAGAATGCCTCCAAACATCGTAGGGCTTCTGGTGCTGCTGGCATCATTCCTGTGTCTTGTCAGTGCCCAGACCATTCGTTTCCTGGACACAGCTCGCAGCATCAATGAGGGTGGCACAGCGCAGTTCAGGGTGGAGAGAGATGGGCCAAGTGACTCAGAAATCAGCGTTGTAGCAAAGGTGGGACTTTAATACATGTAGTGAACATTGATAAGGATTTGCCAATGAAAGGACAAGTTCACCCCAGGCAATATGCCGATGGATCCTAAATGTATGTTTGGATTTTGACATCACAAATGTTAAATTCAACATAACTTTTGATTGGATTGTCTGATTTTCCTCAAACATTACCTGATGTGGTCTGCTTTAATAATATATTGCTGCTTTCACTCAATATATTTGGATGAACTTGTCCTTTGATAGATTACTTTACAATTTGTACTGTCATGAAAATCTAAATGGACATCTGAATAGCCTCTTGAAATTGATGAGATGTCTCTCAAATGATAAGTCTGATATTCATTTTTTAGTTATGTGAAATTCTATTCTGTAACTGTAAGTGATAGGAATTTTACGTGTATATGTACAATGTATAGCACAATACATAATGAAGTTGTAAATTTTCCCAAGTTTACAGGCTGGGCTGCATCATACCATGATAAGGAGACATACAGAAGACATGTTGCTCTATTTGTAAGGAGGAATTTACAAACTAACATCCAATATTGAACGCAAGCTGACATAGCATTTGTTCAAGCTACAGATGTACTTGTTCATACTTGTTCTGTCCATGGACTAAATTTAAACTACAGATTATGTGAGTCTCCTCTGGATTGGGGCCATTGTGTAGACACACCATCTTGTGTGGATCCGAAAAAAATCAAAATGAAACTAAAAATAACAAAAAGATTTCTTGCTCCTTTAACTACAGCTTCTTTGCATAAATTTCTTCATTTCTTATTTCATTCCATCAGATTCAAGACCCAGACGATGACTTTCTGGGTGAATCAAGAATCCTGACATTCCCGCCAAGTAATGGCTCAACGTCACAAACGGTCTCTTTCATATCGAGGGATGATTCTCTACCGGAGCCTGCAGAAATTTTTGTTGTGACTTTAGAGGTATTTAGTGGCAATGCAGCTGTTGGAGATCCCGGCCAGGCTCAGATTACTCTTCTTGCAAGTGACGATGCCTTTGGAATCATCGGCTTTGATTCGGTAAGGAGAAGATGTAGTTGAAATTTACCTGTGGGTTGTCTTCATCCTTATTTGATGAATTCAAAATGTAATGGTGGTACTGTAACTGTCAGAACACGTGCAAAGCTGATGTTTTTTTTTTTTCTTTCACTGATTCTATTCTGTTGCAGATTTGTTTGCAGATGAGAGTACATTATTTCCGACTAGTGGTGTACAGCATCTATTCTTAATATCGTAAATAAATGTTCATACGTTGTTGTGTTGGTGCTAGCTAGTTCATTAAAGGGGAAAACAATCATGAAAGTTTTCACCCAGAGGAATAATCCACATTAAGTGTCTTTCATTGCATCTTAAGTACTTTCAATACAGCTTCAGGAAAGGTACTTACTGATCAATGGTCCAGGTCATTTGAGTGTCACAACCAGGTTTAAAGAAGTGCCTGCACACAATAATCATCCCGTCTTCTTTGTAAGATCTTTGAGAAGGGGGGGGGGGGGGAGTTTTTAGGTACAGAATATAACAATAAGGTCATATTTGAAAATTATTGAGTTAGCATATTTTTTTTTTCTGTACATTTTTATTTTTCTTGATAGTGAGAAACATAGAAAATGTATTTGAGCTATCTTGTCAAAGCATCATATCACCATCAAATGATATCTAATGGACACATTTTGGTAGCATTTGTACATGTATGATAAAATCCTTGTACTGTAATACCTTGAGTGATTTTAAATGCCTCTACACAATAATGTATGGTCATATGCAATGCGTACCTGATGGGTATACATTTTGTGTAGACATTGTGCCAATGCACTACAAGTGCATAATGTGTACAAGATGCGCAGTGCCTTGTAATACACTGTAATAGTAACTAATACAGGTGTATGTACATTTGCAATACATACGACATTGTACATATACATGTACACATGTATCATTTCTGGTTAGGATCTTTGTCTTGTGCAGCTTTACTGTGACATACAGTTTGTACAATAATACATGTACATGGATGCTGAAAAGTTTGTGTTTTAAATGAAAAATCACTGCTTCTGTGCTCTGAGTGACTGTATAATGATAATCAATAATTGAAACAGCTGTGCTTACACTGTTATGGATTATGTAAAATAATGCAACTATTGGCAAGTTGGCCTCATCTCCTCTTGTGTTTACACTTGGTTGACAGCTGCGTTTGGGTTATCTTGAAAGCCAAATTATTGTCATTATAATTTGCAAACGACAATGATATCTCTCAGAGTTTAAGAGTGAGTCTTGTAAATTGCAGAGTATGTTTAAGCTGACACTTGTATACAGTTGTGTGTCTCAGTCTCATGAGTGCAATAAGTGTATGTATGTTGTTGTCTAGTGCAGCAGTGGTAGCTTTGTGAAGCCCTTGTAGCTGAAGCTTCAGTGATTTGTGTTGTGATAGTCATCTGGTCATAGTCAGCTGCAGACAGTCAACCTGTACACTGTGAGGCTAGCACTCTCGCATTACTGTAAATAACTTCTGCCCACTGTTGTGTTGCCATAGAAACATTGATTTAATGTGATATGATTGTACAAAAAGAGAGAGTTCAAAAAGAAAAGTAGAGCTGGTGCCAATGGCAAATCATCCAGACAAGGTGACACAAGAACTGTTTTTCTAGAAAAGAAGCTTTATGCATGTGTACAGTACAACTCTGTTCCTCCAAATGTGAACTCAGAGGTGGCAACTATTACTTCTTTCTTTTTCTTTTGCAGTATTTTGTATTATTTTTTTCTCCGAAATACTGCAAGTTTTGTGGAAAATACTGAATTTCCCAAATCATATTCCTACACATGTCTATTGCAGGAAAGGTAAAAATAGTGTTTTTCTATTAAAAAAAAAAACTACTCCTATTCAGCCCTCAGAATACTGCACTGCTGTTTACAAGGTTGGCATTCCTGTAAATTCTGATTTGTTTATATTCAAATGTATTCAAATCTAATCAGTGTAGTCTTATTCAGACCTCAATTAAAGACCTGTACATGGTATGCCAATGAAGAAGAAATTTATCATCGTAAAATTACATGTGCATCCATCCAACTGATGAGCTTTCTGACACACTAAATGTCACTGATCATATCCTCTGCCTTCATCCCACAGGTATCAACAGTGTATGCAGATGAGGACCCCAGTGTCAACACTCCAGTTTCAATTCTCTTGCAAAGAGATGCTGGCTTGTTTGGGACAGTGACAGCCACCTATCAGGTAAATTTGTTCACAGTTCAGTGTGAATCCCAGTTTTGAATATGACTTGCAATTTGGTGTAATTGTTTTAGTGTTGATACTTTTTTTTTAATTGTTTTAATTCAGCTCTTCCATAAATTGACCTACATACATGTATGTGTGAAGCCAGTGCACTGTACATAGATCAGTGCTTTCAAACAATCAGATGGATTCATTAAAGATACAAAGCTCTTGTTTCTCAAAAAAAAAAAATAATAATAATGATGCCTGGATATCAGTTTAAAAAACTTTTGGACTTCAGTAGGGAGTATTTATGCATTTAAGACATTTCATTAGGCTGTACATTGAGAGCAGAGCATGAAAAAATAAAGGGATTTCAATTTGTCATTCCACTTTATGATTCCAATAATTCAAAATCCTTTAGGGGAATGGGAACAAAACTAAAGCTGATATAATAAGAATGGAAACACAGTCAGTGATAATATCTACAAGTATGTGTAATGGCTAGTTTTACTGAATTAGTGTGGACCTCAGGTTTTGGACTTCCTCTACAAACCCTACTTCTTACATCATGCAGATCTCGGGTGGCCCAAATGCAGCAAGCAACGACTTGTCACCTGTGACATCAACTGTTACGTTCCAAGAAGACGTATCCTCTGCCTCTCTTGTTATCACAGTACTAGCCGATCAGGTAAGACCTATTTATCTTTTATTGCAGGTCTTGTTCTCTGTACTTGAAAAATAAAAGTGAATTTGTATTTTGAATTTGACTTTGATAAATGAAGTGAACCAATCAAACAACAAGGAAATCTTGTTTAGAATTGGGCAAAAAATAAAGAAAGCTGTGGAATTCCATAACTTTCACAAGTTTTTATGTAGATGTGAAAGTACAGTAATTTGCATAATGCAATTTAGGTTCAAGGTAATCATGTCATTGCCCTACAAGTTTACTTTAACTTGGACACTAGTCTTCACCAAGTTTTTTTTTTTTTTTTTTTTTTAAGCTAGTCTTTTTTCTTCATCTACAAAGAAAGGTTGTAACTGTTTGATTATTGATATGTGATTTTTTGACTGATATAACTGTGTTATGAAGACATGTGAAACTTGATAAGAATCCATTCAGCTTGTATTTATCTTGTGCTCAATTCAAATGATACTATCACAATTATAATGATACATGTCTTCATTTGTATTCAACCCCCTCCCCCCCCCAAAAAAAAAAAACAAAAAAAAAACACCAAAACTGTAACATTGCCTGTAGTTTCATTATCATTCTTTCAATATGATAATAATTTCCGGCATATTTCACTGCCTTTGACCAGGTACCAGAAAATGAGGAGTCTTTCACAGTGCAGCTGACTTCAGTCTCAGGAGGTGCCAGGCTGAATTCCTCAGCATCTACCATTCTCTTTGTTATAAGGGAAAATGATAGTCCCGTCCGCTTTGCCCAGACACTGTACATTGTTGATGAAGACTCGGGCAACATCAATATAGAAGTCCTTAGGGGCCTATCAGAAGATGGGACCACGCCTCTTGGTCCAACCGACGGAGTTGTGACAGTCAGTTACTACTTGACATCGCTGGGAGCATCCTTTGGACAGGACTATGTTGGGACGAATGGAAGTCTTACCTTCCTGTCAGGTGAAACGAGACTGTCAGTCAGTGTGGGTATTCTGCCGGATGACACTCCTGAGATCAGTGAGGATATTGTCTTCACCCTGATCAACCCCTCAGGGAACGCCGTCATTGCTGACCCCTCGACGACTGTCGCCAGGATCCTTGCCAATGATGATCACAACGGGGTGCTTTCGTTCAACTCCTCGGGAGCCCCCCAGGATCTCTATGTTGTCGTGGATGAGGAGACAACCCGGACCGTCCGAGATTTTGTGGTGGTGAGGTCTGGCGGAGCCTTTGGAGAGGTCACGGTGACCTACCAAGTGTTGCGCGATGTGTCCGGTGCCTCCCCAATCCCCGAATCCTCAGGACTGGTTCGGCTGCAGGAAGGGCAGCGATCCCAGGAATTGTCGATTTCAATCACCCAGGATAGCATCCCAGAGGAAGCGGAGGTTTACACAGTTAAACTTTTACCGGACTCGGTGACAGGAGGGGCGAGAGTCGAAGGGGTCACCGAAGGTACCCTAGTGATCTTGGACAGTGATGATGTCTATGGTGTGGTACAATTCTCGTCAGACACCGACCAGTCCATCGTTGTCAGCTCCCAGCCTCGACGGCTGCAGATGCTGCTGACCCGAAGCGGTGGAACAGTTGGTGATATATTGGTCAGTTTCAACGTGTCTTATATCAATCCAGATGGGAACACTGATCAGAGCATTGGTAAGTATAATCTTCCAATAGATAGACTTTATGTATTGTGGACTTGATGAATTGTAATGCCACCACCCAACCTGTTGGTCAGCACTGAAATGCATTATAAAAGAGGGAAGATTGTAAATGCTAACAATATGGATGGGTATGGGTTATCCTCACTGAGTTTATAACTGTATGCATTGGTTGTTGTTGTTTTTTTTTAAGACAAATAGTATGAAAATGGCAATGTTCTGATAAAATTTCAGCAATCTCTGCTGAAAAGACTGATTTTTTGGTTAGATAATTTTTACAACCTCTCTTATTTGAATTTGAAATTATATGAGTAATGGAGAAACAATTTTAATCAGTTCATGTGGCTCGTATTTGATATGAATGTTTGTAAATGAAAAAAAAAAGGATTAAGATCAAATAGAAACCACTATTTCTTTAGGTTGGTTTATTGATCACCAGAAAATTCAAAGATTTGTTGTGAATGTGATCATACTGTTCATCCTTTTGGTGACTCTGCTCTTCCTTTAGATGTACTAGAAACAGCCGGAGGATCCTCCACAGTGTTCCTCGAGGGCACTTCAGTCCACCGTTTTGAGATTGCTATTCGAGCCAGTGCCTTTCTCAGCTTGGGGGCAGAATTCCGAGTGATGCTGGAATCCACACAGCTCTTGAGCCCCACCCCAGTCCTGCCCCCAAGCAGCCCCCGCCTGGGGTCAAAGGTCCTCGTCACACTGCCTGTCACCGCTGACATGGCCAATGGAGAGATTGGCTTTGATCAGTCTGGCCTTTCTGTAGATGTTGGAGAGCCGGAGGGGCTGATGCCCTTTGAGGTATACAGATTGTTGCCGTGTTTAACTCACAGCTCTAGGGTTTTCCTCATACTTCAATACAAAAAGTGACAAGTGAATTATTTGTAGAATAGGGCTGGTTATCATATTATGGAACAAAGAAATACTACATGTAGTACTGCATAACCTGTCCACCACTATGCCCACTCGTATATTGCTGAGTTTATTTACGGCATACATTTCTCACTATGTTAGGGCCTTATTCTTTGATAAGTGGAATGAACTAATTCTCTGCAGGTGTAAGTGAAATTAATATAAAAAAATGCAAATGAATCATTTTGCAGTGCCTAATTGTTCTGTAGACAACATGGCAGTGTTATAGTCTTCAAAGTAACTTCTTTTCTAAAATTATGTATGGCAATTATACACGTATGATTACAGTCATCATTGTGTAAACATATTTTTATTTTTTTTGTGCTGTGCATTGAATGCATGCCTATCATTTACATGTACAGAGACAGAAAGTAATGGTTTCCTGACATAAACAAACAAAAAAAATTGTACACTTTGTACTGTCTCCCTTGCATTCAGCTTTCCCTGAATTTAACAAGGGAGGGTACATCTGGAGCGGCTGTCGTTTTTTGGCGCATCATCACTCCCGAGGGTACAGGGGGCACGGCGTCTGAGGATGACTACGGGTCTCGCAATGGCTCGGTCTCATTTGCGCCAGGTAAAGTTCGTAACCATGACAACATGAGTAGCCTGTATTTTTAGTGTGAATATTTACTGACATTTAGTTGTCATCTCCAAGTGCATTTCTGACAAAGAGCTGTAAATATTGCATTCTCTTTCTCACACTGGACTATGTGGTTGGTAGATGCCTTATGCGGACTGTTGGTAGTCCTCTTTGATGATCTTCAATTTGTCGGCAACATTTTCCATTTTCTGGGAAGTGTTGGGCAAACCACTCACTATCTCATAAATTGTGTATTTGCAATTTATGGTGTTATTCATTGTGCAATTTACCTAGACTAGACCTTTCTCTTTTCAGACAATCCCAAATGCTGCTACGTGTGTTATTGAAAAATACCCAAACAAAACAAGATTTCACAAACTCTTGTCATACTTCATTGGCTGCCCAGTACAAAAGGTTCATGTCTAAGATTTTTTTGTTTAAATTTAAAGCACTAAATCATCTTGCCCCCATTAATTATACACGATATCCCCACTCGAAACCTCAGATCAAGCCATCATATGCTTCATCTTGTTCTGAAAGTCAATTTTATTGATGAGGGTCCTTTCTATACACTACCTGTACACTTGTATGGAATAGCATCCCGCAGTATATTTGCGAATCTGACACAGTCACATCATTTGAGTCCTCTCACAAAACCTTTTAGCACAGTGATAGTAATATATTGTATGATTTCTTTGTACTTCAATAAAGCTGTTTTTTAAATTTTCTACTAATGAGAAGTTTGTAAAGTGAATAGAGAACACTAATTTGTCAGTATTTACATGCTGTAGTAGTCATAAATTTATTATTAGCAGTATTCCTTTCTGTCAAATTAAAGTATGTACACTTACACAGGGTGTTATTTGTTGGCTCGTATAAGTGCATTTGATTGAAAGGACATCCTTGTGTCCCCATTTTACAGAGGGGAGTGCCTTGCTTTGCTGTTATCAATAATTGGTGAAATGTTTGACATATTCGTATCCTTAGACATCTCAAAGATCTGTGACCTGTTTTTACCTATCAGATGATGAAGCATCTCTGTGTAAATTCTGTTTTGATTTGTTCCATTTTCATACAATTTTTGAATTTCTGCTGCTTCCATATGATTTGTATTTACCCAAAAATAGCTTCCACTAGGGCTAGCATTAGTGAGGTGGATATATCACTGATATGATGTGGATATTTGATAATCACCCTATTACAACTGTTATCCTACTTTCCTTCCTAATGCACACCATGTAGGGGAATCGAAGCAATCTCTCGTTGTAGAGATCATGCCAGATGATTTGGCAGAGACTGATGAAACCTTCATCGTTGAACTCTACGATGTCTACCCTGAGAATCAGCTCCTCCGCGAGGGCGACAGCATGGCCTCTGTCACCATCGTTGAAAACGATGGTGCCGGCGGAACCTTTGAGTTTTCTGCCAGCTCTGCGGGTCCCTTTGAGGTCATCGAAGGGGGCAACGTGGTACAAGCTGTCATACAGCGTACTGGTGGAAACCTGGTAGCCAGAAGTGTGTTTTACACCATAGAGGGCGGTGTGAATGGAGAGTTTTATGGAGCGCAGGATCTGGCTGATTTCGGTCCTGGTGTCGACACCTACACCATCACGCTAGCTGCGGTACGAGATGGCATTCCAGAGCTAGACGAAACATTTTATCTCGTTCTCTCAGCATACGGAACGCCCCCTAGTGAGCTTGGCAATCGCACCTCTGTGGAAATCACTGTTCCAGCCAATGACGACCCGTACGGAGTCATCGAGTTCCAAGACAATCCAGCTGTACTGTACATCGATGAGAGCACCAGCAGTGAAAACCAGACAGCACAATTTGCTGTGGTGAGATCAAGGGGAACATTTGGAGAAACTTCAGTCTCATGGAGCACGGAACCAGCACAATCTGCTTTCGATCTCGTGCCCACTCAGGGCGTGGTCACATTTCTGAGTGAAGAAAATCTGAAATACATCGCTATAACAGCTCAGAATGATCAAGTAAGTCTCTGAAAATTTGATCTGATATGAAAGAGATGTAGTTTCATACAGTCTGTATAATTTTGAGTGACTAAATACATATGCATGAAAGCAGTCTGATCTTCACTTGAAGTAAACATCCAGCCTAGCTTTTCACTGTCAAGCATATTCACACAACGAAAGAGGGAAACTTTTAGCGACAACTTGAGGGATACTGTATACACAAATTTCATGTTTTGCTACTATGAAGCTTTCACATCTGGAAAAAAGAAAGGATAAAAGATCACATCTATTTAAAAAGGACAATTGCTGGGACTGAATATAAATACCATTAGAGTTGCGTCACTGTTAAATGGCAGAGGAAGGTAAAAAGTTTGTTGACAGTGGAAAAATGAATATATGAAGTGAAACTCGTTCAGGTCCAAAGTGGCTGTATAATAATTTGCAAGACAAGTCTTGCATGCACACGACAATGACATTGTAATAACTGTGACATTTGAAATCTTTCACCTGTTCAATGTCGCTGCCACATAGCACCGTGTCTTTGGAACTCATTATACGTGTACATACTTTGTTATGTCCAAGAGCTTTCCTTCGTCAGTGTGTTTTCTTCATAGATGTTTCCTTATTATGTGTTTTATAGATTCCAGAAGGATCAGAGAGATTTACAATCACCCTGTCAAATCCAACAGGAGGAAGCCGCCTTGGTGATCCTGCATCAGCCACGCTGAACATCAACAAGAATGATGATGCCGTGTTCTTTGAAGGTATTTGTGTGATGTGTTTCTTTGCAGATCCCTAAATATTTGGGGAATGAGAGGGTCTGGCCCTAGTGAAATATTGTCCACTATGCACAAACTTCTTGTTGCAAGCAATACTAATCTTGAAGAGAATTGTAAGTGTTGATCACACACTTTAAATATCTACCAAATCCAGAACTGTCTAGCTAATGCTGACCTAATGTCACTTCTGGTATTCTGCTGGTTTACAATCAAGTCATACTTACACTCTAATCAGACTTATTCACTGTGATATACTATAGATGAATAATGATAAATAAATGTGTTACACAATATTTGTGTGTATGTGTGGTGTGTGTATTTTCTTTTTAAAGCATTGAATGATTCTGAGAAATCTTACTCCCTACTTTGTGTCCACTAGTCACTAAATCTGGTACCTCACAATTTCTTGTCTTCAGAGCCCACAAACATCACAGTATCAGAGCCAACTGCAGTCACGTTGACGGTTCGCAGGAACGGCACCGGCGAGTCCGCGGCCACTGTCAACTACCGCACTGTGCCGGGCACGGCGCTCTCCTCGCGGCAGGACTTTGCACAGACCAGTGGCCAACTCAGCTTCCCTATTGGTGTCACCGTGCAAACCATCAACATTTTGATCCTCGAAGACACAGAACCGGAAGACGATGAGACGTTCACTGTGGAGTTATTCAATCCAATTGGTAACTACCAGGAGATTTTTGAATCCGTATTGAGAGGGGAAGTAATTCTGTAGTGTAAATGATCACCATGCACTGCATACCACAGTGCTGATAAGTTTGCATGGCAAATTATTAGTGTCATGTTAGCAGTATGATGTGCTCATCTTGAATGAAAAGAAGAAGTCCTCCAGGATTTAGCAGTGACATTGAAACTTTAACCCTGTCATCTCCTGTGGCATCTAACCCTTTTTAGATGTCGTATGAAACCAGAAATTTTTGCGTGCATTTTATTTCACAAATTTTGCGAGAGCCAAGATTTGCTAAATTAGAATGCAAGCAAAAGTTCTTGTCTACACTATATGAATTGAGTGCTTGTGTCAATTCTTTAAAATTTATACCGTGAAAAAAAGCCATTGGCTCCAATTCACAAAAAAAAATTTATGCCGCAAATATTTTTGGTTTTACAGTATATGGCATGAGTAATATTGTGATCATTAGAGAGTTAAATGTAAAAAGGCTTACCACAGAAAAGCATACCCACCGTAGATTTGGCATGTTATGTGAAGATTGATGTTTCCTAGATTTAACAGTTGCTATTTTTGTCCTATTATTAATGCATTGTAGGTGACATCGTGGTTTATGGTGCTGGTGTGGTAACAGTCACTATAGCAGCCAATGATGACCCAGGCGGTATCTTCAGCTTCCAACAGCCTGTAGACCAGGTGGTGTCCACCGAAGAATCTGAGCTAAATTTCCTGTAAGAATGCAAATATTGAATTGTGTGTGTATGTGTGTTGTTTTTAAATCAGATGTGCCTGTGAATAATGTTCAGTACAGTGTAGATCATGATCCTAGTGCATGCATGTTTCCAAATACACAAGTAACCACATGCACACACACATTCTTTTTTCCCTGTATTCCATATTGAGATTTTGTTTAATAGTATGGATATTGTACAAATAAACAGTTGTAGAACAGTGATTGTGCCACTCTTTGATACTCTTGAACAATTATGTGCACATGAAAAGTATACAGATTATGGTAACATGATAAGGTGAAGACAGAGATCATCACACAGATTGATTCAACTTCATCCAGCACATGCTGATGTGACCTCATAAAAAATATGTGCTGTGCACATGTTCATCTGTATGAATACTTACACATACATGTATTATACACTACAAAGTCAAATTTTGATGTAAGTAAACACTAATATAATCAGAACATCATGATTTTTTTTTTCTTCTGAATCCTTGTATAAATCGGCATGTTTACTCTTTATCTTGAAGGTAAAATGACGACCTTGTCTTCTTGGTTCCATAATTTCTTCAATAGGAACCAATGGAGACACATACATGTAAATAAAGTTGACACATACCTTATATGTTGCTTTGCAAGTTGCAACACAGTGAATTATTTGGACTTCTTATGCACCCAGTATCCTACTGCATTTTTGATGAAAGAGATATTTGAGTTTTGTAAAAGATTTTATATCATTTTCCTCAAAAAAAATGTGTTCATCCACTTCCACAGCGTCCAGAGGGAGCGGGGCAGTTTTGGCACAGTGCTGGTCAACTGGCAGCTGTTTGCCAACGGCACATCCGACCCTCTGGCTGATCGCCAGGACTTTGAGGAGGTCGGAGGTTACGTGGAGTTTGCCACTGGTCAGATCCAGGGCACAATCACCCTGCAGACGCTGGCGGATGGCATCCCAGAGTTCAATGAACTTTTCCAGCTGGTCCTGACCAGCACTACAGGTCAGGGTTCATAAATTAAAATTATAAATTTGTTTCAAATTTAAACTGTTTTTTAATCTTATTTTATCTTTATTTAATACAGGGCTCTCTTGTAAAGCAGTTTTATGTACTGAAGAGACTACCCTGTATAAAGAACTTTTTTGATGGTGAAAAAAAAAAGTGAAGCAAAATTATGTATGAATAGTCTGTGCTGGAATCATCTATTTTTTGTTTTTTATTTTTGTTTCTTCCCACACTTACTTTTTTGTATACCTTTTCTTAATATCTCACATTCATACTTACAGGTGGTGGAAGACTATCTGAAACCAACCCCTTGAGGGTGTCAATCGAAATAACTGAAAATGATGACCCCTTTGGTGTCCTGGCGTTTGCTTCGTCGTCAAGGGAGAAGGATGTGGCAGAAGACTTCTATGCTAATGAGGAGGACAGGGCAACGGCTGTTTTCACTGTGGAGAGACTCCAGGGAACATTTGGCAGCGTTGGTGTAAGTACAGCTCATCACAGGATCACTGGAGCTGGCTAAGTTTAGTGATTATGTGCCATTACGTTTGAGATTCCAAGATCATTCCTGCTAGGTCATCTAGATTTATTACTGCTTATGTCTCATAATTTATTGTACTGCGTGATTGTAAGTGGAATTCGTCTGTTGAGAATGAGAAGGGCGTTAAGTTGTCCCGAACACTATGGGTTTAGAGGCCCTTATCATTCTCAACCGACGAATTGTTTTAGTGCCAGAATGACAAATCCAAGTATGAGACATGCTCTGGTTTTCCCAATCACGTTTGCAGGCTGTATGGGAGATCTACTCAGATGCCATCTCAGGAAATCTCCCCACCGTCATCGACCTCCTCTTCGTGGGCGACTTCCTCCCCAACCAGGGAGTAAACCTGGTGACAGGCGAGCAGAGACAGTACACGGGCACGCCGGTCTACTCCTTCAGTGGGGAAATCCGTAAGTTATGAAGGTTTTCATCTAGCTCAATCATCCTCCGTTGGTATTCCTTTGATTTCAATGAGATGTTACGAGTCTAGTGATGATGGCAACAATCACCATAGCAGCCATGATGATGATAATGATAATGATGTAATTACACAAATATAATAGATTTGATGCAAAATTATTGATGAACACATTGCATTACTTTTTCAGAGTCATGCAGACTTTAAAGAGATACAATATGAATATGAGCACAAAGTGAGGAACAAAAAAAAATCCAAACACATTTACAAAAACCGGCATAATTTATGCCAAAACTAATGCAGCAACAAGGGGTATTTGAAAACATATTGAGGCTTATTATAATGTATCCAGGGGACTATACTTTTTTAAAGAGAGCAACGGAGGGAATTGCTCTTGTGACTCCAACAATGCCAAAATGTACTCTCACTGGGCTGTGTTTCTACAGAGGCTTATATGAACATCCCAAATGTCTACCAACCGTCGCGCACCGACACCGCGGCCGGTTTCTCCATGAGCGCCTGGGTCAGGCCCACCTCCACCAGCAATGGTTTCATCATTAGCAAGGTGGCCTCCTCTGCCCAGGTCACCTACTACGGCCTCAAGCTCGGTGTCCAGTCGCGCTCGACTTATCTGGAGCTGAGATACTCCACGTCTGGTTTGGTGAGGAACGTGTTACCATACCCATTACCATTGTCGCTGTAATTCTTGTTCCTCCTCTGCTTGTACCAACTGATGTCTATTACTTCAAAATAGGTTGCCTAGTTTGGTGTTCGCTCCAAGTCAAGAAATATAAAAACTCTCTGGAACCTATTTTTTCCTCTTTGTTTCTGATCATTTGAGGTGTGGGGTTATTGTACTTCCATCCCTAGTACTAACAACCTTTTCTGTATTTGTGCCATTTGACTTTAAATAAATGATTGTTGTCCCCGCCGAACGAGTTCGAGCAGGGGACTATGAAACGGGCTCCGTACGTGTGTGTGTCCGTGTGTCCGTCCGTGCGTCCGTGTGTCCGTGCGTCCGTGTGTGATCAAAATGTTCAAAATGCTACTCCTTCGCCATTTCTAACCCGATTTTGATTCTGTTTGCTTTATATGATAGCACTACATAGGAGCTTTGAAACTTCTATACAGAATTTCAGTTGTGACCTTTGACCTTGACCTTTGACCTATATTGTACATTTTGCTTCAAAATGCTACTCCTTCGCCATTTGTAACCTGATTTCGATTCCGTTTGCTTTATATGATGGCACTAGGTGAGGGCTTCAAAACTTCTACACAGAATTTTGACCTTTGACTTCTTTGACCTTTGACCTTGATTTTTGACCTATATTGTACTTTTTTGCTACAAAATGCTACTCCTTCGCCATTTGTAACCCGATTTCAATTCCGTTTGCTTCATGTGATGGCACTAGGTGAGGGCTTCAAAACTTCTACACGGAATTTTGACCTTTGACTTCTTTGACCTTTGACCTTGATTTTTTACCTATATTGTACTTTTTTGCTACCAAATGCTACTCCTTCGCCATTTGTAACCCAATTTCGATTCCGTTTGCTTTAAGTGATGGCACTAGGTGAGGGCTTCAAAACTTCTACACAGAATTTTGACCTTTGACTTCTTTGACCTTTGACCTTGATTTTTGACCTGTATTGTACATTTTGCTACCAAATGCTACTCCTTCGCCATTTCTAACCCGATTTCGATTCCGTTTGCTTTATGTGATGGCACTAGGTGAGGGCTTCAAAACTTCTACACAGAATTTTGACCTTTGACTTCTTTGACCTTTGACCTTGATTTTTTTACCTATATTGTACATTCGCTACAAAATGCTACTCCTTCGTCATTTCTAACCCGATTTCGATTCCGTTTGCTTTATGTGATGGCACTAGGTGAGGGCTTCAAAACTTCTACATAGAATTTTGACCCTTGACTTCTTTCACCTTTGACCTTGATCTTTTTACCTATATTGTACATTTTGCTACTAAATGCTACTTCCGGCGGGGACATATTTTACGCACCGCGTAATTTCTACTTTTCCTTGTTTTGATTTTGTTTGATGTGGTAAAAGACTGGGTGTGTATATTGTAGTTTTGTTGGGACTTTGGTTTCAAACACCCCTAAATTACCATATCCATCAGTTGTCATTGTGTGTTTTGTGTTGTGCAGAGAAGTTATAACTCTAGAGAGGTATGATGTTGTGGTTTAAGAAATCACTCTCTCCTTACACTCAGGCTGTTGTGTTTGGTTCATTTAGAATTATTCACTTTTTCATTGTACTGAACCCCTCTTAAAGTACAGTTGTAATGAATCAGGTATGAACACATATCCATGTGCTTTTTGCATTATTGGTATGTATGATATATTTCATATATTGAAAATTATATTTTTCATATATCAAAAGGCCATATACTTCGCGCACTTCAAAAACTCTATAGGCCTTCCAGTTATACCAATACCCAGTGAGCAAAATAGTATAGAAAATAACTGAACTAGTAACTCATATCAAAGTGATTGCTAAATGTCATTGCTGGGAAGACCCGAGAAGAGCTGAACTGTGAATGCCTTTTGTTCCCTCTCCAGACAAATACCGTCGGTGGATCAACTCTGTCAAATGTAGACCTCACCGATGGGGCGTGGCACTTCATCGTGGCAACCATCGACAACCAGAGACTCATAGCCAACCTGTATGTGGACGGAGCACCATTTGGCCAAGACATGTGAGTAAAGACATCTTTTTGAAATTAAGTTGTCTGTTGCTGCTTGACCCTGTCAGTTTGTACTCACAGTAGAAGTATTTTGTACACATATTGCAGCTTACAATGATCACAGTTGCTATAGAAACAGCTTAAATGCTCACAGGGGATTGGTTGATGCGTGACTGCTACCATGGTGACAGCAATTGTTTTGATTTCAAGTTCTTGCAAAGGTGTCTGTTTGTGCAATTTTGTTTAATTAAGGAAGATCCCAGATCGTAAAACTGCCCTTCAAACCCGGGGTATATCTTTTTGTTTCATTTTGTTTTCACTTGTTGAAGATGTTTCATTATAAACATGCTTTTCCAAGAGAGAAACCAACTAAATTCCTCAAACATTCTGTTGCAGAGTCTTGGACGATGTGGTATTAGATGGAGATGGTGAAATGTACGTGGGAGCCGCCAGACCAGGCATGGAGCTTTACAATGGCCTGCTGCAGGATGTGAGAATCTACAACAGCGTGCTCCAGGAAAGGTGAGCTAACTCTGAAAACATACTCGGTCTTCTTAGCAGTGGCCATTCACAGTTCCTAGGTCACTCTGGTCGGTGTACGCCTCTGATGATAAGCCTCGGTAGTGAAATGAAACTGTGCTTTGTTGTCAGCAGCAAAGGATTTGACTAGATTTGACAAGGGCAGGATATAAGTTTTGTTTGTTTGTTTGGTTATGTGTATATGTGTGTTAGTGGGAAACAAGACACAGGTGCCACATCCAATCACATTAATCCTCTCTATGCCAGGGACTTTGGACAGTGTATTCAAAACTGTGAGGTTTTCTCTGCCAGTCAGCATCATTAGAATGAAAAGAATAATGTTCTGTGGTCCTGGCAACCTCTTTATACATCTTGGTAGTAATGAGTATTCTAGAGCTAAAACATACATGGGCATTCCACAGTGAAAGGGTATGTTTCAGGGATGTCGCTTTATTTTCTGTTTCCAATTTGCATTAGCCCTAGCACAATACAATCTTTTAAAATTGTTTAATGAGAGATACCACTAACTTTGCCCCAAAACTGCTTCATTCATAGAAATAATGTATGAGAACTATTGCCAAAATGAACACAGAGAAATGCAGGAGCTGGAAAACAGCCCCGTCACTCGCGATGTGCAACCGATCTCGGGGACGGTGACCTTTGCTGATGGTGTGACCTCGGCCACGCTCCAGGTGACCTCAGTGCAAGACGAGGAGGATGAAGGGAATGAGGTCTTCTCCGTATCGCTTATGTCAGCTCGTGGGGGCGCTGCCCTTAGTGATGGGGGAGACATTGCACTCCTTTCAGGTGAGTGTTACACACGTATGTTGGTTGAGACGCTCTGTGCATTATGCTCTCTCATAAGATTCCATACTTTCACGTATGCATGGTTGAGAGATGCACCCAAGACGATGAGCTATGGCTATGTACATGAAATGCATGATTTATAATTCATACGAGCTGTGCCCTCAGGTACTCGGGTACATTTTTAGAATTTTGTTTAGAATGTTCCTATTTTATTGTCTTTTTTTTTCTAGACACAGTAATGTCAGTCCTCATGTAATTACCCTGATGGATGTTAGCATTATGCTGTATCATTATTAACCATTTGGGAAAATATCAAAAAGAACAGTACAGCTCTCATCATGGCTTGTGAAAACATGATGTAGAATATCAGGCATCATTTGGTGACTGTGCTGTCCATTCCGACATCATTTTCTTTGTACCACACCTTCATTGATACAGTGTACTCCTCTGTTAACGTCAAATACAATATTAGTTAATGAGGATGGCCACATCTTTTCTTGAACATGGTGAACACTTTGCCTGAATGTGGTAAAGTCACTAATTTCCTTTACTGCTCCTTCCTCTCTCTCTGACACAAATGCAGTTCTGAAGAGTGATAATGCCAATGGCCTCTTTGGATTCGTGGGTGAGTGCACGTTTTTCAACACCTCCACAACCTCACCAGAGTCCCTGCAGTTCACGTGCAGTGTCCAGCGCAGCCGCGGAGACCAGGGCATCGTCACCATCAAGTGGGAATTGCGCCACCTATCGACAGACGTGCTTGCAGTGGAGGACTTTGTCAATGCTACAGGGGAAGTGGTCTTTCAAAATGGTGTACGAGAACAGGTAAATACCACGTCTTTTCTTCAGAGCACTTACAGTGCAATGTTGCAATGAAGGGGGCAAGTAGAACAGTACCACAGTGGTGAAATCAAATTTATCGCAATATGTATCCTGAGGAAATCTCATTGAATATCTGTATGTGTTATGTTGTGAAATTTCTTTGAATACCATTGTAAAACAAGAAAAGTTTGTGTGCATTTTAAATTCACTAATTTTGAGGGAGCCAAGATTAGCACACGGAAGTTCTTGCCAACACTATATGTATTGAATGCCAGTGGCAATTTGCAAAAATTTCATGCCGTGAAAAAGGTCATCGGCTCCAATTCACGAATATATCGTGTTTTACAAGTAATCCTCTATATTGTCATTTTTCAGTAATGTGCATCAGCGTAGAGGTTCTAAAATGCTTCTGAAGTGATTACAAAGTGTTTTGGTATGTCATGAAAAATGATTTCTCTGAACTTTGTTTCCACCAGAGTTTCTCATTCATCACCGTGGATGACCTGGCCCCGGAAGTGCTGGAAGAATTTGTGGTGGTTCTGGTATCGGACCTGCCATTGTCGGACGACGGCCTGATCGGATCCACCAACACCAGCGGTGCCAGCATCGATCCGAACGCCGCCACCAGAATCGTCTCCGTCCCGTCCAGCGACAACCCAAACGGCCTCCTGCAGTTTTCCGTGGGCCAGCCCCCCAACCAGTCGGATCCTCTCATCCGGCCCGATTTCAGCGAGGTGACGACAAGAGTGAGCGAGGAGAGCGGTGCGGCTAGGCTCCTGGTGGTACGGGCCCAGGGCCTGCTCGGCGAGATCACGGTGGAGTGGAGGACCATCGATGGTACCGCGGTGTCTGCTGGAAAGAACCCTGTTGATTTTGTGGTGAGTTGTTGCATGCTTCTGTATGTACCTTTTGAATGAAGAGTTGCTTCTCATACTCTTCCATTTTGGAAATGGAATAAGACAAAAACATTCAGCAAAAACAATATTACCCCCTTTATATTTTGCTTTCATCACTCTTTTTTCTTCTTTTTATCTTGTAGAGTAACTGTTCATGAGACTTCTTTGTCCCTACACTACTTTTGTTTGGACCAGAAATGACACACAGCAAAACTTTGAATTTCTTAACCCATCCACGTACGGGCCTCTGTGTAATCTGTAAAATCGTGCCTGCCTAGTAAGTTGGCCATGAACTTGGGCGCGATCTTCCCTACGGCGCGATCTACACGCGAAGAGCATTCATACGTCATTGAAAAACTGCCTGTGTCATTCCCACTAGGCAGGAGTGATGATGCGTGTACACTCGTGCTAATATGCACTTACTTCACTCAATGCAGCACTAGTTTATGTGAATTTTATGAAAAGAAATAATAAACTGTGCAGGAATTATGAAAAAAATATTGTTCCTGTGTATTTCATTCATAAATCCTCTTCATTTCAAGCCATCTGTAATCACATCTTACCCACTTGCGAATAGACGTGTCCATAGTGTCCTCGAGCCCCCAGAGATTGCTCTGGAACATTCCATTCAATGACGGGGTTTTTATTTTGCAACGTTATCTAATAACGCTCATGTAAGCAAGTTCTTGCTATGGCTAATCTATTTTGTAATGTATCATAATCTATCTATGCTGAGATAACCTAATTCAAATTTGCAGAGACATAGAAAAAGATTTGTTTTACAATCGTGATACGTTCAACTACTCATTTACCCTGTGCTGAAATCCGCATGTCTGCTCCGCACATGTTATTGCTATCGCTCAAACTTCGATCGCGATGGCTTGTGTGTATGTGATGACGTGTGTGGAGAAGCATGGGGCTGAAAAAACACGCAGCTAGCTCCACGTGGTATGGTAAAAAACAAATCGGACGTTCGGAGTCGTACATTCAAGAGCTAAAACAGACAAATAGCGAATTCAAAGTCCACTGAAAAGGTCTTGACACGGTAATGTATGTTCCAAAATCATGTCTGGCTTAATTTTGGGAGAATTTTCTACACGCACGAGATCAGGAATGAGATCGGTGAACTGGCTACAACGTGTGTAATGTGCGCGGTGAACATGCACTGTGACTGGCTTGCACATGGCAGCTAGCTAGGTGAGAGTGCGGCAAGAACGCTAGGAATGCACCCGAGATGCGGTGTGCCGCAAATTCTTGGGGTGAAATTAGGCTTCCTTGTTCAGCCCGTCTAGTATTTATATTTTTTAAAATGATTCTAATTCTTCATAAAATCACGATAAAAAGACTTCAGATATTCATATATATTTTAGAAGCGTAATATGAAATATTTTGGCTTTTTTTTCAGTCCAAGAAAAAAAATTAATAGTTTGAATTAAAAAATAATAATAAATAATCGTTCTTGACTCAAGTCTAATTTCCTGCGCCTTCTTGCAGTTATCCCGCAGTTGCCCATGGATACGATGCATAATTATATAATCAGTTGTTTACGGAGTCGTACCAGTGTACCACCCTACTGCTCTTGTTCAAATTGAGAGGATTATTTTATCGGTGGCATTTATAGTTTTATAACCTCATCCAATAAAAAAGACAAATTCAAACATCATATGGTGTGACAGTTTTCGTTAGAATTCCCTATCAAAATCAACTTGTTGCCAGGATAGTTTTCAGATTTCACTTGCTTCATTATCGAAGCTGTTTGACATTTGAGAACTGCTCCATAAGAAATCACCTTTCCTTTGTTATTTATTTTCACAAACAAGTATTTTGATCACTTATATATTTTTCATTATTATTTCAATGTCATGATATTTCATGATGGTATGTGTTCTGTCTTTACATGGCAAGATGGGATTTTTTTTTCCATCCAGGGTCAATGAAGAAAGTGACAGGAAGGAAATCAAAAGGATAGGGAGGAAATGAAAAGGATAGAATAAAACACCTGATCAGCAGGTTCTTTATTACAATGGTGAATGCAGTACATCAGAATTTTAGTACAGTTCTAAATAATTTATCAGTTGAAAAATGAGCAAAGAAAATGGATTTCGTCGAGTTCTAAATGAAAACTAAATTAGCATCGCCATTTAGGCCTAGAATCTAGATCTAATATTTACTACAGAATAGACCTGATGCAAACTTGTTGTCAAGCTTTTGGTTGAGTTTCTTCAGAGACACGAATTTTGGGTTTGTAGCACTAGATACCCGAGTGAATAAGAAAAAGGAAAAAATTATAAATAATGCAGGTCTCTAGACCACTCCCGTGCCCCGTGCACCAGCGAGCATCAGCCCCGTTTCTTGACTTCAGTGTCGCTCTCGTCATTGGCCTAGGCTAGGCTACTCGTGTCGTAGTTTTACTCACCGTCATCAACGTCATGCATGGTTACACGAAATAAATTGCATCTTTCCATCACCTCCACCACAGCAAAACCGTGAATATGGGCAATTCCATGGTAAATGGGTAGTTTTATGCACTCAAGACATGGAGCAATTTCATTTGAAAATATTTGTTTGAATCATCTTTTTTTCTTTATTTCTTGAATACATGTGGTAAGGTGAAATAAAATATTCAACCTCGTTGAGTCCTGTTGTTATTTTTTTGTGATGTGCTGGTTTGTTTGTTTTTATTTAATATTATTGATAATGTGCAAATTTGAAATAAAAATTGACATAAATTGCAACTTGTATAAAATAAATTTTCTTAGAAGACACGCATCCTGGGTGGATTATAATTCAAAATTTATCACCAACGCACCGAGAAATCATTTTCTTGTTCGCCCTGAACGATTACAAGAGTTTTGAGAGAGTGGAAAGCAAGCTGGACCGAAAAGATCGGCGTTCTGTCCTACTTCAGTTACGTACGTTCGGCCTCAATTTCGTTTGGTTTCCAGGCGTCAGAGTGCAGTTATTTTGTGTTAAATACACTTTGCTGACGACAGTTTCAAGTTAGGTTTCACTAATTCAACAGAAAATTAAACCAAATATTTAATATCCGTATTCAAAGTTACCAAATTCAATTTTCTGTCCACGCCGCGAACGTACGTAACTGCTAGTTGAGACACTCCAGTGTCGTTCGATTTAACACAGAAACGCGGACACTACCCTGAAGTTAGACATCTGCCTTCGGTTTCGCGCCACAAGCATAGCTGTCTTTTCAGAACATTTAGTTATCTAGCTTCAGCTTCCTTTTCTAATTCTGTCCAGTATGTTACGTGCGTTCAGTGGGTACGCTCCGCTTGGTGGGACGCACGAACGGTGGACAGAATCGCCAATCGGTCTTCGTTACGTGTGTTCTGAACGCGCGTAACTCAGACAGATTGTTCCCATGTCTTGTTTACCTCGTTGTTTCGCGCCGTTCTGTCCGAGGTTGCGTATCGTTCGCATGAAATTTCCCGTGTTGTGTCTGCATTGCGTATGTGCAACCCATCGACTGCTCAGATCTGAATATGACGGAGGTGATTACGACTCTCGCTGACAAAAGGTAAATTTTGCATTCTAGAGTAGAATCTTCCGTAGTTTTAGGATTAATGGCCCTGCTGGCATTATTAGAAATTCTTTTGAGATTCTCTGTATGCTAGCTTTCACTGCTCGTTTTCGAGTTTACACGGACGATAACTGAGCCTAGTCCCACATGTGTTATTTTTTGTCAGTAAATTCTTCGTTGCTTCCAGCTTCAAATAATCTTTCTTTTCATCTTTTCGTAATATTTTTTCCTCAAAATAAAACCAAACTGACAGTGAAAGAATAGCAGTGAACGAAAGCTAAGCCAAGAGTGGTACTTTAAATGGCTGAATACAAGTTTAACTCCCACTGTCCATCGTGAGCTGACGCACTGTACGAGTGTACTGTAGAATCTAACTAACGTTTTACTTTTAATATAGAATTTAGAAAGCCAGGCTAGCGCTACGCTAGTGACACGAGTCCCAAGTGTAACCACACGATAACGTTAGTGTATGTAGACACCCATGATCAAACAAGTTAAAAAAGAAAATTTACTAGGTTTACATCGGGATTTGACTTGATTTATTTCTGCCCAACAATGTAAGCAACCAAAGTGCAAACTCGACTTCCAACGTTGTTGATGTTGTCCTTCAGCCACATGAGCTCAGTCTACTCATTGCAGTTCTCTCATGATTTCCATGATGTGATTTATTTATTTAGATTCTATTTCTATGTTTTGATGTAGACTAGACAACTAGCAACTTATCTGAGAAGCTGTGCTGGCCTGTTCTGCACCTTTTAGTGCAATAGTGGTGATTCAATCTGTGTCGCGAGTGACCAGAGCGTCCCTTCGATCCTCATGCCGGTGCCCAGCCTGTCTGCTTTCCAGTGTTACGGTGAGGTGTGTATACATATTTTTATGATTTTGCGGGAGGGCTCATTGGAGCTAAGCAACCCTGACTCAATGTACAATCTGTTCATAACACCCTGTCTTGTGTGGCCTGGACAGTTGTCTGTGCAGAGCCTCATTCCAGCTGTTGCACCATCCACCATGTTTGCTCTTTGCTGGCCTGTGTTGTGTCCTAAAAACGATCCCTGTGATGAAATCAGCCCCAAATCTTTCTGCTCTTATAAATATGACATGACCGAAGTTCCGCAACTTCACTTCGCAGAAATTCAGCGATGCCGATGTTATGTTTATGTACAGAGCTATTTTGTATTTATTTAATGAAGATTGTAAATTTGTATTGCATTCATGATTTAATGACCACTAAGCAAATTGTGTAGGAGAAATGAAATCTCTTTCTACAGTGGAAAACAGACATTACAAGTAACAGTAATACCTTTCAAAGAAGCCATGGCCTCCATATTTTTAATGCCATGCTATTATGTATTGTAAATATTTTATTTGTAGATGTCATAGAACTGGTACATAACTAGTCTTCATTTTGTTGTCTTCCATGATATTTTGGTCCATTGTCATGTAGCCACATCTGTGCTTATTTGGGGTTTTCTTCTGATACGATTATCATTTTATTTACAGAAGCTGCATGGCCCTGTTCTACAGCTTGTGGTGGAGATTTTCTGAGTGCCCAGAGCATCCCTTCATCATGCCTAGCCTGTCTGCTTTGTAGTGATAAAGTGTGAATGCATATTTTCGTTTTATTATGTAATCTTTTTTTTTTTCTTTTGGCCAAGAAGGCTGCTACATTGGCACTCTTAAATATGTTAAGGTTGCATATATATATATATATATATATATATATATATATATTTTTTTTTTTTTTAGACCATGACAAAAAAAAAAAAAAGATTCCTTTTATTTACAGGACTATTTCTTGTTCATTTTTAAAGCACATAAATTTATAGTGCATACATGAATAAATGATTGCAGAGCAATTTGTGTAGGATGTTTGTTGGAGATATTGAATTGCTTTCTACAGTGTAAAACAGACATTAATTGTTACCCCTCAAAGATAGAAGCCATGGCCTCCATTTTTATTTTATTTTTTTACACTATGGCATATTCTTTTTTATTATGAAGATTTTATCATAGATATCTTTTTGAATTTTGTTAATATTTTCATGACGTTGCAATCAATTCTCTGTATCGCCAGTGTGCAAAAAAACTTCTGTGCATGCTGAAGAGCTCTGTCACAGATACACTGTGGGATTCTTTTGTGCCCTTGTTCACTTCTGGTTGTCTCACGCTAAGTAGAGGTCGCAGTTCCCAAATGATTCAAGGGAGTTAATCGTCTGCTTTTCCATTGCCATCCCTTTTTTTCTTAGTTAAAATTCAGCTGAAAAGAGTTGAAAGTTTCTAAGTTTTACTGATTTGCGGTCACTAGAGTCGTGGTTCACTACTGCAAGGCTTCAATGTGCTGGTCACATGATGGAAAGCGAAGAAATCTTCAACAAAAAATATCTCTGGATAAAGATAAAGCATGATCTGAGTGCATGTGCAGCCAAAACCAGGTCAAGTTTGTCCCGTAAGCTATCTCATAATGCATCTAAAACACTGCTCTCCGCACGGCACCTAGGTATTGGCGATACCAAGAATTACACCTATCCTTTTTTTGAAACTTTGGCCGGGAAAGGTTGCTAGGTGGGTTGATAGATTTTTTTTTTTTTTTTTAAGAGTCTACTGTATTTGTAGTTTGTGTATTTTATTGCTTGGTTTACGGAATAACTATGCAGCAAAATGTTCAACTATATTTCAATTGCAGGTGACATGTACATGCCTTTTGAACAATCTTTTTATCTGCGCTCAGTATATAGGAATATTCCAAACTTTCAAAAATTTTGATAAAATGAACTCAATATGTGTATTTGTTGATTATGTATATAATTTTTTTTTGTTTGTTTTTTTTTTTGACAGGTAAAAGACATCCCGGATGATGACTTAATGGGGAAAAAAGAGGCATGGAGTTTTTATGTGGTCGATCAAAGATGACATCTCCGGAGAATCTACAAACAACATCCTGTGCAGAATGCCTGATCCCATTCTCTTGGAGGAGCAAAGCACCACAAGACAGCAGTTGTTGTTTTTTTTTTCCTTCAAGTTGTAAAGTATATCAGATGGTATGACTTTAGCTTTTAACTTTTTGCAAGATCTAATACAATGTACTAAGAAACCACTTATGAAATTTTTATGAGCATACAATTCTACAAGGAATTCAAAGTTTAGCTTATGAAACATGGTCTTCAAATGGCTGAGGTATGAAGCCACAAAGTAAACCAATGTTATTGAAATAGAAGATCTGGGTTTCAACTTTTATTAGGATCACTTTGTTTAACTTTCTTTTTTGATATCTCAGCCTTTCCAAAACCGATTTTCACTTAAGTAAACTTTCAATGCCTTTAAGAGAACCTGTATGCTATTTCAAAAAGTTAAAAGCTGAGTCATCACCTAAACCAATACTTACCATCCCTTTTGTTTTAAAGCAAGATATAAACAGGGATACAATTGAATAAAAAAAGTTGTTACATTAGCTGCTTTGTTTCTTACTGTGGCTGATGAACATTAAGGCGATAAAAGAACGAACAACGTCAATTTTTATTGTGTTCAGAGCCTGTATGTTGATCGAGTTTTGGAATATGATGACTGAAATTCCAGAATGGGCCCTATACACCATTTGAATACATTGTACGTATGTATCAAATGGGCAGGCACATAAAAGGGTGTTTGTGTGTGTGTGTGTGTGTGTGTGTCTAATTTACAAATCAACTCATAGGTTGTAAAGTTAAGAGTTCTCTGACAGTACCTGAACATTTTTGAAAGTGTTATTCTTTGAAAACAGTTGATGGCACATTAACTTCTTTATGTTTCTTACTGTGGCTGATTTACATTAAAGGTCCAGTTTACCTTTGGGAGCAGTGATTTAAAATATGTTCAAGATATCACATTCGACGCATATGTGTCAGTCTGTTGTATCACAATATCCTACCATTTAAAATGTTCCCAATAAAGCCGAAAGTATATTCGGAGATATCAGTATTATTCTTGATAAAGCATATGTTTCTAACTATGGCTGACGGACATTAAGGCGATAGAAGAGTGAACAATGCAAGTTTTAATTCTTGTTTATGGAGCCTGTATGTTGATGTAGTTTCAGATGTGATAACTGAAATTCAAGTTTAGGCCCTATACACCATATAAAAATGTACATTGTATTGAATTGGCAGGCAAAGAAAAGGGTGCTTTCAAATTCATGGAATTTTTCCGTCAAGATGTTTTCACTGCTGTCAGGCAGAAGCTCGGTGGTCTAGTGGAGATGACGCCTGTCCGGAGATCAGGGGGTCGTAGGTTCAAATCCTGCTCGAGCATGTACGTCCATGATTTATTAACATTTTTTTTCTGCTGTCAGGCAGAAGCTCGATAGTCTAGTGGAGATGACGCCTGTCCGGAGATCAGGGGGGTCGTAGGTTCAAATCTTGCTCGAGTATGTACGCCCATGATTTTTTATATCATGGCTACTATAGAAACACTGATCAATTCAGTGCTTATTTACATTGATGTAGGGCAAATTGTCAATCAGTTGCAAAGGATGCTTTGTTCTCTAATTTACAAATCACCTCATGGGTTGTAAAGTTAAGAGTTGTCGTACAGTACCTGAACAATTCTGAAAGTGTCATTCTTTGTGTATTGATTCCCTATAAGGATTATTTCCCTAATGAATGTTACAACTATTCATTTTCGAATGAATGTAAATTGAAATGAACAGATTTACCTGTTGCACTATCAAATAACAGTTTCTTTTCACATTGAAATCAGTTATTGGTACATTAACTGCTTTGTGTTTCTAACTGTGGCTGATGGACATTAAATGCAATAGCAAAATGAACAATGCAAGTTTTAATTCTTGTTTCCGGAGCCTGTGTGTTGATTGAGTTTGGGATGTGATGACTGAAATTCTAGTTTAGTCCCTATAAACTGTATCAATACACATGTATTTTTGTATCAGTAAAAAAAGTTTTAAATTTGGACAGGCAAATACAATCCACTTGATTTACATACGTGTATCTAGGAATATCAAGGTGTAATGGACACAAAATGATAACTGCTGACCCAATGACAACAGCAAAATGCTCCTTTGCATACAGTATTTTGATATTTCAGCCTTTGTATATACTGCACATTGTGGTTTAAAATGAACTACACAATATACTAGAGAACGGGAGTGTATTGTTAACCTTGGAAATTAAAAAACTCTGTAAAGTTCAAGTTTCTGTCCTACTCTTGTGTTACATGCGTTCACCACTAATGCAGTGATACATGTCATATCATGTACTTTGGAATTTCAAGAAACTCTATTGCCATGAAGCTTTGGCTTTTCCTCACACACACACATGCACCTACACAGATATGAATATGACAACAGTTCGCCCGATTATGGAGGAACTTGGTACAAACACGATCTCGCCTTTCGGATATGATGCACAAATTTTCTGGCATTAATCATGAATGCACACTTCAAAATGACACAAATAATGAATGTTTTCACAAATATGGACAACCTAAATTGTTCTTATCATAATGTATCAGTACAATAAATAGTGTCAGATGATTTCAAATCAATATTTGTATTCTTTGTATGAGGAATCCATCATTCCAATATTTCTGTCCTACTCTATGTGTTACACGCGTTCGCCCCATACCTATTACACATGTCTTACTTACATACCCACTCAAGCTCTATTTGAATACAAAGTTATCTTTTCCTACTTAAAAATATTTAATATAGGTATTAGGCAACCAAACTCTGAAATATGGATACTCTGAAGACAATTTTAATTTTTCATGTTTTTCCAACCTAAAACTACCCATTTACTGTGGAAATGCCCATATCACTCCCATCGTAGTCACTCTCAGCTCACAAAACACATCAGCAAACGATACAGACATCGCAGACCTAGCTAACTAGCTCTAAACATAGTTGTAACTACGCTACGTTAGACATAAAAATGAAACGGAGGTGAAAAACTAGTAATGAATACACGAAGATCAGCAACGATGGCATTTTACCGTAGAAAAAATACACAGAACATCTTACACCGCAAAAAAAAAATCGAGGTAAAAAACTACGATGAGGAAAACTAGGGTGAAAACACGATGCTTGGAAGACGAACGATGAAGACACTTTACGGTAAAAATGCTTACACGGAAACAAACGAGTGGGTACCACACAAACTACGACGTTCTCTCACACACGTAGATAAGCTACATCGTGTTCAATCCAAAAACTCAACAAACACTAGGACAAAAACTCACCTCTAAATTGTTGCAAACGAGATAGTCACTGAGAAAAATGAACAAAACACTCTCAGAAGTACGATTGTACTCTGAGAATAAAAGATATAGTATGATACGAAAGCAAAAGAGAGAAAAGAGAGAGAAATGGACGGGAAACCTAGAGAAGTTACCCACACTCACTAACGTAAATGGAATTCAACACACACACACGTACGTACGTACGTACACACCGTACACACAAGGATCAAGAGCTCGTGTAATCAGATATCGTCAAGCACTCTATGAGCTGAGGAGATCGATATCACCGATACCACGCGTAAGGAATCACTGCAGTTGCTGGGGCAACAAAGATACATGCGCGCTGTAAACATGAATATTGATTAGTTTCTCAGCAGGCTCGAACCCCTGGCAGGTGTTTTGGCCAATAAGAGACATTCTAAAATAGGTTTCTTTGCATAAATTATTTTTCTGAGTCCCAGTAAGGATCTCTGTGATTGGCTAAAATTATTCTACAGCTCCTGGCCAAGCCTGAGGTCTGAGGACGCCCCTCTTTTGGTCATAAATAATGCTTCCCACGCTTTTTGTGGGATGAGACGTGGATGGGTTAATGTCACTTTAATACCAACTTGCCCACTTCCTCTTTTGTCACTCTAATGTTCTCAAGCAGTTCTTCCCTTGGAAAGAGTGTTTGTTGTAAACAAATCGCACCTAGCACTGATACAAGGGTATGGATCTCTGATTTCCTGAGACGAAAATGCTCATACTTGCACACACACTTCATCAAATTTTACATTTCCATCAGTACTGGTCCAAATGCTGCTTGTACAAGTAATTAGTATGTTCCTGTTTGAAAAGCTGAATGATGAACTTGGAGAAACTTGTTTAGCAAAGACACATTTCTTTTCATTTTCTTCCTCATGTGTGTTCATGTTTGATTGACTTTCTTCCTGTATTTTGCAGAGTGCCGGAGGTACCTTGCGATTTACCGACCAGCAGCGCTTTGCCTACATCACCATCGACATCGTCGACAACAATGTTGCAGAGCTGGAGAAATCGTTCCAAGTACAATTGTCAAGTCCCATGGGAGGAGGTGAGTGATACAAAATATTTCTGTCGTTTCTTTATTTTGTCATGAAATGCAGACTTTTGTTGCTGTTTTTCCAAGCTCCAGATTAGTTCTTGTAAGGAACCTGTTTCAAGAAAAACAGTCTGTACTATTGATTTAGCTACGCACCATCCCATGTATTGTTGAGCATGTGGTTTCTCAAAACAGTGTACATGTGTAACTCTGATCTGCACACATGTATTTTAGATCTTCTTTCACATTTATTACATGATTTTTTTTTTTTTTTTTTTTTTATGGTAAGGACTATTTGGGGAGTATGAAGCATATATGTGCCTTATATTTCGTTGTGATGAAATGCTGAATTGTGTACTTATTGTCTATAATGCTGCATTCTGTAAACAATTTAATGTTTTTTGGTGCACCTATGCAATATTGAATATTGATTTCATGAATTGTTTAGTTTGCAACATCTTGTTTACTGTACTCTTTGCAATCCACATGATTGACGGCCACATCAGTAGCTAAGCTGATGATGTTTCCCAAAGATTTGTGTACAGTGCTCATGCCTTTATAGCTTGTATGCATATGCTACATCACAAGAGCATTTAGCACATCCTGCTATGGCTTAGCGACTGTGCACAGTCAGGAGCCACTTGTTATGTTATACGGGTTGTACACAGAACTTCTCTTGTTTTTCTGCTCATGGAAATTGTTCTGTGGCTGCTGCAAAGAGGTGGCCACTAAGACAGGCTTGACTGTACAGCTCATTCACAATCTGTACTAAGACCACTCTTTCACACAATTATTGTACCCTATGCATCCACTGCACACATGTGTATGTGTAGACACAGGTAAGAATGGCACGCCTTCCTGAGAACGTGTGTTTGTGCACCGCATGAAAGTATCACAATGGAGTCGATTGAAAATGTTCCGTTTCTGTCAGCATTTTCTTCCCATGGTACAGGGTATCAGAAAATTGTCATTAGGCTTAGCTGGCTGCTGATAAGTGATCACTGTTTGTGTACCAGGCATGTGCATGTGTGCATGGATTGTTTGATATGTAGTGTACATGTTCTGTGGAACAAAAGAGATGATATATTAAGGCTTGGAAAGCATTCAGTCATTTATCTACAAGTTGAACAAGTTGTATTCACCACTTACTGTTCATCTTCTGCAGTCAGTAGTGGATACAGCTTTGGTTTGCATAACAGAAAATTTTTGGCATAACAAAGCATAATATGCAATAGAAACGGATTACAATTTCAGTAGTTTACAGTGTTTGAATTGCAAGCTGTCCATCCAATGATGAAACATGCAAGAAAAAAAAAATCATTTAAACAAAAATGAAATTATGCATAACCGTTTGACATTGCCTTTCAGCTTTTACTGTGGTTTCATCTAGGTATACACTCTGATCATGGTGTTGGATGAATGTTTCTACCCGGTGCTTAACTGCATCATTGCACTTGTAACATCTTAATGTAGAATTTCATTTCAGAGAGTGATTTGTCAGAAGAATGTAAAAAGGAGAAATGTGTGTGTGTGTGTTGCTTGTATAGAAGTTACAATGCTGTGTATGTACATGTAAATGATAAATCTATGTATGTAGATGCAACACAGCTGCAACATGTTTGCTTTTTGCACACAGGCAAAACAAAAAGGAAGAGGAAGCAAACAACTTAATCCTATGAAATTTATAAGTTGTGAGATCAGCTATGGGATATGAACAAGATTAGTGAATATGAAAAAAAAATAGAAGAAGAGAAAAACAAGAATGTTATGAACTCAGTGCTCTTACATACAGTATGACTGCTTTTGACAAATCAAATCTTGACTTCAAATTTAAGTCTTTAGATGTTTTGAAACTCCTATCAGTAACTCTTCACACTGACTGTTAAGAACTTCTCTGTTAGATTAGCCTTGTCTGCATCATTGTCAAGCTTGTTCTCCTTTTGCCTCTACAGACTTTTCTGTCCTACCTGCTGTGCCATCTCTTTGCAAAAATATTGTGCTTGTTGTGTTCTGCATGTTGCTATTCACACCATCATCAGCTCTCTATTTCAGGTGGAAAAAAACATAGCAAACAAAACTATCTATGCCGGGTGAGAGAGAACTTCATGATCTAACTTCAGGTTTCCGAGATATGATAATATCCCATAGACTGAATACTTTGCAAACCCGTTTGCAGTATTGGTATATCATGGGTACCTTTCCCGAATGACAATTGATTAATATGTAACATAGTACTTTAGTGAAAGTAAGCCTACATTTTCACAAAGATTCGATAGAAAATAACGTTTATTATACATTGTAGTGTACATTGATGTGGGACCATACATCACCACTGTCGATGGCAAGGATGCTGGTTCATGTTATTGTTGCATTTGTTTGCCGTTGTTTTGTTTTCTTGGGCGTATACTTTACTGTATACGCCAAATATTTTATGAGGTTTTTATTTTCGCGAATTCCATTAGTCGGGTGCTAATCGTGAATTTGAAAACAGGCAAAAATTTTAACTCTGATCCTGACATGAATGTGACTTGCATGCACGCATTTCTCCATTGAGTACTGTACTCCACAATTGTAAATTTAACTCCTAGCGAAATTGTCGGGAAGTCCCAATTCGCGAAAAGATTAGACTCGCTAAATATATGGCGAATACAGTATTTTATTCTCAAAGTTGTGCTCTTTCTCATTTATGCTCAGCTCAAATTGGTCCTGGATCCACCATAGAGGTCATCATAGAGCCCTCGGATAATGCCTTCGGGACGTTTGAGTTTGCTCCGCAGTCCCTCTCGGTGACGGTGGAAGAGCCTCAGCCACTGGAAACCAGTGCAGTAGTGTTGCAAGTATGTCATCAGACCAAGTAGATTGGATGTCGATGTGAGGGGGTTGCTTGGGACTGGAAAAGTTTGTGCATCATCAGTGGGCTGTTTCATTACATCAGCAGGGAAACACAAAACCAACCCCAAATAAACTAGTGAAAATCAACAAAATCTGTTAACATGCGACTGAGACCGTGGAAAGGGTTATGTTATAGCATATACTTTGTTATATCAGAGCTCTTTGTCTTCAGATTCCCTTGTAGTTGCATTCCCTTTTTTCTGTCATCGTTAGTACAGGGGTTTTTTTTTTCTCTCCTAATGATTGAGTTTTAGGTATGATATTGCCTTGCCCTGAGAGAAATATTAGAATATATTGCCTGTTCTCAGAACATAAATTGTCTCTCATTTTCAAAAGACAGTGAAGGGTTAGTCCTACTAGGTGGCAATGAATACATTTTTTATGTCTTACAGATTGTATGTTGTAGGTCAGCCAATTTCATCAAAATATGATTTATTTCCCCCATTATATAGTCTCATAAGAGAAAAGAGAAAAAAGAAAACATCTGGCATGATGCCGCAGTATGATCGTTTCCCAGTGTTTGTGTTCAATCATGTTCATCCAATTTCTCGTTTCCTTCATAGGTAATCCGTCTTGGTGGGGCTCTCGGAGAAGTCACTGTCTATTGGTCAGTGATCTCGGACCCCATGGACCCTCATGCCCTAGTGGGCAGTGACCTTGTGAACTCCTCCGGCAATGTGTCCTTTGCCATTGGTCAGACGAGTGCAGATATCGAGGTGGACATCCAGGCTGACAATGTAAGCATTTAACAAGCGAGAAAGAAATATCGCAATAATGTTGGGTTTTTTTTTTCTGTATTAAGGGGGAAGAGGTTTCTTTCAGTTTCAGTTTAGTTTCAGTTTATTTTCATAATTCTCACAAATAGCACAGAAAGTATAATCATACAATACGAAAATTATACAAAACATAAATTAGATGAAACTTCACTAGAATGTGCAAAAGTTTGTCTTGATATAAACACAAGGTCTGTTGAGCTATGGTCATAATGCAAGAAATGTGATGGGGCCAGCGTAAAAGCAAGCTTGTACAGCCGCAGGTCCCGTGATAAATCAGGTTGGGGGAACTATGAAATACATTTATTTTTCAGACCGTGACATTGTTTAAGCATGTATGTACAGTAATAATAATGATAAGCAGTTTTTAGAATGCATATTTGTAGGATATTCTCTCTGCGAATACACATGGAAAAAAAAAATCATCCAAACATTTCTATATTCACATATATTAACAATTATCAAAAGATCAGTTTTTAACACAGATTTAGATTTATCAAAATCTGTGATCCATCTAATGCTGAGGGGGAGACTACAGTGTATACAACGTAGTTAGTTAGCGCTAGTTAATGTAATGATCTTTTGCGTCAACATATATCATCAATTCTGACTGTAAAGATAAAGGTGTGGTTTGAAGCTTGTTTTGACCATGCAAGTGGCTGGTTTGTGCGAAGAAATTTAAATTTCAGTTATCACGACCTCTGTGTACTTGATCGTGCTTGTCATTTCGAAGGTTCCTGAGCTGGACGAGCTGTTTAATGTCAATCTCATCGCCACCACCGGCGGATCCATCGGCAACGCCTCCCAGGCAGTGCTCTCCATCCTCGCCAATGACGACCCGTATGGAGTTTTTGTGATCGATCCGCAGTCCCGCGTCGTCACAGCGACTGAAGATGATCTCTCTGTGACAGTCCAGGTCAGTTTGGTGTGATGTGGAAGCTTGCCATTGTCCATGTTGCAAGTTTTTGCAAAATGATGTGAACTCTGTGTTAACATCGGCAACCTGTTTGTTGGCAACGTCAGTGAGATTTTATTTTGTGGTCCTAAAAGGGTTAAACAGGTTGAATTCAATCTGTCATAGTCGACGATTTTGTTTCATACCATGTTTGTTTTAAACATGTTTTGTTGTTTTTCTTCTTCAGATTTTCAGAGACCAGGGCACCAAGGGAGAAGTGCAGGTGCTCTATGCCACTCTCGGGTTCAGCGAAGAGCTGACAAATCTTCCAGCTCATGCAAGGTACACGTCCTTGATGGAGTTCTGTCTATCTTTATGATTAATTCGTGGATCTTTGTTTGTAAATTATCATAGACATTTTGTCAGAGATGTACTGTGAGTTCTGTCAAACAGAAAGTAACCACTCTAAAAAGATTACTAGTAAGTGTTTGAGTTATTTAATTCACTGATTGACTGTACTCATTTCATCAGTTTTGGAGAGATTAACTTGCTCCGCCCAGATTACATGTAGATTTACTCTGTATTTACTGGGTAATTTTGTTTTAATTTGGATTTTTAGTGGTATCACAGAAAAAAAAGCTTATTCACTATTTTTGTTGTGTACCTCATTTAGTCATTTTAGTACTGTCTATGAATTAACTTGCTCTGCAGAGATGTATACTATTTATTAGGCAGTAGTCTCAAACTTTGCAGGATTTAAAAAAATTGCTCTTTGGTAGTTATGAGTTTACATCATTGTGCCTGCTGGTATTGCATATCATCTGGTATTGCTCATAGTGCACACTTTTTTTTTTCTCCCTAAAGGAGGGCGCGAGAGGGTGAGGACTTCGAAGCTGTCGCGGGGTCGGTGACCTTTGCAGAGGGTCAAGAAACGGCCAACGTAACGGTCAGGCTGATCAACGATGCCATCCCGGAGACAGAGGAGAGCGTGTTTGTCTACATCATTGATTCTCTCCTGGTCACGCCAGCTCAGCAGAGGGCCGGTAAAGTCTCCTTCTCTTCCTCCTCCTCCTCCTCCTCCTCCTCCTCCTCCTTCTGTTTTATAAATTGTCATGATAGGTCAAAGGTCATGAATTGGGAAGGTCTACCCGAGCATTTGCAATACAATTCTTTTCTTCTGCTCTACTGGTGTTAGTCTCCTATGGTGAATGCCTACTAATCCACTGTGCTGTCTGAAATAGCAGTAAAGCAATTCGTCAAAGTGACATGTGAATCAAGGTTCATAAAGTCCACTAACAAATACTTACCTAGCAGACCTTGTTAAAATCATACGGTTTCCTTGACAATCAGGACAAGCTCCTGAAATATTCTAGTCTTCAATTTTATGCAGAAATGTAGGAAAATAAGGCAAAATTATTTTTCCTAATATCTTTCCTCCCGACTTATGCATACATCTTTTTCATCATTTGCACTGTTTTTACAAGCATCTTGAGTATTTTTTCTTCCCAAGGTAACACCTATATAAAAGATCAATTCTTTAAACGTGTAAATACTGGTGATGTATAGATTGAGGAGGGGTAAACATGCCATTCACTAGTAATGTACAGGTCAATTTGCATGTAGCTTTGGTGCAGAAAAAAGAAAGATTCACTAGGGGAATATAAAAGAAATCAAGACTTTTAGTCCGGGAACTACACTGAGTTTGGAAAAGTCTTGAAATGCATGTGATAACAAAGCTTACAGTATTTTTTGTTCTGTTGGTGTTATAGTTTCTGGCTCACCACGCGTGGGAACGGAAAACGTTGCAGAGGTGAAGATCATCGCCAATGACAATGCCAACGGAGTGCTCCAGCTTTCATCAGACCGGGTCTTTGTGATGGAAGGGCAATCCCAGCCTGTAATCAATGTCAGCAGATCAGCGGGCGCATTTGGAACGGTCAGTGAGCTACAATCATTCTGACTTTTGTGCGAAAATAAAACCTTTTTGGTCACTCGGTAGCTGTAAACCATATGCTTTTAACTATAATATGGGGTGTAACTGATCCGTTGTTGTCCATTTGTTTGTTTGTTATGTATAAAACATCAGATTTTCTGCGTGTTCAATGATACAAGTGCCAGATCAGATCATGATGTTCATAAATTTTGAAAGATATGGACAAAAACTGTCTTCAACGTTTTGCACTCTGTGTATTAGAGACAGTGATTTGTATACTCCACTATGTAGTGAAAAATTAGAAGAAAAAAAAAGTTCAGAAATTGTATGTAAATTCAGTTCTTTTTGCTTCCTCTTTTGTCTTGCCACTTGTAGGTGACAGTGAAGTTCCAAACCATTCCTGGCACAGCTGATATTGGAGTTGACTACAGTGTGACATCCACTGACGTCATCCTGTATGACGGCGAAACGACCAAGCCCCTCCCCCTGGAGATCATCAACGACCAGACACCAGAGATCGAGGAAACGTTCAGGGTTGTCCTTCTGGAACAGATCACTGGTGGCGCTGTTCTTGGCTCACCCAGCACGGCCGAAGTGACCATCGGGATGTCGGATGATCCTTACGGCAACTTTGGTTCGTTAATATTTGAGCATCACATTGTACGAAAATTAAACCTATCAGTCTAGAACTGGGCTGTGTCGATAATTCCAGTCTCATCTTTTGATCTACTGCATAAACTGTTATTTTCACATAGGCCTACAGTTTTTTGCAAATGAGGAGATCACAGACATTTTTGTGAGCTGCTGTTTTGGGGCATTGAGACCAACGCTATCGCAAGTGCACTATAACCCTAGCGCATGGCAACATTTTCGCATGTTCTTAGATTCACAATCCAATAGTGATTCATGAAATTCGTGAAAATTAAACCCTTGCAAGAATAACACCTAATACAGTTGTATGCTTGCAGTTTCCATTCATCAGTTCTTTATTTTGTAGGTCTCACATTCTTGAAGTCTCACATTCTAGGTCAAGAAATGATTTCTCTGTCTACAGGAGGTACATTGTACTTCTGTGCTGTGTTTGTTTACAGGTCTTTATTTTGTAGGTCTCACATTCTAGGTCAAGAAATGATTTCTCTGTCTACAGGAGGTACATTGTACTTCTGTGCTGTGTTTGTATAGTTCAAGAAAGTGATCGATTAATTCCCACTTGCAACTAATATGCAGAAATGAATAGCCTGTCAAATGTTTCTAATTATGGCTGGACAGTTGACTTGACTTACAGGCTGCACTGAGTTTGGTGATTGTCTTGTGATCTTGCGATAATTCTGTAAACATGTCACTTATATTCATTATTTTTCTACCTTGTGAGATTTTTCTCTCTTGTAGATATCAGCTGATATTGTTGATGTAATACTGGTGTTGTGTGTTAGACAAGGAAAGGGGCATCAATAGTAATAATAATAATTAGCAGTGCTTATATAGCACATAACACATAGTGCATATGTCACTATGTGCTCAAAAAAATGGAAAGGTAATACAAAAACATACAATATCAATTATAATGATGGTACCAAGCTTCATGTTTGTTTACACTGTAAAAAGATGCGTTTTCAAAGCAGACTTTAATCTAATGCTGTCTGTAATTTTTCTTGAATTCTGGGGTAAATTACTCTGTAGGGTAGAGGCAATAAAGCGGGAGCATGGATTCTCAATGTGCAAACACATCAGTGTGCACTTTCTTTAAACACATTTCAAGATGAATATGTATTGAATGGGATTTTCATACCATTTGCCACACCCCCAGGGTTTGGGTTCTCCAGTCAGCTGGTGACAGAGCCAGAGGAAGGGGAGACCAGGCAGCTCACTCTGACTGTCATCCGTGGGGGAGGCACCAACGGTGTGGTGGCTGTTGAGTGGCAAGCAACAATCGATGGTGAGTTTTAGTGCAAGAATGTTGACGGAAATACTGCTGTATTTTAGCTTTATATCAAGACTGGGATGGTGAGAATCATCCACCTAGTTTTACCTTCAGCCCCATGCATAGACACTGATGACTAGATCCATATGTTTCTCACAATCATACGGAGTTCACTTTCTATATATGTTTGATGCCATGCAAGTCCAACTCATTGATATGTCAAATGGAAGTTCTACTGCTGCATATACATGTATGATAGATCAAACTTTTGTGTAAATGTTATGTAATAAACAAACTTACTACTAGGCTACTATGCGAAATATTTTGTTGAACAAATCCCTTTCATCAGTTTGTTTGTCTGTTTTTTTGTATAAACTCCCTCTAATTAGTAGACAGCTTTTTTTTTCCCCCTGATGCCACTGAGAGAGGGTTTTGCTGAGTCAATCTCTAAGAACATTTTTTCCCCTACTAGGTGAACTAGCCATTGATGATGTCATCCCTACTGGAGGAACACTTTACTTTGTGTCCAGTGATGTCACCAGGACATTCACTCTCAACATTCTCGCTGATGACATTCCTGAAGTGCGCGAGGTGAGCATGGTGTGATGTATGCTGGTGGACAAATCAGTGGATAGATTGTAGATTGATAGATAGATAGATACACTGTAGATAGATAGATATATAGATAGATACTAGATACGGTTGTAGATAGATGGATAGATCGATTAGATAGATCAGTGGATGGATTTTAGATAGATAGATACCAGATGGATGGATAGATAGATTAATGGATTTATGGATGGAAAAATAGATAGGTAGATAGGTGAATGGATGGACATATGAAGTAGACAGAGGGATGAATGGAAGGGGTGGATTGATGGATGAATAAATAGGTAGATATTTTGATTAAATGATTGAAATGCAGATGAAGAGACTGATAGACAAATTGATAGACAGATAGATGGATAAATAGGTAGATTGATAGGTATTTAATAGGTAGGTAGATGGGTAGGTAGATAGGTAAATAGGTAGGTAGATAGATAAACTGAATCGAATACCAATGCATGATGGCAAATTCAGGTGGAAATTAGATGCTGGTTAATTAGATTGATTTCCAATCACTGCCTTGAACAAGGCAAAATCTGTTTTTATCTTGTTGAGTGTTGCCGAATTGATATTTCTTGAGCATTATGTCAGTTTTAATGAAAACACTTTCTATCAAAACAAAAGAAAAGTACTCTCATCAACTCAACTTATCAGATATCATCAGTACAAGCAAAAAAATATATCAAGCAAAATAAAGGAAGCTTCCATTTTGAAGTCAATAGATAAGTACTCCCAGCAGTGGAAAAGTCCAAAAGCATTGCGCACGTGGACACAAGAATGTTACCATTTTTTTTTTATTGCCACACTCAGAATGTGGTGCTTTCCCTTGTGAATGTTACGGGAGGAGGAGTGGTTGGGGACCAGTCTCAAGCAACCATCATCATTGAGGCCAATGACAACCCATATGGCACGGTGGAGTTTGCCTTGGATGACAACCTTGTCTTTGAAAGAGCCGGGGGAGACAACATGGCCGACATCAGGGTCGAACGAATGTAAGAAATATCATCTATAGCAAACTGCTTATAGATTCTTTTGCCTCTCCCTTTCACTCAAATTATCGCGTACATATTTCTCTATTTCTCTCCTTCTCCTTTGGAAGGGGAAGGGGGATGACAGTAGTATGGCAGTGGTGATTGTGTCTCATTTCCAAAACATGGTTGACATTTTTGTTTATGAGGATGTGTAGGGGCTTTTTATGTGAGTTTGCTGCAGTTGCAGTGTCTGCTGTTGCCCACGCTTTGTCATGGACGATTTTTATGCTACAAATACTGATTGTAGATAATGCATCATGTCCCTTTTGAGGCTGTATTGCTTTTTGTTTCTATGAAAATGCTGGGAGGTCATTACTGATATTTCTCATCTTGAGTGTTCTACAGTCAGTATATGAAATAAAGCAGATAAACTCATTTACGGCAAATGATTGACAAATTGAACCTTCATCGACATAAATTGTCGATCAGCTGTAGCAAAAAAAAAAAACAACAACAACATGAGGCAAAAATCATTGATATGAATTAACTCAATTACTGTGTCAGAAATAAAATTGTCCTTTGCTTTTTCAGAGCAACAGGCACCAGTTCTTGTGTTGTATCACTGAAATTGATATGCGATGTATTTCACATACTTTTTTAATGTTGATCTCACATTTGAAATGATACCCAAAATGATATCAAATATCCTTTTTACAGCTAAGAAATTACGCTTGAAAATTTTGTCACTGTAAAGCAAGTATTACAGCTTCCAGTCACTGCTGAGTTTTAAGAAATTGTTTTTTTATTCAACTTTACCTGTAGGGGTGGAAATTTTGGAACGCTCGAGGTCACATACAGCACAGAGACTCTTGACATCATCTCGGAAGCAATGCTTGGAGGCCTGAGCCCCATCGATTACTACCAGTCGCCAATAGAGGGCAGTCTGCAGGTCCAAAAGGTGCCCTTCGACGTGTCGACATCCTCCGACCCCAGGCGCGCCTGCGCGGAAACCTGTCTTGGGCAGCAGGCTTGTGGCGCATTTGAGTACCGTGACATCAACATGACCATCTTCTGCCTGCTGACCCTATCGTCAGGGTCAGAGGCTGTTGACCCCGACACAGGATTTACGTTGTATGTCAAAGACAGCATCGAGGTTAGTAAGATGCGGAAGTTCAGATGTGATTTATTTAGTGCATTTTGCAATAAAGTTTCTTCATGTGGCTCCTGTTCAGTAAGAAAGTGGATTCAGAAGATGAAATGTCTCCAGAAAAATATCTTGAAATGCATTTCCCTTACCTTGACTCTTCTAGGCTATGTCATTCGTGTTGGAAACATTACTGCATTAGTGTGTCTGCTTCTTGACACGAATATTAACCTTTTTTTGTGTGTGCCAGTTATTTGTGACAGTGTATACCATGCTGTGGGGTTTTCTATGTCAAGCTTACAAAGGGTTAGAGATGCACTTAGTATCTATGCTGGCCCATGCAGCTCCGTGATTCCAAAAGGCTGTTGACTATGTTATCAATGAAACTGAAAGAGTTAACTGGGTTTTTAAAATCATTATGCTGTAGTTGATCAGCCAGGAATAACATTATGTTTAACACTTTCATAGCAGAAGAATGTGCTTTTCTCCATTTTTTTTCTTACATGATCAATGGAAAATTGTGAGGGGATAACATCATCAGCCCATTCATTTGCATATTCATATCAATTCTTAGAGAACTGTTTTGCAATTACTGTTTTGCAATAATTACAGAGTCTTTAAAATTACATAACTTCCTTTCTTTTAAATCCGATTTTGACCAAAGTTTCACTGTTGTGCTAGTAAAATGTTACCCTTCATTTTTAGACAAAATTTGAACTGGTCTGTAATTCCCCTTTTAGGAGCAGGCTTATTGTGAAGATGTAGCATGACTTCTATGTGCTAAAGTAACCGTATATAAAGCTGATGTGACAGGCCAGAATAAGGAGGTATGGTCACCTTTAATGTCCAACATTTCCCCTGCATCATACAGACCCAAGCCCTGTATGCCAGCCAGGCCATTGCTGGTGTGGACTACATCCCCATCTCCAGTGGCACATTCACGATTGGTGCGGGAGAGTCCAGTGGGTCTGCAGTCGTCACCATCCTCAACGACACACTACCAGAGCAGGACGAAGCCTTTGGGGTAAGTGGACCTCCACATACAGTACAATCAAAACTTGTTCTTAACCCTAACTAGGCCGGGGGGGGGGGGGCCTCCGAGGCCCCCCCCCCCCTCGACGTGCCGCGCGATGTATCGCTAACGTGAAAAGCTATCACCGCGACGTTTCATGACTTTTTTCTGTTGAGTCTCCCGCATCTTTTGACACCAAATTTGCGATGCCCGGGCGTGCAGTTCCGAAGTTTCGCATAAATATGTACATGCATGTCAGACCAAAAATTGCTCAAAAACGTGAATTCGTGTACAATTTCAATGGAAACTGTGCTTACAGTCAAATTTCATAAAAGCATGATTATTTTGGGGTTTCATTGATTAAAATCAACTGATAACACATTTTCTCGTTCGGAACAATGTCGCGGACAAGTTTCATCGAAAAAACAATGAAAAACATAAAGTCGAAAAAACAAAGAAATACATAAGAAATTCAAAAAACAATAAAATACTTCAGAAATTTTTTTGGATGGCTCAATTTTTTTCTCTTATATTTGCTTAGGACACTAAAAAGAATATTTACACAAAAAAATGTGCCCATTTCAGGCTTTATTTAGTGATTTATACCAAATTGTCTGATTTCATGCATCATTATGCATAAATTAGCGTAATTTAGCATAAATGACAATTTTTCAAAAATCTAACTTCGTAGTACTTTAGATTACATCATAGGCAATGTGTGTGCCAATTTTCGTCGCGATCGCGCGGTCGACGGCCGAGATCTGGAGGGGGGGCCTGGGAGGCCCCCCCCCCCCCCGGCTCTATGATCTACCTAAGTAGCCCGGCCTAGTTAGGGTTAACCCAACCCTTTTTTGTAGCTAGGTGCCAGTAATATGTTTACACTGTATGTGTCTTACTGCAAATTGACATATGAATGAGTTAGCACAAAAAGCCTGCTAGTCTTGCCCCCCCCCCCCCAAAAAAAAAAAAGAAAAAAAAAAGAAGAAAATAGATGCTTTTGCCCATTTGATTTTGATACACAGCCTTAAATTAAAATTGTATGTAGATGTTACTCCTTTCTGTGCATAAACAGAAGTGTGGTATAACCTTGTGCATCTGAAATTATGATCATCATGCCTGTCATTTGTCTCCTGATACAAATCTTTTACATAATTACGAAGAATGTGTGTATCTCTAAGACATGATTCTTGTTGTGCTCTTGCTAAAATAAAGCAGCAGAAATTTACGAGAGCTGCATAGATGCCAGAAATGAAGAAAGTTTAAATCGTGTGCATCCTTCTTATGCATTAATACAAGTCTTGGAAGGGTTAAATTCTAATGTATGCACATCTTTTTTTTTCTGTGCTGTTTGGATTGTATTTCAAATTGGCTTTATAATAAGAGAGAATAATGCTTGATGTGCTGTTTGTGTTCCATCAATAGGTGCGACTCTTGTCAGTCAGGGTCGTAGATGCCAACCCCATCCCAATGAACATCCCCACCCTGGGGGAGAGAGTGTCCACCAGGGTAACGGTGGAGAACAACGATGACGCCAACGGCATCTGGCGTCTCTATAGCAACAGCCCCGAGGCCACGGATGACGGGCAGGCCCTCGCTGTGGAGGAGCAGCCAGGATTGAGCGTCAGCGTGGAACTGGTGATCGAGAGAGGAGGTAGGCACAAAAAACAAAGGAGCTATACTCACATAAAACTGAAAAAGGGTTAGCTACAATGAAAAATAATCTGTGACCCCTGATAAATGGCTACCTGATGTGATTGTAGTTGAGGGCACCGTGGCATAGTGGATCAAACTCTTGACTTTCACTTTAGAGGTCCCGAGTTCAAATCCTGTCAAATGACTACGTCCGTGGACAAGATGTTTCTACCCACCATGTCCCTCTTGACCCTGGTGCATGAATGGTAACACTAGGGTAATAACAATGGCAGGGACCTCTGGTAGAGAAGTGGCAACACTGAAGGTGTAGACCCCATTATTATTATCATCATTGCCATAGTTGGTCAAGCACATGTACATGTTATTTCCAAAGTAAGGATTCTTGATTCATCACAAAAGAAACATTGTAAGGGTACAGGTGTAGCTGGGAGTTGCCGGTGTGAACCAGTGTGAGTATCCTTGTGAACTCTTGTATTTCACATCACTTGTGGAAGAGCAAGGAATTCAGCACATTCGAAAGGCTGCTTATGCCAACCAGTGCTTGTCATCTTGAGAAAGAGCATTGATGTAGATATGTGAGTTTGATGCTATTTCACAGTCTTTAATACCATTTCACTAATTATTCTTCTGTTTGTTAAAGTTTAACAATATGTTTAAGATAAAACCATCTTCATTATTTTTTTTGTCAGGTGGTAACATTGGTGAGGTGACAATTGCGTGGAGGATTGCAGGAGGCACAGCAACCAGTGGCCTGGACTACTCGGCCAGTGGAGGGACCCTCACCTTCACTTCCGGACAGACCAGACAGGGTAAGGGGGTGGTCAAATTAAATGCTCCCACAAACCCCTGGAAATTTTTAGGTCGTGGCTACTTTAATGAGGCAACACAAAAAGTCAGCAAGTCAGAGATTCAATGATGGGCCTCATGGAGAAAACCAATTTTATTTGAGGGTTCCTGGTTGCAGTATTCATTTTGTATGTAGTACTCACTTTATGTTTATTTTTTGTAATTTATGTGACACAGATACTCAGTGCATTAGAAGAAGGTGCACACAACATTGCTGTCAATCAAAGGAGAGCATATTCAAGAATGAGGATCCATGAAATCAGATTATTAATTCAAAAAGTGATTGCGGTGAATTCATGTGGATCATGGTGAATTGAAAGTGACAAATAAAAGTCAGATTTTTATTTAGTATGTGAGAGTTAGTGGCATAAGGACTGGAGAAACAAAAATAATTCCCATTCTCCTGAGGATGGTGAAGAACATGTGTGCCAAAACATCAAGATTTAGTAGGTCCTTTTCAGGGCCACACTCACATCCTAGAAAGATTACATGGTTTACTGCGAAACCACACACCACTACACATTCTACCACCATGACAACCTTCAAAGAATGTTTTAATTCCCAATTTAAATCTTTTCTCTATTTTTGAAACCTCCTGTCACTTGTCATCTTGGTTTATATGTCCTTTTGTTTCTAAAACTCCAGTGATCAACATTGGCATCCGTGATGATACTATTCCGGAGGTCGACGAGACGATTATCGCCCAGCTGTACAGCCCTGGAGGAGGGAGCGTTCTCGGGCCACAGAGTAATGTCACCATCACAATCCTGGCCAATGACTTTGTTGCCGGAATACTGAGGTTCTCTACTCTATCCTACATCATTAATGAGGGTAAGGTTACATCATAATCAACCTTAATTTGTGATAGAACTTATCCCCCCTTTTTTATTTGCATATGTTGCTGAGTGCAAAGCTGCATTCCTCTTCATGTAGATTTATATTAAATTGCATCACTGAAAGCTACATGTCTGTGCATTATCAAAAACTCTCCTTCAATTTGCCCTCGAGCAATACTATACCATCACAATGAGTTGTCAAAGGCATTGATGTCAGAAGTCAAAGACAAGTTTAAGATTGTTTAAAATGAATCATCAATTTGTAGCTTTTGTATCTCCAAAATGCAGTTTCGAAGTACAAGTATATGTGTGCTTTTAGATATTTTGCTATTATGAAGTGTCAGCTTTGATTTGTATGATTCGAACGGCACTTCTTTTCTTTCCAGGAGAAGTGTTCAATGTGATGGTCGAACGCTCCACTCCGGGCATGGGAACGGTGACTGCTGATTGGTTGATTGAGAGCCCTCAGGGTCTGGATCCCGCCCTCTCCTTCACCACAGTCGCCGGCCAGATCACTTTCTTAGAGGTTTGTATTGCACATTGGTTCTCCTGCTGACTATAGGATACATATCATATCGAGCTCGGACCCACATCACTTGCCCAGTCTATGAGGACCTACTGATATGAAAAATTAGTCCGATGTGTGTGAATCTGTGTATATTTCTCGGCATGCAGTTCTCAAATTGTATATTCTAACAACCATGTGAGCACAGTGGAAACCAGATTCCAACAATGTAAGTGAAATCAAAGGAATAAACAGGATACCGGTACTCTCTCAGAAGTAATGCACCAAATTGTGTGATGTACATGTACCTGAATTAGATTGATTATCTTTTTTTTATCTGATTCTGGTTGATGAGTAATGTTTGAAGGGAATACCTGTTTGTGAATAAAATGTTACGCCGTACATTTCTTGCACTCTGAGAACATATGATGTTACTTTGAAATGAATGTACAACATGTCTATTCAGTCGTTTCTACAACAAAATGCACTTAAAGAGTGATGGCTCCATCCATTTGTAAGATCTCTATTCATTTTTGCCTTTTATTTTGCAACAGGGAGAACTATCAAAAGTGATCACTCTGGAGTCAGTGCCTGATGAGACGCCGGAAACCAATGAGAACTTCCAGATCATTCTGTCGGCTGTTCAAACCACTGGTATGTCACATCTAATCACTCGACAGTGCATTTCACTTAGGAAACTGAGCATCGTGGCATTGCACAAGGAATTCTGTAGTCAGTGTTTTTATCTTCGGGTGAATGGTAAACTACATCGAAGGAACTTGAGGAGGAACATAGAGTTTGGGAAGTATGTTTGTCTGTCATCAAGGTACAGCAAGGGAGTTTGCTTTTTTTTTTAAACCCGGATTCCAAACATTGGGATGCATATAGTTGGAACAGGTAGATTGCAGAACTTGGTCTGGAGGGAAAAGTAAACTCAGAGCTGAATTTGTTTAGGTGACCACATGGCCATAGGATGTGGTTCACCAGTTGTGATTGCATCTGTGCTTGCTGGTGGAAGTCCAGAATGAGCACAACAAAAAGTTACTAATTGAATGAGTAGTCTTTGAAAGCATTCTTTCTGTGCATGATGACATTGTGTTGTTGTTTTTTCCATGGCTGCTTTTTGCAGGTGTGTCTGCAACTGGTGCAGCATCGATTGATCCCCAGGGATCTAGCGCCTCCATCAACATTGGTGCCAGCGACGAGCCCCACGGGGTGTTCAGTTTCGCCCAGGGGTCCCTTGAGGTTGCCACGCCCGAAGGTGACAGGACTGTCCAGCTCTTTGTGGAGAGAAAATACGGGGCCATCGGTAAGACCAGAACAGTGCATGTTTCAATGCCACAAATGGGATAATATACCATGGGAACTAAGATATGAAATATTACATGATTATAGAATTTACATATTGAGATAATCAAAGTGACCTGTGAATGACTAGTAATGTGTTTGAATTGTAAAATTATGATGTTAGTAGTGAATAGAGTACTCATTGTGAATTTGAGGGCAACGTCAAATCGAACGTCAAATCGCCAGATATTGAGTTCACTGACTGCTGTATATGATTTACACATGAATAGAGGTCCTTGAAAACATAGAAGGCATGTTCATTTTGACTATGCAGTTCTGTAGCGAATAATGATTCATTCAAGCTTACTCACAGAAAAATGGAACAGTATGAAGAGTGTTGCTTCATATAGCAATGCCAAATGCACACATTTTTTTGTTTTGCAGAGGTTAATACAAAAGCTGGGTAGTCTCATTCTCTTGATTTATCTCTGTGACACAGGTGCGGCCCGGGTCTTCTACGCCATCGGTAACGGAGCCCTGGACCCGGCGACCCCAAGCAACGAGAGAGCCGCAGCTGGCCAGGACTTCTCTGGGGGCGGCGGCTTTGTGGATTTCCCCGACGGTTCGTCCTCCCAGCCCATCCTGATCCTGATCCGGGAGGATGAGATCCCGGAGCTTGACGAGGTCTTCCTTGTGACACTCAATGGTGTCCAGCTGCTGGACCAGGGGGACACCAGCACCCCGCCCAAACTAGGTAGGGGGGCACAGTGATATCCATTGCGGCTGAACTTTGCAAGTTATGATCACACTTCAAGATTCAAGTTTATTTTTCACTTCTCATAGAAATATAGAATCAGTGAATCATTCCAAAGTAGTATAATGCTACTCATTGCTAATGCTAATCATTGACATAAATAGTGTACATAAACATTTGATTATTCAATCTGTAATCTAAATGATAATGATAATGTGGTGTTTGCTGTGACCAGATTTTACACGAGACCTACATATTGACCACAATATTATATTGGTCAGGGGTCTTTGAGTAATTTATGATAAACTGTATTTTCTTTTAAAATTCATCATTAAAATCCAGGTTGTTTGATTTTATTTGTATGTAAAGCAGAGTATCTCTCTATATGCATCAGCATACTTTCATGGGTTTTATACAGATGTTAACATGTGTCGTATCTTCTGTTTTTGTTTTTGTTTTTTATAGATTCATCTGACCTTGTGTCAGAGATCACCATTTCAGCCAATGACGGCACCCAGGGGGTCATCAGGTTTGACGTACCCTCAGCCAGGTAGAGATTTTGATTTATGTAATAATGTCATTTGTGTAAACTTTTACATGTATTTGTACATGTAACGGCCCTCATTTGCATGTTTATCATGTGTCACACACCAGAGTAACAACAATGAAGGGATTATCAGATTATACTGAAATTAGGCATGCCTCATTAACACATTCTGTCCATAATCAATGCCAACTTTCAAAGCAGTAGCACTATCCTTTCAAAAGTTATTAGAATTGAAAGTGAAGAGTGTGGACAAGGTTTTTCAGTAATGAAAAAGGGATTCTAAAGACACACCTAATCACACTATTCTACCAAAAATGTTCGAGATAAACTGCCCCCCCCAAAAAAAAACACTTTCCTGCCCGTTTTATGATACCAAATTTTAGCATAATGTGAAAGAAGACCCGCTCTTTCAGAAAATATGAAAAAGTCAAGTTCGGCTAGGTTGACCCATTTCACTTGTTTTCAGTCCTCACGCAAAATCAGTGTGTGCGACTTTATGTTCGTTTTGAGGTGCAAGGTCACATATAGTAGACCCCCCAAAAAAATTGCCCCCATGCTGTAAGAGATCTGAAATATTCCAACACTTTCCAAAAGGGTACATGTATGTCTTTGGACAGCCATGACTTTGTGGAAATAAATGTGCTAGGTTTATCTCAATGATCACAGTTAGGTATTGATTCAGATGTTGCATATGATGTATTCAATCTCCATTTCTTTTGGTGAACTAACATAATGATTGGTCAACCCGTTGAGGTCGAGTCCCAAGTATACTCGGGCAAGTGTCTATGGGAAATGCATGTTGTAGCAAAATCAGCCCGTCCTCAATGGGTTAAAAGGCAACAACAAGTGTAAGCACACATACTTGTAAGGGTATTTCCCCTTGAGAAATTTACCCATAATGCTTTGCTACTACTGATTGAGTGATGTAAGAAATACACACCTGATGCTACCATCTCTCCTCAGTCTGGACGTGTCCGAGGATGTTGGGTCTGTCGAGCTGACCATTGTCAGGGACCAGGGGACCTATGGTCAAGTGTCCATCTTCATCTACAGTCAGCCCATTGAAGCCAGGAAGGGCACGGACTACACCTTTGATGACCAGGCAAGTGTTTGACCAGCTACATTTCAGATGTTAGGCATAGATGTGCGAATGGGGCATGATAGTGTTATCATTACAATATGTGTTGTTCGACTTGGAGACAAATGCATAGCGGTGGAACTGTTATATAAAGAAAATCAATATAATTGTACTAACTGAAGTTCACCTTTTAGGAGAACTCGGTAATAGCCCTGTTTTGGATTTATAGGACTGGTGTGTCACAGTCATAGAACTTACAAAACAACTTTGCGCAAACCCATCTTCAATCAGAATTTTTCTAGTTCTTTCTTTTTCCAAAGATATTATCTCAAACTATTTGATAGAATATATTACTATTTATTCATTTTCTTCCCCATTTGTATACAACATTCCAGTTGTTAATTCTTTATTTTTTTATTTTAGAGGTCCAGAATTTTTGGAGGTGTTCATTATGTCATGCTATCTGGAAGACCGTCATAAGTACTCTAGTCTTTGAATGGAAGTGTGTGTGTTCTGCAGTGATGTTCAATTTGCGTATGTTTGACATATGCCTCCCTTTAAATTGTGTTTGGTGAAGGTACTGGTATTTGGGGATGGTGAAAACAATAAGACAGTGACCCTCGACATCATCGACGACGGGGAAGCAGAAGATGCAGAGACCCTGGAGCTCTTCCTCAACAACCCCCAAGGGGGTCTCGATCTGGGGGATCCCGTCAGAAGTAAGTCGCATCGACCATGATCGCTGAAAGACAAGCAACTTGCTTTTCATATGCATTGATAGCCCTGCATAACGGTTTGCCCTATGAATTATTTTCACATGTTGTTTATGTATGATGTTCCTCCGGAGGATTCTCTCATGATGTTGTTTCATAATCTTTATGTTGTATACTGACATAAAAAAAGCTTCCTTTCTTCTTCATGTCAAGGTAACCATTCGATATCTCAAAATATTATTAAGAAGTGAATGGCTCTGGAAAAGTTATTTTGTATTTGATATTGTGTCTATAAAAATTTTTCTAATTAAGTATGCATTCGTGGGGATTTATAGTTTTTGAAAGAAAGGAACAGCATTCAATTAGCTTGTATTAGCCACAAATCGGTTGCACAAGATGACAGTGAGTGGACTGAAGATATGATTGCAAGATATATATGTGTGATACAGTATCATTGTTTTTGGAGAGATAGCATCCATATGATCTGTTTATTTGTAGGCTGACATTATTTCCTTCCTCGTTTCAACTTCCAACACAGTCCTCGTCTCAATATCTGCCAACGATGACGCCTTTGGCGTAATCAGCTTCGTCGGCTCCACCAACATCACCATCGATGAGCCGACGGGCACCTCAACCGCCGGCAGTGTGGCCCGCTTCGCCGTGCTCCGGGAACGGGGCACCTTCTCCCAGATCGACGTCCCCTTTGAGGTGCTGGGAGGAGAGGGCGACCTCTCACCTACCTCTGGGTTTGTGACCTTTGGACCCGGGGCACAGGCAGCCGTAAGTTATCGCATTCTTATGGGGCAGCAATTTCTCTTAAGTATGGCTTTCCGAAAGTCATGATACAAGAGACTGTCTATAGAGACTAGTAATGCTCTCCTTGACTTGTGTTCATATCAATGTTTCATTAGGCACACACAAAAAGATCCTTCTTGAAAGTCTGTTGTACTTATGCTTTGTACACAAATTTTTCCTTCATAGAAAAGCTGTTACCAGCTGTAGAAGATGGTAAAGTTTGAATCAAACAGTGCATTACTTGTCAGTCCCAAAAAGGGTGCAGTGAACCCTCTCAGAACCAAGTTCTCTATCTGTCATTGCCAGTATGATATAGATACTTTTGCCTCCCTCTGACAGTGGTAGATTTGAATGGTCAAATTTGGAGATTAAAGGTATTAAGGGCTCCCGTTCTGCACACTGTTGCTGGATTGGTTGTAAAACAAATATGGGCTCCTTGCTGCATGAAGCAGGGAGGTGTGATCAGATTCATTGATTTAGAGAGCACGTTATCCTCACTGGTTTGTAAAGGTGCATTTTTTCCCCCATGCTGTGTTACAGCAATTGCAGAATAATCATCGTATCACTAAATATAGGCTTAATTTCATGAACTGGCATGTGACTTGCAGCAGTGATTTTGTGACCAGATATTGCTCCTAGATTTGAATGAAATTGCCAGAAGTTGATGTTAATGTCTTCTGTATTTTCCTCTCAGGTGTTGCAGATTGGAGCTGTAGCCGACAACCTTCCAGAACTTGATGAAGAGTTCACTGTTGTCCTGAATCAGCCCGTTGGGGGTGCATCACTCGGCGGGACTACCAGCGCAAGCATCATAATCCGGGAAAATGACGCACCGTACGGCTCAATGCAGGTCTTCCCCATGGGTTCCAGGTAGGAATGATGTTTGATAATGGTCTCACATTCCTGTAATTCATCAGATAATCTACAATCAGCATCAAAGAGGAAAATAAAGCAATGTGGAAATATATTTGTCCTTGTTTGTGTAACTGTCTGCACCACACAGGACGCAGGGCCACTACAGTGTAATTTGCCAATATTTTCTGTCATATCTTTTCATACTTTATGGTCTCAATGCTCACCCATCAGGTCACCCATTGTGGAAGTGGAAGAGTCCGACGGAGTGGTCTACTTCACAGTGGAGAGGGGTGGTGGAAGCATTGGAACCGTCACCGTTGATGTGGCAACCAGGCCAGGCACTGCAATTACCACAGGTGATGCTAATTGCATGACTCGATCACCATATACACTTTGCTGGAGTCACAGGTGCCCCTTGAAGCGAGTTGAGGCACAGAAATCTGACAGGCACACAATTCACTCATGTGGTGCTTTTGCTAATTACTCCAAGCTGCTTGAGTGTCTTTTAGATGAGCATCGATTCCAACATTTTTTCTTACACCTTTGTCCAGCATATCCACTTTATATAAGAAGACTTTCTCGTTGAATTGGTATAAAATTATCCTAGATACACATTTTTAATTTCATGTCATTTCATGCTCTGTTGTGTATGTCCATATTAAAAGAACACTCAAATTTGCATGTAATTTAATACTCCGGTAGAGTCAGGTCCAATTGGAATTTTAATACAGCTTGGTAGTGGCAAGCCTATCCAGAGAATACTTATGATATCAGAATTTTTAAGCATTGCCTATGGACAAGCAAACATGAAAACTGTCGTCAAATCTTGCTCCAACTGCCAAGGGTGATTTTGATATAACCAAATTTTCTAGATAGTTCTTAGCTGTTGGAAACCTCTTCTGTGGCAGTAGATTATTAGTCTTACCAGGAAAGTCTATGTGGTGTGATAAGTAAATTCCTCCCGTAGTGCTTCAGAGATGTGAAATGCTGAAATTTCTACTCTAAACCCCTCAATAATGTATCTGTGTGACAGATGGAGACATTCCAGTGCTGGGCACAACTCAGAACATCACCGGGATTGGAGCCAGGTCGTGGCACCCCTTCACGGCTAATGGAATGTCCTACATGGTACTCATCAGAGATGCCAGGACCGGTTCACTCACCACGGGGGTGTCCAGCAGCGGCGCGGATGGCGGGCCACTGGATGTTGGCTCTGAGATGAGTTCCATGCTGTTCAAATGGCAGGGGGTGTTTGTGCCCGTACAGGTGAGTTTTGATTACATTCCCGTCCCTCCAAAAAGTAGACGATAACTTGATGAAGAAAATGGCTGTGGTCTATATAGTTTCAATGAAGATAGCTAAATGTTTTATGTACATACAAAAATAACAAAATCCAGCAATTCATTACCTCCGCAAAGAGAGGAGGTTATGTTTTTATTGGCATTTGTTTGTTTGTTTGTTTGTCTGTGTGCAAAATAACTCAAGAAGCTGTGAACGGATTTGAATGAAACTTGCAGGAAAAGATGACAATGACACATGGAACAGATGATTAAAGTTTGGTAGTGATCCAGGTATTTTTATGGATTTTTGAAGGATTTTTTTCTCTTTTTGGCAGATAGGGTCACTGAACTTGAGAGTTAAGTTGCACGTATTTGAGGCTTGTATGCGTGCTCTAAAGCGTGTGTTCTGCTCGGATGAGGTGCTGCGCAGCTGGAAGCTGACGACATAAACAAAAGGCTTCCATATGGGGAAATTGGGCGATTCTCAGCATGCGTATATGGGGGGAAATGAGCTGCTTGGCGAAGGTCTGTGCTCTTTGAGTGCTTTTCGAGTTTATCTGTATGTTTGTTCTCTTTCACAATAGACCTTGGAGACCGATGGAGCAGTGAGGTGTGCATCCATTGATGTCGGAGGTACTACACTGATTGCGGTGGCAAACAGCGGGAGCAATGACCGCCGCCGCACTGTGTCACGCATCTATCGCCTCAACAGTGATGACTCACTCACAGTGGTATGTACACCAAGGGATTAATTGAGAGACTCTACCCCAACATGGTCCAATCTTAGTGGAGGCGGTATTGTAGCCACCAACAGGGCCTATTTGAGACATGATTATTGGTAGTTGAAAGCTGTTCCCCTTCTTGGTTGACAAAGTATGCCTTGAATATATTAAAAAAAACAACAAAAAAAAACATGTTGATGACAGATTTCTGTCGTGTCAACTGTCTATAGAGTGGTGCTGCCGTTTATCAAGACATCAATAGGTACATTATGCAACAAGAAAGGATGTGAATCTGTGTCGGCAAGCTAAGAACGAACTTACATTTGTCCATTTGATTCACCTCAGAAACTCTAGGTACAGCATTGATTGTGAGCCTGTATATATATCCTCCACCAGATTCAAGACATATCGACTGAGGGTGCATCGGATGTGGACTTCTTCTCCCTGGGATCTGACATCTATCTGGCCATAGGTCAGCAGACGAGCAGCAACGGTCAATCGCTGACCAACTCCCTCGTCTACCTGTGGAATGGGATCACGTTCATCCAGACGTCCACCTTTGCCACCAACGGTGTGTCGGCCGTCGGTGGGTTCTCCATCAGTGGCAACAGCTACCTGGCGGTGGCAAACTACTATGACTCATCCCTCGCTTCCTACGAAATCATGTGAGTGAAATGTCTGCCACACTGGTCACTGCCCTTTTAAAGTAAACTGTGATGCCTTGTGTCACCTTTGACATTTTGGTCCCATCATTTCCATACAGTTTTAGTTTAGTCCACATGAAAACCTTTACTAGTGATTTGTACAACTTTGAATTCATATGCACATGTGTAATGTCATCTGTGTGCATGTGATAATCATCTCAATTTGATGTATTATAAAGGAGATCATAATCTTGAGTATAAAAACATATCCTAATTATTTTTGTAGTAATGTGCTGACTATTAATATAATTCCATGGCAAGCACATTGTGTTTGATAGGTTATATTTTTAATAAGTTTGTGTATACAACCGCTCACAACAGCTGCCGACAGAGCAGCCTGGAGAATAACTACTGTATCTTCCTCTGGTCCCCCAACGACCGTAATGGTTATGGGATGTGTTAATTGCTTGATTGATATCCAACTGTATGTTTTGTTCTGTATCATATATACATGTGTAGGCCACTGGTTTAGGATGATACCCGATACCTCTGAGTGACTACTTCTGTCTTGTCACACAAACCCATGGAACCTGGCACACATTGTGTAATATGTGCTCTGACTGTTTGCCTACAGAAGGCTTGCTATTAACAAGGCAACTCAACATTATTGGCTGATTTAGAATACACCGAATATGCAAAATATTGTGAACAGAGCACATGTCAAATGAAGGAGAGATGTAGAGAATGAGAAAGAAAGAGTGTGTGTGTGTGTGTATGTGTGTGTGCGTGTACACAAAAATGTATATTTGTCACACATTACTGTGACACACTCTTTCTTTTTTTTCCCCTTCTTTGTAGGTCCATGGTGTATGAGTGGCAAGCAGGCAGCCTCGTTCCACTCCAGCAGATTGCGACCTCAGGAGCCACAGATATCCAGGCCTTCAACATTGGATCCAACAGCTACCTGGCCATTGCTAACAGCAGGAACAATGGTACAGACATACCACTGTAATGTGTGATGTGTATATGTGTGTGTATGTTTGTGTGTATGTTTGTGTTGGCGTGCGTATGAGTGAATGTGTGTTTCTGGACACCATGATAGAATCCATCCATCCATCAGGGTCCAAACTTTTGTTTTGATGAATCATATCTGCATACCTGGAACCTCGTACTCTGAAATTCATAGTTGAAGGTGAAGACTCTTTATGGATGTCATTTGTGGAAGATGTACAATGCAATCAGAGAAGAAAAATCTCTCTGGTTTCTATTGTTTTGATCTCTTCCTCTCTTTCCCCTTCAGTTGGAAATGCAGATATAGACTCTGTCATCTACCAGTGGAGCCCCGTCACCTCCACATATGTTCTGCACCAGTCCCTCCCAACCCAAGGGGCGCAGTCCATTAGAGTGTTTGACAACGACGCCGGCACCACTATTCTTGTCGTCGCCAATGCGGAGGGTCCGTCCGGCATCTTTGCCTGGAACACCTTCAACTCGAGATTCAACCTTCTCCTGACAGCTGAGCCAACCTTTGACCTTGTGCCAGTGGAGGTGGAAGGTCAGACGCAGCCCCTGCTGGCTGCAGCCATGTATGGTGACGGGGCGACAGCCGAGATGTCGGCCATCTACCAGATGGCTAGCGTAGGAAGCGATGCAGATTATATCCCATGGTAAGCATGAAAGGACCACATGTCATTCTATAATTTTTACCTACTTATTGGTAGTGTCACAAAGTGACGTAATTTATATTGCTTAATTGCAGGTAAATTGTTAATAACAATTAAATTGCCTACATGAACTTGATTGTTACTGCACTTTCCATCCCAAACAGTTAGAGAGACACATCTTCATGCACGTACCAGTTAGACGTGTGTAAGCTGGATTATGGAAATCTAAATTCCCCTTCTTCCATTTGAAAAATGTTTTCCTATCTTCAACAAATACTTTCAAACTAGTTTATGGATATTCTGTTTATCCTGTGTCTTTCTAAACCTCCATGTAACAGACTGTTGTATTGACGATATTTTGGTGGACATTATTAGATACAGCCAGCATTTTTCACTGAGTGACTCTGTACCACCCATCTTTACACCATACAGGTCCACTACATTAACTTTCACCCCAGAGGACATGGAGCTCACATTTGCCGTGTCCTTGCTGAACGATCTTTCGCCAGAGGATGATGAGACTTTTAGTGTCTACCTTTCTGACCCTACGAACGGAGCCGAGCTCGGTTCCCAGAGTGAAGTCAGTGTCGACATCCTGTCCAACGACGACGCCCACGGAATCATCGCGTTCGAGGCGGCGTCGCTTTCGCTGCAGGCAGAGGAGAGTGCCACCGACACGCCGGTCGTCTTGACGGTGGAGCGGCAGGCGGGCACTGCGGGCATGGTTGTGGTAGAGTGGCAAGCAACTGGGCAACTTGCAGCCAGTGATGTCAGACCACTAACAGGACAGGTTGGTACCATGTGATCAGGAGGGGTGACATGCTTTCCAGCATTCAAATGATGTCAAACAAGATTGCTCATCTTTTAAATATACTATGTACTTAGAAGCTGCAGCACAGAGGAAGTGTGCATATAATGTTTGAGTTAATGGAATTTTTAATGAAAGTGGATGTGGATTTTAAGAGTTCATTTAGTATAGAATAAATCAGCACTTTACCTTATGAGAATGATCGATTTGATTGATTTTACTCAATATCAGATTTGTTTATGCCAATTTTGTTAATCATGCTTCATATCTAATGTCTTTTGTGTCCCCCCAAAAATTGAAAGGATCAATGATGTTGTTGATGTAGAGTTCTAACTGTGTGATCTCAGTGAAGTCAATTATGAATAAGGGACAAATCTGAAAGCTATTTTACAATTCTCTGGAACAGACCTGCCAGCCTTGGAAACCATGGGTCCTGACTTCACTCAAGTATTTCATGCTGGGCTTTCCTGCTCTTTCAAACCAGATTTATGTTTTACTGACTAGAAAGTTTAATTGCTGCAGAGAATGTACTCTGTATTTCTCAGACACATTATTGTGCAATGTTGTTATGCCTGAAACTCAATTTGACAGATTGAATTCCTGGACGGAGCCTCCACCGCCCCACTGGTCCTCACCATCCTGGCCGATGACCTCCCAGAGCTGGACGAGACGAGCACCATCACGCTGACCAGAGTCGTGAATCCGGGCACCGCACGGACCGACCGTGGTGCCATCATCAGTCCTTCAGGCAACGTCGCGGAGCTGACCGTGCTGGCCAACGACTCACCCCACGGCGTGTTTGCCTGGAACACAGAGTCACTCTACACTGCAGTGGATGAACCGGAGGGTTCCCAGGGGACTAGGGCGGTGGTTCTGTACCTCACTAGAGAGCAGGGCTTCACTGGGATGGTTAATGTCTACTACAGGTAAGTTAGCCATACAAACTTTACTCTACAGTTGTTATACAGTTTGGTATTTGTATGTATGTTTGTGTGTTTTTGTGTGTAGGAGCAGTACTACTTTGCCTACAGGTGTGTTTTGTGCCAGTGATACAACTCATTCAGTTTGAACAAATCTTTTGCCGAATGTGCCAATCATATATGACGTGTGCAAATCAAGTCACAAAGTACCAACTTACTGGCATTGTAAGGAGCAGATACGTGTACATTCTCAGAACAGTAAATTCCCCATGATCTTGATGAAGAATGTTTTGCTTTGAAATTGGTATCAATATTTTCTCATTATGCTGTTTAAATGAATTTATGTAGATTCCTATTTGGGACATACATGTACAATCAGGGAGTATGATATGTGTTGTCAGGGTGCTAAAAAGCCCACATGCCTGATTGCCTGTGGCAGCTAAAACTTACTGCCAAACAAGTTTACAGTTGGTGCTTGCCTGATTAATGTTTGGGACCTTTCCTGAATGCCCATTTGAGAAATATCAGTAGGGTTCAAGATCTGAGGATCTGATGGCCATCATCTCAAATGTTACAGATAGTCGATGGGAGGGGGATGGGGGAGGGGGTGTAAATTCTTTCGCCTTGCGTGGTGTAGATTATATGTTTTGATATACACCTTTTGACACAGTGATCTCTGTCTATTTTCTTTCACAGTACATCTGAAGCCACAGGGCTACCTGATGTGCAGCGGGCAGAGAGCAACAGTGACTTTGGTTCTAGGCAGAGTTTTGTCACCTTTGGCGATGGGGTCAACACAGCCTCGGTCACCGTCAATGTCCTACCTGTAAGTATCTCTTCACATCCTCGAAAAAGAGTATAAAAGCCTCCCTGACTAAGTAATTGATTTTGCCTGTAGAGATGCATGTAATACGCATGCATCTCCTTTGTGGCCCTTTTTGAACCTCTCCAGTTTCAGTGTGTGAATGTTGGCAGCCCTGGTAGCTTAGACTGTAGTCTACTTTCACAAAGCTCCCTGGTATGAGTTAGGAGCCAAGGATTTTTCGATTTCCTGCATCACATTCTCTCTGCCAGTCATAAGACTGACATTCACAGGAGTTGCTTCTAATAGCTGCTTTCTCCCAGCCTACCCAGTGACCCTGTTTTTGTTTGTTTGTTTATGTGTCCTCGACTGTTCAAAAAACATTGATGTCAGTCGCATGACAAAACAATGATATCACTACCTCACAGCTCTCTCATTAATTTGTACTTGAGCATGTTGTAAAACCATACTTTTTGTCAGCAATTCCTCAATTATAAGCCCCTCCCCCTGTGCAAAATCAGTTTTTATTGAATTTTTACAACCCAAGCATGATGTTATCATGTATATAATTTTCATGTGCACACAAAGAACTGTGAGTGACATCACTGTTCTGACCAAACATTAGATATACATTGTAAAATTCTGTCACTTTCCACTTTTTTGTCCAGGTTTGATGAAATTACAATGTATCACTATTCTATTTGTTTGATGTACTCTTTTTGACTTCTAACATTTAACTAATTCAACCTGTGGAATGGAGTTTATTTCTGCTTGAAATGAGATCTACTGCCTACCACTATGTTTAGAATACCGAAATGTAGTATTCATAATTTTCTTTTTAAATTCTCCCTTGAAAGGATACTGATGCAGAAGGGCCAGAGACCTTCTTCGTCAATCTGACGAGTGTGGAGCTGGTGTCCGGCCAGCCGGTCAGCGGGGCGGAGCCCAGCATCAGGAATGGACAGAATGTTGCCGAGATCACCATCAGGCAGAACGACAATGCCAATGGCATCCTGCAGCTTAATGTCACAAAGGTACAGTGTATCCCCAAAATTTTCATTTCCTTTAAAAAAGAGGAAAGTGAAGATTCACTTGATTGATTGATTTTAAAAGATTTTAAGTTTGGTGGTCATGTTCAGTTGTAATTCTGTAGCAAATAAGTTTTACATTTTCTTTTTAAAAAATCACCAAGATAAACCAAACTTAAGAATGCAGCAATCTTTTTCAGATGAAGTTCAGTATGTACCGTGCATGTTCACACCAGTATCATTGAATACACTTTTACATTGAATGGATGCCATAGGATTACAATGTTTTTATGGCAGTTTTAATTGACAGCAGATTTGTAAGTCAGTTCAGCTGATTGTCTGTTATGCAATGCAGCTTTTTACATTGCATCGCCATAGCTTTCTTTATGAAGGTTGTACATTTTGGGTGGTTTATAATTGTAGTCGTGAATATATTTCACAAAATAATCTCTAAATGTGTGATACTCTGCCAGTTAGGTGGTCTTCATTGACCTACAGCTTTTACATTGCTACCTACTGTATGTCAACATATAAATCATGACATGTGTGCAACATACTGTTATTTCTCACAAATGATGGTTCTGGTAACTTCCACACAATATGAATAGAATGACGTAAGATACAGGTAGTGATGAATAGTTTCTGAATTGAGAACACTTGTGAATTGAAAATGCTAACTAACACATGCACAAAATAACCCACATGTGTTGTTTTCATTCCAGAATGCCGATGGGGATGTGGAAGTGTACGAGGGGTCAGGAACCAGCGGGATCTTGAACCTCCCTGTGGTGAGAACGGCTGGAGCCATCGGCACCGTTGGGGTCAGCTGGCTGGCCACAACGGTCAGTGCCTCAACGGCCGACTTCAACCCACAGTCTGGGAATGTCACGCTGGTTGATGGACAGGTAACTTCCAGACGTCCTTTGTGTCGTGACTACGAAGTTTATCAGCTCTATGTGCATTTCAACCTTTGTCTTTCTTTACTTTTTAACTTGAGCATATTGTTTAAATTATCATTTAAGATGAGATCTTATTTAAATGTGCATACAGTTGGACTTGATGTAATATTGTGACTGCTAAAGTGTGATTTTTGTTTTCTTAAAAAGAAGAATGATTTATAAGATGTACTTGATGCCATGTTTTTGTAGTGAAATTTTTGTTGTTATATGATAGTTTGCTGTTTCACAGTATTTCGGATAGGACCATTTAAGAGTCCCTCTTTAAAAAAACAAAAACAAAAGAAAGCTGATAATGTCATCAGTTTGCTAGAATGTGTTCTGATTAGAACTAATTTGTGTTTTAGTCATACTGTGGTTTTCAATCACAGCTTCCTTCTATAAGCAGCCTGTAAATATGGCATATTTCTATGTTTACCTTGTAATACCAGTGAATGAAGAAACTCAATGCAAAATGTACAATGAAGTGCATGAGATTTCAAAAAAGTCAAAGGCTTTATCACTGTCTGAAGATAAATGCTGTCAAAATCATCTCATTGTTTTGTTTTCTTTATTTCAGAGAGCTGCCACCATTTCAATCAACATTGTGGACGACACAATCTATGAGGATGATGAGGTAAGTGTGTATGTGTGTTTGTAGGGGGGGGGGATGGTGTAAATTCTTAATGTATCCTTATCAACAAGAAAATGATCACAGCTGATTAGGATCTGCAGTACATTGTGGTTCTGAACCCCAAAGTCTGAGGATCCAAAGTGTGAAGAATTTTGTTGCCAAAGGAGTAGGAAAACGAAGTGTTGTAGTATCACAGAATTTTATATCTTTAAGAACAAGGTTTCTGACACTTGCACACTTTACTTTCTAAGCCATGAAATTTTACACCAGTGCTTCAGAAATGTTGAAATGATGATCCAATAAAGAAAAGAAAGCAAATATGTAGAATATTTTCATTGACCTCTTCTGTTTCTTTTTGTGCAAGTAACATACATGTATATATTCTAGAATGAAGAATAGTATTCACAACTAGAATTCAAAGTCATCACACAGTTACAATTGTATATGAAACAGGGCATCACTGTTCATCACATATTTTGTTTTGTTTTCCCCAGCGCTTCACGGTGTCTCTCCACAGCCCAGGCGGGGGCGCTGTTTTAGGAAGCGAGACATCCATCATAGTGAAGATTCTGAAGAACGACTCACCCAAGGGACTCTTTGGTTTTGCCTTCACTCAGGTAATGGGCAAAACTCCACTGTCACACTTGGATTTTTTTCCTGGAAAACTCATGACATCAAGTAAAGGTTTCATGATGCTTAATTAAATTTTATCAAGTGAGAAGTGTTCCTTGAACTGCAATATTTTTGTCAATATATAAAAAATAGGAAAGAAAGACATAACTGCTACTTTCTACCGACAAAAATTTTGAAAAGTGTTAAAACTGAAGATCTTACATGCAAACTGTATTTATTCTTTCACTCCGAGTCAATGAAGTGCTGTTGAATTATTTCTGGATTTGATCAATATGTGAGTTGAGCTAATTGTACTGTAGATATAGCATTTAGTTCCTGTGTCTGGGGTGATAGTATGATGTAAAATGCTTTAATCATCATATTGCAGTGGAAAGGATATTGTTTACAAAGAAGCGACAATGCTCCCATTGATTGTGATTTTTCAACACCATCATCATCTTAATATCATCATCATATTGTTTTTGTGCATCCACTACATGTAAACTTAAATACTTTGAGTGAAGACACATCATATTGGTATTTGATGACACTCCTGCACCATGATGCCTATTTAAAAGTCTAAACACCACATACTGTCTTTAGGAGAGTGTGTCGGAATCTGGTGGTCCAGTCACATTCACCGTGGAGAGGACCCAGGGCACCCAAGGCAGTGTCGAGGCCCGCTGGGAGGTGGAGGCGGCGGGACGGGAGGATCTCACTCCATCATCTGGGACACTCTTCTTCCAACAGGTACAGTGTGAACGCAGCCTCTGAAATCAGTGACTTACAAATGTAGCATTTCAGTTTCAGATTCAACATTTATTTCCAGCAAATATGAAATATATTTAAAGATAATATAAAGTTTTGGTACCTCAAAAGTTTCCCTGAATTTCCTTGTCTTAGTTTGTGTTTCAGGTTAAAGTACCTTTCATATAACTAACACTGTGAGACTTACTCGCCCCAAAGTGCTCTGATGTCTTAGTAATCATGTAATTAACTGCGACCAGCAGCCCCATACGCATAGCATAATGGGGCTTCGCATTGTAGCATTCAGGATCATGACAGATTTAGTATTGCGGGTAAATATCAACTTAAAATCCAAAAATTTCTTCAATTTGAGGACTTGCCAATTAAGTTGAAGTATTGAAAACAGGCTTCGGACAACGTTTGGTTCTGCCAGTAGTCCCTTTCTGTTCGAATTGATGACTGAATGTGACTCGATCGAGAGGAGCTTGGGAGAGCTACATACACTGAATACTACGGCCAGCGTATGCGCACACATCACATGCGCACAAATTTCAAATCCATGAACGGATAAGATGTCTGTGTTTGCATGCGCTGGCCGTCAATTCAGTGTAGCTCTCCTCTCGACCGAGTCACATTCAGTCATCAATTCGAACAGAAAGGGACTATTGGCAAAACCAAACGTTGCCCGAAGCCTGTTTTCAATACTTCAACTTAACTGGTAAGTCTTCAAATTGAAGAAATTTTTGGATTTTAAGTTGATAATAACCCGCTATACTACATCTGTCATGATCCTGAATGCTACAATGCGAAGCCCCATTTAGCTATGCGTATGGGGCTGCTGGTCGCAGTTATCATGCAGTAATGGTTTCGTACAATACGTGTACTACCTCGCCGCCATACGGCGGCGGCTCTGGTACGAAACCATTATTGCATGATTACTAAGACATGAGAGCACTTTGGGGCGAGTAATTCTCACAGTGTTAGTTATGTGAAAGGTACTTTAACCTGAAACACAAACTAAGACAAGGAAATTCAGGGTACCAAAACTTTATATTATCTTTAAGTAAAAGGAACATGGGATCAATATGAAAATTATTATTTGTCATCATGGCAGCAGTCCAAATTAAAAGATATCAAAGTGATTTTATCAACATGTGAATATTATAGTACGACCGCAACTGCCTTGAGCAATCAACTTGAGAAGAAGTAATTGACAATTGTGTTTCACAACCAGTTGAGGTCTACCAAAATTTCCCATGCCAAAACCTTGCAGTGTGAACGCTACCTCCTGGTGCACTTAACCAGGTTTAGGGTCAAGCGTAAGTACAGATATACTGGCCAATAAAACTTATTGCCAATTACGCATCTCATGGTAAGAAAGATAACAAAATGTAAAGAAAAACAAGACAAAATATGACATAATTCGACACAGATCAATTCGATAGACGTGGACATGAGATATGGATGGTTTGTAGAAACCATGTACATTATTTTAATAGCTGTCCCGAAAGTGTGACATGATATTGCAATATTAAATCTGGGTGTTTTCTTATCATGATTTAAATCGCTGAAAATGTAGAATTGCAACTCTACATGTTTGGCTATTTTTTGTCGGTGATACATACTTTGTACATGAAATTTGCAGTTTTACACGTTTGTCATCGTAGTGATGCTCTAATTGGCATCATGTCCAGGAGTGTATTTAATACGATAGAGAAAAAAAAAACTGGTGGCAGACTAAGTGCAACAATGATTGTCTCTTCTTGCAGGGCGATTCAAGGGAGTCCATCATCATCGAGGCCGTTCAAGATGGTATCCTGGAAGGCGAGGAGCGATTTGTTCTCTCCATCACGTCGGTCACCGTGGATGCAGAAATTTCACCGGTCTTCGGTGAGGGAGGATACCTCTGCTTGCCACTATCTCCCTCTTTCTCCTTTTTCTCTCCCTTTCATTCTTTGGCCATGTCAATTTTTATCTTCTATCAATTCATCCAGCCATCTATAAATCTATTTGCCCATGTGCCTGTTTTGTTCGTCTATCTACTGATATGTCCTTCAGTCTGCTTGCCAATATGTTCATCTCCACTCTGAATGTAGAGCTTTCTTTTGTCTGCTCTTGACTAAGTAATGCATAGTTGTATCTATGTCCCTACATCTCCAATCACAACTTTGTATATTTGCTTACTTATTTATATCTCATGTTCCCCTAATCTCTTCTGTTCTTTCAATACTCTCTTCCTTGAGTTCTTCCTTCGGTTTTCTTTTTGATACACAAACAGTTAAGAATAAAATGGAGAACAAACAACCTTCTACAGCAAGTTTGAGATAACTATACATGTTCTTACTGTTCATTTACCTTACATAACTGGTGCTCATTTATTTATATAAAGTCAGCTTTGTGAATTGTATTGTTAGTGGTTTTGCTTTGGAATATATACAGTGTATATCTCTTTCTCTCTTCATGTTGCCATGGAAACTAGGCACAGCCACAGTTGTCATCCTAGCCAACCCAGACTCCGCCGGTTCGGTCAGCATCCTCCCAAGTTCTCGAAACCTTCTCATCGGTGAACCAAGCGGAAACTACAATGGACAAGCTGAGATACAGTAAGAAAGTTAAACACTCTCATCTTTGATTCCCAGTAGTGTTACCATTTTTTATTTATTGCCATGTTTTGGAGATGCTCACTATTGAAATCTCTTTTGTGTATTAACCCCCTCCTCCTCTTCCTCGCCACTACCAGCTTGACTCGGGGTGCGGGCATCTTTGGTGAGGTGACGGTGAACTGGCAGATAACACCCTCAGGAGACAACGCCTTCCAGCAGACGTCAGGACAGGTGGTGTTCGCAGACCGCCAGCAAAATGCTACCATCACACTCCAGGTAGGGAATTGCCCAAACCGCACTCAGCTATTGTCTCCATGGAATTACTGAACGATGCAAGACAAGTGGGTCTTTTACCAACAGTCTGTCCATGGTTGCATCGAGAGGCAGATGTCTTAAAGACAGCACAAATGAACCTTTGATTATACGTTTCAATGAGGAGTGTGTTGCACTTGGGCTTATGAAAGTTTTACATGAAAATACTGCTAGATACCTCTCTGATTTCATCACATCAAGGCAGTATGTGTCATACATGGTATATGACAATCATCTTGCCTTTCTTACTCAAATGTAACAGTTCGTTAAAATCTCAACATTCCATTCACTGCGTTAGCTGTCATCTGAGATTTTCTTCCTCTGGATTGATTTCATCACTCCTGTCTCACCTCTGCTCCTTGATAGACCCTGGATGATGCTATCCCGGAGCTGAAGACGTCCTACTCCTTGGTCCTCGCCTCCATCACGGGCGGGGCCTCCATAGACTCGGCAGGAGGCAGTAACCAGGCAACCATCACTGTGGTGGCCAGTGACAATCCCTTTGGCATATTTGAGTTTGACCTGCCCTCACAGGTCACCGTCAGTGAAGATGATAATCTGGTAGGTTTTGCATTTCCTTGTTCTTACTAGTCACATGTCCCTTTTAAGGACAAAATAGAATCTTTTTGCTTTCATAGAATGGGATACAAATACTGACCTGACAGCTATAAAGGCCATTTGCCCCAAGGTGATTCTTTGAACTTGCAATTACTTTAGCAAAGCTGGGGGTCAACGCATGATCATGACCATCACCAAAGACAATAGTTTGCATTCTGAACCAAGTGGTGTTGTATTCAACATTCCTCACTATGCAGTATGCAGTAAGATTTTTTCGTATAGGAACACCAAGGGGGGGGGGGGGGGGGAAAGATAGCAAATTTCAGCAGTAATCACCAACACCAGTGTTTAGTATTTAAGATGTATCCTGAATAACATTCTCCAATCTGTACGACAGATGCCAACTCTCACTTTTTTTGCAGTATTTTGCCCCATTTTTTTTTGTCCCGTTTTTTGTTTTTGCTAAAAATACACGTATTGCAGGTTTTGTGGAAAATACTGTTTTTCTCACATTGTATTACTATGCATGTATATTGCAGGAGAATTAAAGATATTGTTTTTCCACCAAAATTGTGTCTTTCAGCCCTCAGAATACTGCAGTGCTATCTACAAGGTTAGCATCCCTGTAGTACACCAGGCATTCGCTGTCAGGAAAAATAGACAAAATACGTGTGTTGGATGCTTATGTGCACAAAAAGTCTTCTGTGGAGAACAGAGTATTAAGTGCACTCATTTGAATATGAGAAGCCACCATGTCTGTTTCCTGTCATGAATGTGGAGCATAATGTGTTTCTTATCGGTCCTCTGTAGGTCAGAGTTCCAGTTGTGCGAAATGCGGGCATCTTTGGCACTGTGCAGGTCTCCTACACATCCACCCAGTACGTAGCTGAGGAGGGTGTAGACTATGCTGTTTCCGCCGGAGGTAATATAAAAACTGGTGCCGTACAAAATGATGAAATCCCTCCTGTTTATTTTGTATTTTGGTATATTTTATGCATGTTTGAAAAGTAGTTTTGTCAGCATGCCTTGCTATTATAAGAGAATGATGAACTCACAATCCATACAAGAGCATTGTTAAGGAGATCTTATAAGCAGCTAAGTGAGGTTTAATCGTACAAATTCAAGTCCTTAAAGTACATGCAGTAAGGTTTCCCTTTAGGATTTTACAATTGTGTCTTCCTAAAACAAATTATCTGTAAATCAATCAAGTTGATTGATATGAAACAGCCTATTTGATATCAGATATACCATTTACACTGCTCCATACTTAGTTTGATGTTCATGTGAATTAATGAGAGGATTAATTCCAAAAATGACTGCATCACAGCAAAGCTTAACACATGGAAGTGTAATAACCTTTTGTCTTTTCTTGCAGAAAAACAGAATGATTCCATTTACACCACAGTGTTGATGTGAATAGCATATATGAGAAATAGTGATATTTTTGTTGTGTATGGAGAACTCTGCAGTAACATTTTATTTTTGTGTATTTTTCGTTTCATAGATCTGACATTTTCAGAAGGTGTGGACAGCCTGGATATATCAGTGGCCATCTTACCCGATTCCATCCCTGAAGGTCCAGAAGCCTTTTGGCTCAACATCACCAATGTCCAACTGCTCACACCGAGGTATGTCCGGTGTTTAACTCCTAACTCTTGCCTCACACCTCTCTCTCTCTCTACCTACAATTCTCTCTACCAATGAAGTTTTGTGCAGAAAGAGACAAAATTCACAAAACAGGATTCTTCATTGAATCAGGAATCGCAATCGAGATATTTGTGAGACAGTGCAGTGGCAGGCACCACAATACAATGGAGCAATATTCTGTCTCTGCTCAAAATTGAAGTAATCAAGACTAATTGAATTTATTTGAATATCTCTTGATTTATGTATCTTCTTTCTTTATTCATTTGTTTGGTAATTTTTCACCTACAGTATTTACTTGTGCGAACATTTGTTTGCTTATTTTTGTCATTCATTCGTTAATTCCTTCAATTCTCTAATAAGTAATTAATTACTTTATTAATTTACATACCTGTCTGTTTATTCATTCTTATCACAGTGATACTGACTACACCTCCTATAATGGGCTTCAGCCAGATATGCCGCCCTCTGTTGGCAGCTTGTCAGTCAAGACTATCATCATCGAGGCCAATGATAATGCGGAAGGGATCATTGAGTTTGACAAGACTCTGTATGAGGGTGAGTTTAGGTATTCTTGGGGTATTCCTATTGATGTATAGGGTCTTGCAGTCGGAATCTTTTCACAGTCCACCTTATTCAAGCCATTGAACATATTTAGAAAACATCCATAGTAATTCAGAGCATTGTAGATTGATATATCTTATAAGTTTTGATGTATTTCTGCCCTTATCTATGTCCACATATAAAGTGACATAAAGGGCTAGAAAGGAATGTAATACAGTGTAATGAGATGCGCTGTGAGTATCATGTCTTCTAATAATGCACCCACTTTATATGGCACACTGTTTCCAGTGCAAGAAGATATCGGAGTGGCCAGCATCCCACTGGTACGCAGTGCGGGTAACTTCGGTCTGATCACTGTGTCCTATGAGGTGGAGAGCCTTGATGCCACGCCGGGTGGGGTCGACTTCCTCCTCTCTGACGGTCAGGTGACCTTCGCCGATGGTCAATCACAGGCCAACATTCTTGTCACCATCATCGACGACTCCGTCAAGGAGTTTTCCGAGTACTTCCGCATTAGCCTCACGTCGACCGAAGGGGGCGCCCTGCTCGGCGGCAACCGGACGGCATCGGTGGTTATTTTGAAGAGTGACGGGCCGGATGGCTTGATTGGCTTCTCCCCTTCCAACCTGGAGAGGGTCATCGCCAATCCCCCCGACCCTCGGGACTTAACTTTTACCATAGAGCTGACGGGAGGTCTTGATCAGTATCTCACAGGGGCCGAGGTAAGGAGGCAGTAATGATCCTCTGTAGATAATAGTGAGCTGTGCATGAGAGATGTACTTGTAAGTGTGTTTTGGGAGTGCTGTGGTATCATGGATAAGATTCTCAACTCTCAGATATTTCAGGCTGGATTTAAATTCTGTCAAATATTTTTCACACAATTACCCCCATGACCCTGGTGAACACGTGGGACTGATAATATGAGAATCCTCTGGGAGGATAGTGCTCTATGTCAATAATCCACCCTGCCAACCTTTCTAAACTGCAGTATCAATGTCGTCATTCTAAAGGTGCATAGTCTTGGTAGTGTAGAGGGCGCTGTTGATGATACTGCCGATCACCGTTAGCATTGATACAAAGATTACCGAAGTTTAGCTGTCATCAAGAGTAAAGTGCGTAGGTGTTGCTAAGTAACGTTGCCTTTGTTGTCTTCTCTGCGCATCGCGCAGTCTGTAGTAATGCCAGGGTGCGTGCAAATCGTCGCTGGGGTGACAAGACCTCGTATCTACAAAATGTCAAATGTTCATGGAGAGCCAAAAAACATGGTGGCCAAAGCACTGTGGCGAATGGGATAGCCTTTCCTTTGACATGTGGTGGTGGCTTCATTTTTGGAGTAAGACAGTTGGGATTTGGACAGGACATCACTTTACCCATTATTTGACCATCAATCCAAAAAAGTCATTTTCACCAAAGTTGCAGATACAAGGTCTTGTCACCCCAGCGACGATATGTGCTTGTTATTATGACATCACAAAAGAAGTTTGCTAAAGCTGTCATCCCCCTCAGCCGAATCATGAGCTGAACTGTGATCCGACCACTGACTACAATGAATCAGACTTTTTCGGACTCGGGAAAGTGGGCCAAAGCGTAAGCGCTAAAGAGGAGTCAATAGCGTAGGTCTCGATAGGAAACTTGCGCCGTGCGCCTGCGCACGCATTTGACTTAAACACCGGGACCATGCACCTTTAATGGTCTTGCTGTGTAGTCTTATGTAATTGTATTTCGAGATGGAGTATGAGACGCCTTAGATGAGATCCAGTGTAATATATTGTACATATACCATGAATATTCAATTGTAATGATGATTGAAATATGAGGTACAATGTAAAATCTCACAGCCAGTCATGAATGTTCAACCCCAAACCAACCCAGGTGCGTTGGAGGATCCTGGGCCCAAACAGTGAGACAGCCCTCCAGGAGACGGATGACATCTCAACACCGGACGGCTTCCTCCAAGGCTCGGTCACCTTTGCCCCCACCGAGAGGGGATCCAAGACCTTTGACCTCCAGGTCAAGCCCTTTGTGGGGCCAGAAGTGCAGGAGGAGTTCATCGTGGAGATCTACCGGATTGTTGGTGTGGGAGAGATAGAGGGCAGCACTCAGAGAGCCAGACTTACGGTGAGGTTTTCTTCCTCCACTTTGAGTCTCTCTTTGTTTTGTAACAAAAAGTAGGATTTCTGGTATAAAACATGTCAGTTTGTACCTCCCAAAACTTAGACCAATGCAGCATCATGAATTTTATTCTTTATTCTTTCCTTTCTTCTTGACAAAAACACATTTTAAAACTATGTTTCATATTAATAGTAGTCTTTTAAAAACAACCTTCCGTGATAGAACTAGTGAGCATGTCATCTTCTCTTTACTTTTCTTTTATACCTTTGCAACAAGCTTGAAGTAAAGTATGGTGAACAAATCTGTCAGTGGGTACCATAAGGATATTGTATCTTATGCCTCTTTTCCAACATAACATACTATGTAGTTCATTGAGTATGAGACTCACTGTTGTCTTTTTGTTATTATGTGCCTGATTCTCTCCCTGAAACAGGTCTTGAAGCATGGTGACCCCAATGGCATAGTCCAGTTCACTGCCGACTCACTGCAGCCCAGGTACTTCAGTGAGCCTTCGGACGATAGCAGCTCCCTCAGGGTCGCCTTCCCGCTGCTCAGGAGAGAGGGTCTGGTTGGAGACGTTCAGGTACGGCCAGAAAATTACAGACCAAACAATACCACAGTCAAATATTCAGGATGGCATGGTAGCAGGCTTGCTCCTGCTAAAGGCATAGACTGCCGTATTGGGTCTCATTTTACTCTTGCTAGTTTATTTACTGCAGAGAGATGATGGAGGCTGATCCAAATCGCCATGTTGGCTGACAATCTCTAAGGATTAACTCTGCTTGTTAAGTCATTGATAGCGTGTGAGTAACGTGACTAATAATGCAGATAGCACACATCAGTCAATGCCAGTCAGAAGTTTTGTCTTTTGAAGCTTTTTATGAGACCACTGTGTCACCAACCACTGTAATATTGTCGGTCCTTCCAGGTGCACTGGTCAGTGACAAATGCTGCTGGTCAGCCGGTCACTTCCGATGTGTCTCCCACCAATGGCACAGTGGACTTCCCAGAGAACATCGCCACCTCCCAGATCCTGCTCGGCATCCTGGCCGACACTCAGCCAGAGCTAGAGGAAGGATTCGTCGTCTCCTTGGTAACAGCAGAAGGAGGAGCAGAGATTGACCCAGTCTTCAACTCTTCAAGATTCTTCATCAAGTAAATTGACTTTGCTTCAAATCCTTCTTCCACTATTTACAATGTACACTGTACCTGCTCAATCAGGAACTGAATGTATAAGCTTTGCTCACACTAAAAATCCACAAATGACAAATTACAAAATATGTTTTAAATCTGAAAGTTTGCATCATAGAGTTTCGATTAAACAAAAGTCATTATGAGAAATTATATTCTTGAATAGCCTTTCTTTGTCAACTCCACATAGTAAATATCAAATATGCCTCATACTGCCTGAAACAACCACCAGTCAAACACAAGAAGGGAAAAACACTCATGTCATTTACAATCTGTGTGGGATCATTCTTGATGTCATCAAACATTCTCCTGCATTACAGAGATAATTACGTTTTACGGGGCACAAATGGGAATTCAAAGAGAAATGTAATGGCGAATGGCTCATTAAATGTTCCTGCTTGACAATCGTTGTTCGGTATCTCTTTGCTTTGTTTTTACCAGTGCCAATGATGATCCCCACGGCGTTTTCAGCGTGTCTGACGGCAAACAGACAATCATCCTGAACGGCCGCAACCAGCGCCGAGTGAGGCTGACCATTGACCGGGCAGCTGGCCTCGTTGGGGATGTCCAGGTCGGATACCAGCTCCAGTACAATGATGTGAGTCCCCACGGGTGTTGAGAGGAATAGATTAAGACATGAATGTCTAGATGATGTAAGCTCAGGTGCATGAAAGCCTAAACAGTGATAGTGCTTTGCAACTGTTTGAACATATTCTGATAACAATCATTGCAATTACCATGTAAATTGAATAAATGCAAATAAAACAAATGAATTCAAATCAAATCAAAATGCAACACCTTATAAATCATAAAGGAGAAGTCTTGGCCATTTTAAAAAGCAGCCATCCACTTCCTACATAACATCCACAGTTTCCCAAGTAACACATGAAAAAATCCTTCTACCACAATGTTTTGATATTACTGTGGATTTCCCAAGACTGTTGATGAGAATGTTCCATCATCTCATCCACTCTGTTTCAATTTGTTGTAGGGTTAGTTTGCAAAGAGGGTACACAATTTGCATACTGTACGAGCTGAAATTTTCGCGTACAGATATTTTCGCGAATTGTTACTAGGAGGACATTTTCACGTGTTGTTAATTTCGTGGTTGCGAGGTCTAACTGTACTTAACTATTCGCACGTTGTTATTTTCGCGTGTTGTTATTTTCGCGGTTCAAAGGCGATTCGCGAAAATAAAACCACCGCGAAAATTTCAGCTCGTACAGTATACAGTTTATGTGTGTATTTGTATGTATGTTTGTGTATGTGTATATATGAATGTAAATAATATGTGCACTGGTATTCACACATTCATTGCAGGGTGTAACCGGAGCGTACGTCCCAAGCAGTGGTTCCATTGTGTGCTCAGATGGACAGTCCACTGTAAGTTTTCGCTAGTTTTCACTCAAGTATGCGAGTATATAATATCAATTTTGTGCATTCTGTACAACTGTAGTTTACACATCTACATTACCTCATTAAAAGAACTCTGAAGAGCATTCATGAAATATATGAAGAGTTTGTTCGCAAAAACCGATAAGTCCATATTTGCCAAATGGAGATATTTGCGATTAAAGGTCAAGAAAAATAAAGAGAATAATAACAAAATTTTTGCTTCTTTAGACCATAACTTAAAAAATGTACCTTTATATGTAGTGACCAATATATCATTTAAAAGGTATTATTTTGTACTTTATGACAGAGACTACTTCAAAATTTAAAAAAATGGACTTATCGGTTTTTGCGAACAAACTCTTCATATGTAGTGTTAATTGTTATATTTCTGCAGTGATTTTTTTTTTTACAGCTTTTCTCTAGCATTTCTCCAATACCAATATGTAAGAACATACAACAGAATACCTCCTGTTTTCAGTTGTCTGTGCTTTGCATTTTCTATGAATTTAATTTAATTTTTGACTAGCTGTGAACTTTCCAGACACAAAAAAAGTACTTTGAGTTGAGTGAATGCTATAAAGTTGATATATTGTCAGAATTGTCTACCATATGTTATATCCACTTTAAGAGTCACATATTCCAATGCCTTGGTAAATTCCCTCTGCAGTGTATTCAAGATGTTTCCCTGCTCAACAACGATGTGTTTCTTGCTGAGGACACATCATTTACTGTCAACCTCACTTCAGTAACATATCTGGGCAGTGATCCTGGTAAGATTAAGTCATCTCATCCAAATACTGTCAATGTGTGATAGTCATTGTGATATCTGTTATCATACTGAATGGCTTCATGACCGAGTCCCATTTCTAGCAGTGTTCTAACAACCTTTACTTCTTTAATTTAAAATAATGTTACTTGTAGTAGTATTCTATATGCATTGTATGTGTTCAAAGTACTCTTCAAAAACACTAACATGTATGTTAGGGCTTGAGCCTGTACTTTACTTTATTTTAAAGATAATGTTACTGATAGTAGTATGGATTCTTTTATACAATGTATATGTGTTCAAAATACTGTTCAAAAACACTAACATGTATGTTTACTAGGGCTTGATAAGGTTGCCCTCACAAGTAAAGGGATAAAATACCCTCAACCTGCATATTTTTTTCTTTTTGATATCAAAGGTTCAAAGAGCAAAGCATCCCAAGATGTCTTCTTACCTCATCAGCAAGTTTTACAGATTTTCATGGAAATCTTACTTTAACTTATGTGCAGATACATGTTTTCCATCTGGCAGGTTCGTGATAATGTATGCGAATGATGTCTTTATGTGACCCATCTCTTGTGTGTCTTTTTTTACTGCTACAGTCATCCAGCCATCCATAGATGGGACTAAAGACAGCGCCACCTTTTCTGTCCCACAAGAAGTTGCCAACTCACAAGTCGGCCTCAGCCAAACGGGAACATATGTTGATGATGGTAAGTGACAAAATAGATGTGGATGATTATTGATGTATTTTCATATGAAAGGGTATGAAATGTTGGTAATAATTTCTTTACGCATCTAATTTCTGTAAATTATGACTCTCATTATGAGTCTCATGTTCTTCCTCGTGCGTGACCATGAGTTTGTGGACGTCAAAAAAAACCACAAGCATGTATAGAAGAAAGTATGTAAAACGAGCAGTTGTCAGTGGTGGTGGTGGTAATGGTTGTAGTAATGTTGATGATGACCATGATGATGCTGGTGCCTATGACAATGATGATAATGATAATGCAAATAAAAAGATCATGTTAATAATGATGGTATTGCAATATTAATGATTATAAACAAAAACAATTTCTCTCCGACATCATCCAAATGCTTCGTACATTTATGTATTGTTTCAGCAGTTTTTATGCCATAGTGTCATTTTTATTTCTGATGATCATATCTTTTCGTGATTTTTTTTTTTTTTTTTTTAAACAGCAACATATGAAGTAGCAGTGGTTGTAGAAAGAATCGGTTCTTATGGTGATGTGGACGTTACCTGGCAGAGTGGCCATGAGACAGGTACCATCCCATCAGGCTTTGTGGAGGGAACGGTCACTCCTAGTACTGGTCAAGTCAGGCTTCTCCAAGGGGAGTCCACAGCAACATTTACTGCAACAGTGAGTGACATGAAATCCTTTTCCATACAAGATATATATGTATGCCTAATTTGGAGTGTCTTTTTTGTCTTTTTACCTGTGTAAAGGGGTTTTACATATCAGTGTAGATAAGTGGATATCTAAACTTTGTAGAACTTTGATTTGATTATTATTGATTGACAATTTGTTCTTTATAGGACTAAACTCTTACACAACTTAACACTTGCCGTTTCTTCCTGCATTGACATGAATACACATACATGTACACTACATTTCACTATGTATTGATTGTTGCAACTTTAGAATAAGTTTGTGATATGTCATGCTACTACTGTAAAAGTGGAAATTTTCTTGTATTTTGCGCAATCAGAACTAGCATGAAAATAAAGCATGCAAATGTTTTTGCATACAAATGTACCATATGTTTCTGTAATTCTGTGGAATTTAAAACATGTGAAATTCATGTAACCTGCCCGAGCGCAAAATTTGCACAAAAATAGCTACTTTTACAGTTTATGTCATCTCAGTTATTTTGGGAAACATACTATAATATTTGTTCTTGTTCTTTGTCTGCTCCATCCTTCCAGCTGACCCCTACCGGACTGCCCACTGAGCTGTTTGCTGTACGCATCAGCGACGTCACTTCCGGGGTGGCCGGTGGAGCGCTGGCCAGGAGTGGATACACCACTGTGGAGATTGACCCCCACGGGATCATTGGGTTCAGTCCCTCATCCCGACAAGTCTCTGTCATGGAATCTGACCAGCAGGTAATGCTGCCTTTATCTTCATCTTCATCCTTTTATGACCTTCCTCTTTTTCTTCTTCTTTATCATTTTTCTTTTATCATTGCATTTTGCTCTCTTTTCCTCTGTTTCTTTCCTCTTCTGCTCTGTCTCTCTCTCATTTCTTAGTATCTTATTTAAACATTTTCTTCTTTTTTTTCAAAAAGCTCTTCCAGAATCACGTATGACTTGCAGTGATCACTGACATTATCATACTGGTTTCTTGTATATTATATCAATCATACCATTGTGTAATCAACAAATGCATGAAATAAATGATTTTTGTTCCTTTAGAAAGAATGAGATAAATTATGCCAACAATTCAGAAGATATAAAGGTGCAATGAAATGTTAGTATTATTGAAAGTACATGTATACAAGAAGAAATGCATTGTTCAATGCTTTGGTCTGTGTTTTATTACAAATGTGCAGCAGTACTCTTAGGCATTGCCATTGTAATGAGAGTGCAGGTTAAAGGGTCATTTGAAAACTATATCTTGTTCACTCAATTGTTATGTTGCTTTGCTTGACTGTGGAATGCAGAAGTAAAAGAGCGGTGGTGTTTGTGTTACAGGTGTCTCTGGTTATTGAGCGTGTGATTGGCTCCCTTGGCAATATCCGGGTTACCTACAACACAGTGGCTTACACCGCCACACCAGGCAATGATTACACAGCAGTCACTGACGGTGCTGTGGTGCTCACCAGCACCGAGCAGAGCGAGACCATCGTCGTGCCATTGCTGGAAGACCCGGAACCGGAGCTCGACAAGATCTTCTTTGTGAACATCACTGGGGTGCAGCTCTTGCCGTTAGGCAGCGAACAAGGTAGGCTATGGCAAAATATGGTTATGTATGCCACAACGGATGCTTCCAGTGATTGTGCAGCATGCTGCTCATAGCTGAAAGGATTTAGATTCTTATCTTGAGGAATATAGATAGCAACTGGGAGTACCATATTCCTCAGTGTTATACTTTTTACTCTTCTTGAACACAAGAGCTAGTTGTGTATTGATCTAAGTAGTGTCAAGTTTATCTTGTTTTCTCCTCAGAGTATTTTATGGTCAACAAATGAAAACACCATTCTTCAATTTTTAGCAGTATGCAATTGGAAAATCTTTCATGGCTTATGGGAAGTCAGTTATGTCACAGTGTATTTACGTACTGTATATGCCATATGTTTCGTGAGTCTAATTTTTGGCAAATCGGGACATCTAGACCATATCACGAGTGGATCAATTCGCGATAATGGAGTACAAGTGATGAATGTAGAAATGCATTGTTGCATGTCACATTGGTGTCGGGATCAGAGTTAATATCTTCACTTGTGGACATGTTTTAAATAGTACCTGCTCGCAAGGTTCACAAAAGATATGCAAAATATATGGAATATACAGCAGGCTAGCTGTAATACTTTTTTTGGCATACAGCTATAGCTGAAAGTATCAGCATTGTATAATAATATTAGTAGTAGTAAAAAGAGGTGATGATATGCAGAGTGCTTTGCAGGGAAAGACCTTTTGATGTATGCACACATGATAAATTGTGTGTACTCAAGTATCACTTTTCCATATGAATATGAAGTTTATAATATTCGTTAGGATTACATTTCGTAATTTTGCTGTATCACTGCAACAATTACACTGCTTAATGTGGACAAGATTGCTTTCTTTTTTTCCAAGGAACTTTGTGAAGTATGGTAAGAGTTGGGGTAAAATAAAGGTTACACTTTGAGCACGCATTCTCTTCTGCAGGCACCAGCCCACGACTGAGCATGCTGTACTCCACTGCAGAGATCACCATAGAGGGCAGCAATGACCCTTACGGGGTACTTAGCATCAGCCCCGCCACAGTGGATGCAACTGAGGGAGACGGGTCCAGCAAGACGCTCACTTTCACTGTGGAGAGAACAGGTTTGTAGCACATAGGATAGATCAGGTTTCATAAGTATCTTCAGACTTTAACTGTTGACTGTTCTGCACCTTCCACCCTGCAACAAGCTCACTGTTTATCAGAGTGTTGAATAGTTCCCTTCAAGCTATGTTTTATATCTTGAATATCAAATATTTGTCACAGTGTTGAATAGTTTCCTGCAAGCTATGTTTTATATCTTGAATATATCGGGGCCATCTTCCTCGTCAAGCTTAGCTTATGATGATGGTCCCCTGCATTTCATTTTTATCATTTCCTATTGCTTCCTTTCATATATGATATTCGTTCTTGAAAAAAAAAAAAATGTATGTAAGATCCAAACGTTACGAATATTAGCTGTGTAAATGACTATGTAAGTATTTTGTTGATTTGTGGATTTGTATTGATTTTGAAATGCAGAAATAAAAACTGAACTGAACTGAACTGAACTGAACTGAACTGAACAAATCACATTCAGGATGGTGTGTGCTTATTTTGAAAATTATTTAGTAGTGAAAAAATCTTTCACTTTTAGAGTAATGCCAAAAGTATTGATGGAAAGACGATTTAATGGATCGTCTTTGAGCAACACTTGAAAAAAAGTTCTTCTTCTCATTAACCTACCATCTTTTCTCCAAATCCCTTGGACTAGGTGGCTCTTATGGTACGATCCGCGTCAAGGCGCGAACTGTCGGCGGTGGCGAGTCGTGGCAGGCATCCTTGGTAGGCATGCCATCCAACGTTTCCAATACCATCGGTGAAGCACTGGCTAACTCCATGGATCAAAATTCAGCTGAAGTGGACAGTGACTACCAGCTCCTTGAGGAAGACCTAATATTCAACGTAAGAGTCATGTCATGAAGTGCCGAAAATACAATCTTGCAGACACATTAGTTATTATCTAGAGCATATTCCTCTAGCTCTAAGATGTATATTATTTGTTTGAGGAAGGGAGACACCTGAAATTCTTTCTCTAATGCCATAATTTCTGTTGCTTTAAAAGTAAAAAATAAAATCCCCAAAGCAAATCAAAAAGTGAATGTAGGAAAACTGTAATGAAAACATTAGGAGATAATTGCAGTGGTGTACAGGAGTAATCCTGTTTTTTCCATTTTGTGTGCAAAATTGTGGATTTGTACACTACTGTAAAAGTGGATATTTTCATGCGACTAATTTTTCGCGCTCGGCCGAGTGAGAAGAGTTTTGCGTGTTTTTAATTCCGCCGAATCAAGCCATCAGCTACTGGAACACATGGCAAACAAAAATATTTGTGTGCTTCTATTTTCGTGCTAGTTTCTGGTCGCGCGAAATGCGAAAAAAATTCAACACTGCGAAAATTTCCACTTTTACAGTATGCAATTCAACATCACATGACCAAGAGTGTTCTCATTGTCCTAAAATACCAGTGCACCATTTTCACTGATGTGCTGGCATTCTTTACTTTTGTTTTAGTTTCCCAATTCTTCTAGCTCTAAGATATTTATTTTCTTTAATATTGCTAATTTGCCTCATGGTTTTCTTCTTTTTCCCTGTATTGCCATGTGACAATGTTTTTTGTTGCTTTTGATTGTTTTTATTTTTTAATGGCAGGAGGGCGAGACCAGTGCCAATGTGTACCTGACAGTGAACAGTGACGACCTCCCTGAACCCAACGAACTCTTCTTCATCTACCTGACTGATCCCCAGGGTGGGGCACGCATAGCCCAGGGAGAGAGTGATGAGGGACTCAAGGTAGAAGCTAAGCTTTTCATGACACTTTGTCAGTCAACTTTGTAATTTTGTTGTTGTTCTTCATCTTTCCTTGTCGCTCGAGTGCATATATCAACAAAAACTGATAGTTAATCAAACATTTTGCAGCTGTGACAGTGTGGAAGATCAAATTTCATCTTAAGTGTGATTTCCATTGATTCATGTATGTGTTTGTTATCGATGTTTGGTTTTACAGTTCCAGTAAACATGTGAAGAGGTGCTTTTGCTGCATATATTTTGATTTAAGTAGAAGGAAGAGCTGTATATGTTCTGTCTGGTATTCTGTGTATTAAAGGAGATAAGGACTTGATGTTGGGGTATTTCATGCAAATTTTAAAATAGCTGAGATGAAAAAAGAAAAATATTGGCAACAGACTACAGATGTTTTCTATTTGTGTACACATATATCCAAAGATTGTTCCGGTAATTGACATGTTGAATCCCTTGGATTAATTGAGCAAATGCAATTCACAATTTTTATTTTATTATAAGTAGGCATCACATGTGTCAATTTTCTGAGTATAATAAGTGTCCACTGGGTAAAAGGCTGTCTGCCCTGGGATTTATGACGCACTGACCAATAACTCTTCAACATGTATACCTCTTCATTGTTTTCAATTCAATTCAATTCAATTTTTTAATTTCATTTTTTGACAAGAACATATAAACATCACTTCTTCTTTTTTTGGTAACTGAAAATAAGGTGCGTAAAACTACGTAAGATGAATGGAATGTACAATGATTGTAGCACCTTACGATAATTATACATTATCATAAAACTCAAGTGATTAGAAGTAAGTAAACAATATGGATTATTCTGAAAATGGAGGGACCCACTGAAAAGACAAAGCTTGTAGGATGTGGGGCCCCTCATGAGAGTTTGTGCTTTGCTTCACTTTATGTCGTTTGTGTATTGGACTCATCTGTTTGTTGACAATTATTTTGTTTCTGAATCTGTGCTTTCACAGGGTTTTACAGAGATCACAATCCTGGGCAATGATAACTACAATGGAATCATCGCGTTTGACACTGCCTCTCTGTATGTGACTGTCTATGAAGACGTCAACCCAACCGTGACTCTCACCTTAGACAGAGGGGATGCCTTCTTTGAGAATGTCACAGTAAGCTTGCCTTGATTCGTTGTGGATGAGCAGATTTTGCCACAGCACACTTTCCCATAGACACCAGCCTAAGTATACTCGCGACTAGTCTTCGACAGGCTAATTGACACATCTGTTCATGTGTCCTTTTTTTTTTTTTTTTTAAGATACACATTTAGATTTGAGCTGGTAGAAATGGGTGTATCAAAGGTGTGTGATGCCAGTGCTTTGCGGCATGTGAAAGTTAATAGAGGTCACAAATAATTGAATTGGTTTAAAGTGATGTGTTTCTTGAATTTTTCAATACACATTGTCACATGTAGCAACATGGTTTTAGTATAAGAAGAAGCATACTTAGACAACCCCCCCCCCCCAAAAAAAAGAAGAGATGTTTGCGTTGTACTGTAGTCTAGCAACTTTAAGGAATAGTAATGGGTCATATCTACATGTGACCTAAAGAATATGGTCCAGTAAAGGTTTTGCACTTTATGTGGGATAACGGGAGAGAGGGAAGAAGGGGGACAAAGGAAAGGAGAGAGGGAGAGGGATAGAAAAAAAAAGAACCTTTGTATGCGAATGATTTTGATTGTGAGAGTTTATTGTTAAGGTTCTGTCTTTTGTCTTCTTCTTCCACACAGGTCCACTGGAGGGCCACCTACAGCAGCTCTGGTGACATCTCAAATGATGTTGACCTCTTTGACCAGCTGGTAGAGGTCATGGGTCAGGTCACCTGTCCCGGGGAGCAGCGCTACTGCTCTCTGCCCATCGTCCTCCAAGACGACGAGGAGCCGGAGTTTGCCCAGTCCTTCCTGGTGGAGCTGACGGCCGTGGGCCAGGGAGCCAGTCTGGACACAGCCCGGCAATTGGCCAACGTCACCATGGCAGACAGCGACTATCCAAATGGGCTCCTGCAGTTTTCTCTGGAGTCGAGGTAAAGGGCATCCTTGGTGTAACACTCTGGTTTCACATGTTGGGATGATGATGGTGATGATGGTGGTGATGATGGTGGTGATGATGGTGGTGATGATGGTGGTGATGATGGTGGTGATGGTGATGATGATGGTGATGATGATGGTGATGATGATGGTGATGGTGATGATGGTGGTGATGATGGTGATGATGGTGATGGTGATGATGATGGTGATGGTGATGATGGTGATGGTGATGGTGATGATGATGATGATGATGATGGTGATGGTGATGATGATGATGGCGATGGTGATGGTGATGATGATGATGATGATGATGGTGATGGTGATGATGATGGTGATGATGATGATGATGATGATTTTGGTGGTGATGACGGTGGTGATAACGATGACGACCATATAATGTTATCTTCTGAGGATAGCCTCCCTAGAGTTAACATTGCCCTTCTAGAGCTTCCTACCATAATTATTATCACCCCAGGATTGCCAAGTTTCCATTTTTATTCCTGGGTAGAAAGAGAGAGGTTTACCACAGGCAGGATTCAAACACAGAGTCTTTGTGTTAGACATACATGTACTTAGCTCACATGTGTAGTACTATGAGTTATCAGCATACATGTACCTCTTTCATTTCCAACAGTTAGATGCAAATATATTGATGAAAAGGAGATTTTTATTCCAGCTTTCTGATATTTATGAGTTATCACCATACATGTACTTCTTTTATTGGCAACAATTAGATGCAAATATATTGATGAAAATGGGGATATTTTTATTCCAGTTTTCTGATATTTGCCAAGAAAATATATAGATTTACAATGTGATTACAATGAACCTGTTGCTGTGTTATTACATCACGTGAATTGAGAACTACGCTATACTACCTCTGTATTTAAATATTGCATCCACTCCACATATTTCAATTCAAAGAAGTGCGATTCTGAGATAATTATGATTGTCCCAACCCAGATTCCAAGCTGTTGAGACCGGCACCACAGAAGTGACAGTGACTGTAGAGAGGGTGGGAGGTACCTCCAGAGAGGTGAGGGTCGGCTGGACCACCAGCCAGCTGCAGGCTCCATCCAGGGTGGCCGGGGTCACATTCTACCCGGCCATAGGAGGAGCGGAGTTCTCCACAGAGACGGCCACATTAGTCTTCGCTCCAGGCCAGGTGTGTTCATCAACTTAATTCAAAGGTTTTTTGAATAATTTTATGATGTCATTTTCCTGCCCGCAGTCATGGCAGAGTTTTTGTATATCTCTCTATGCCGTTGAGCATTCAGTAACTTGCCAGGATGTATAGTCTTCGTCATGGCCATGACCGTTTTAATTATTATGGAGTATATTGATTATTGTGCATATTTGATTGACTCAAGATGCTATCATTTTGGTCATAAGTGCCCTTAAATATTAAGCAATGTATCCTGATGATATGCTTTTGCATGTGATATGGCTACAGCTAATGAAGATATTCAATAATCTTAGAGCTCTATTTCTCAAGTCAAGGTTTTAATGGTTTTGAAAGCACTGACAGTCATTACTGTAGTTCCACTCTGCCGTATATGCATGTGTGAAGGAGTTGAAGGAGTCAAAAAACTGGAGCTTGTATTTCTTATTTCCACAGCGACGCCTACCCATCACAATATCCTTGACGCCGGACAATCCACCCTCGTCCGCCAACTATCCCAAGCAGTTCCAGGTCACTATTGTGTCAGCAAATAGTGGAGCTACGTAAGTCAGACCTTCCAACTACTGATGTAGCTGCATTTTTTTTTTCATGGCTGTGTTGAGTGATGTGGATAATGCACAGAGTTTAAGTTAATCAGTCATATCAGCAGTTTCTCTTTGCTGATGCTAGAAGAAAATGGAAAGAGAAGGAGAAATGAGTCTGTGAAATAAATTTAGTGAGACACTGAAATTGCACTGTGTGCTCGAATGCACTCTGCTGATTTCAGATTCTCTTTTTTAAACCCCTACACTGGAGTGGAATATGTTTGTGTCAGCTTGCCCTGTACAGGTACTTAAAGGGACATATCGTCGTTGGGGCGACAAGACCTCGTATCTACAAAATGTCAAATGTTCAGGAGAGCCAAAAATCATGGCGGCCAAAGCACTATAGCGAATGGGATAGCCTTTCCTTTGACATGCCATGGTGGCTTCATTTTTGGAGTAAGACAGTTGGGATTTGGACAGGACCTCACTTGACCCATTATTTGACTATTAATCCAAAAGAGTCATTTTCACCAAAATTGCAAATACAAGGTCTTGTCACCCCAGCAACGATATGTCTCTATGAAGACTTGTATTCAAGCAGAAAATGAAAAAAAAAAAAATATATATATATATATGTTGCATCATAATGTTGGCATATTTGCCTGGGTCAGTTCAAGTCGGTCCATTGTCAAATATCTCTTTCTCACTGGACAGTGTGGACAGCTCCTATGGTCAGGCCAGTGTTGTCATCGTTGAGAGCACAACGGACAGTGACGCATGGGACACGTGGTATGACTCCCTGGCTGACACCACCAACTCAGGAATCTACAAGTGAGTTCTCCTTTGTTATGTTTTGGGGGATTTTTTTTTTCTCGTATTTCTGGATTTTATTGATCAGAGGACCAAAGGCATACTCATCTTCGCAATTCTCAGTGTACACACATTACAGAATGAAAATTTCTTGATATCAGTGGAAATTAAGATGTCTGATCCAGTTTCTGCAGAATAATACACTACACTGTGTGTAAACGTTGATGCAATTTAAAATCATACTCTAAGAACCAAGGGGAAGAAAGAATGTCATTGATGAATGTACAAAAGACACACACACACACACACACACACAAAATGTTGCAAATTCGAAGTAATACTGCATTCAAGCTAGTTATATGTGCAATACATTATGTGATGTACTGCATTCTTTGCGCCTGTTATGTTATGTTATGTATTTTCATTTTATGAGTACAACCATAAAGTACATGCGTACGTGCTGGGTTAGATGTTACTGTTTAAGCATACAGATACCAATATTTTTGCACTGTTGTTTTGTGAAATTAAATATTTGTGTTTTTTCTAGAAATGAAGTACATGTTTAGTGTCTTTGTAGCATTTTGCCCTTGTCATTGCTGTTCTCACTTTGAGAAATGCAGTGACAATTACTTATGCCACAAAGAAACAATCACCCTGAAAGGAGCTGTATTCCTTTCCCTAATCCCCTACAGCGTCCTCCAGAGTCTGTCGGAGCGTGTAAGGCAGGAGCAGAGCAAGGACCAGTTGTCTGTGCTGACAGACACCCTCAACAACCTTGTGGCTGAGGGCTACCAGCGACGGTGAGCATCCCGTAACCCCATTGAAGACAGGTCCCGTGTATACTCGGGCAGCAGGGTGTCTGTGGGAAATGCATGTTGTAGCACAATCAGCCTTTCCTCAATGGGTTAAAGCACATTCAGACGTCAACATTCTCTCCTACAATCAAAATCTGACAAGCAGTTATTGTTGTCTTGCGAATTGTGCCTTGTAACAGAGCTGTGTTTGTTGGGGTGAAATTCAGTTTTAATGCAAAATGATAAGTTAAATGGTGGGATAATCATCAGCCTGTTCATGTTGAGTGAAGAAATGCAACTTTGGTAAACTGCTGTACAGCATGTCTTGGTCATATCAGTCTACCAAGTATGCATTTCCCCTGTTGGTTTTATCATCATTGAATATTTGTTAAATCATTGAATAGTTTCTCTTTTTTTTTTTGGGCACAGTGAAAGAGCACTAGACTTACCTCTTTCAGAAAGCAGGGGGAATATTACCAGTAGCATATGTCTATAGCAAGTCAAGGGAATGTGTACTCTAAAAAAAAAATAATGACAGTTTATGGAATTCTCTCAAACTTTTTATTTTCTTTATATCATTTCCATACATGACATCACAACGTGTTGTATTCTTCTCATCCAGCAATGACTGTACCATAACTTTAAACAATTCATAAATTTTAAATGGACTGTCTGAGTTTCATCAAACTTTCACTGATGTGTTCTACTGATATTTCTACATTCATTCAATCCACCTAAATGTATGTATTTGGTCTACATTTTTTTTTAAAGTTTATAATAACAAATACCACTCATTTATTTCTGTTTATTCATTTATTTTTTGTTTTATTCAGTCTACCCAATGACATCCAGTCCCAGATGATGGATTTATACTGCCAGCTGATGTCACCGACTCGCACCGACAGCCGCGGGGCCTACAGCCTGGCAGAGTCCTTCACTGCTTTCTCCTACACCCTGGTGACGGGGTCTGAATGCGAGACTACGGAGCCCAGGGTCATGGAGTGCGACCTAGCCAAGATGGAGGTGGCAAGATGGCTGCCGCCCATTGTCAATGGACACCGCTTTGACGGAAAGTAAGTTTACTACAGAGCATGCAGATTCTTGGTTTGTGGGGATGAAGGCAAGCAATTCTTGTTCGGTAGTAATTGAATTCATGTCATCAATTGGCATTTGATTTGTATTCATCAGTAAAAGAGAGAATTGAAAATATTGTAATCATGTGATTCTGTTTGCGCTATTCATATCACTAAAGAGACAAATGCAAAACTGGGGCTGATTCATGTCTTGTAGAACGCCACCATAAAATCTGAACTTTGCTGTTAAGCTGGAATTGAAATGAGAATATAGAGTGACACAATGAAAGGGAATATGTTTTTTTGGTTGTTTAGCCTCTTCCCTTCAGCAGATACATTTGTACCATTCAAGTAAGGAATGGTATCATCAAATTCGTATCACAATTTTGAAGATTCATAAACCCTGTATGTTGGCACATGCACGTATCAAACAGGGTGATATGAGAAAGAAACAAAAACGCTACACAGGTGTACGTTTATTCACAACCTAGCCTAGTATAATGCATTTTTTTCTTTCCTAGTGTATTTCAAATTCCATGATATTTAGAATAAAAGCATGGTTTGCTTCAATATTCTTTCTTTTTTTTTTCCCCAGAGGAAACAATTTCTTCGTCCTGCCGCCCGATCTGCTGCCCGAGGGCAGTTCCAACCAGCACTGTGAGGATGTCCACTTCATAGAGTACAGCAGCCAGCAGTGGTTCATTGGCTCACAACAGGTGCAGACACTCAACGGTCAGGTAAGATGCTACACGGCCCTTTGCTTTATACTTGGCGACAAGCGATGATAATGGTAAGTGCTGATGATAATAATTTGCAATAGCAACTTGGATCATGGTCCAGCCTGAATTTTATAAAATGCTTTATCATGATTATCATACATATATATCTATTGAGAGGACATCATTTGATATGTGTGGAAAGGGTGGTATTGGTGGTTAGATTGATTGATTGACTTCATGTCATGATTTCCAAAATGTGTTGTAATATCTGTGGATGAAAAAGAAATTCCTGGCGAGCACAGTATTATTGATCAGCTCCATCCACTCTGTTGGTGCAGGTGCTCTCAGTGGGAATCAAGGGCGCAGAGACCAACTTCACCAGTCTGGCCACCCCAGTGCGCTACCGCATCTACACAAGCGACTCGCGAGTCACGCCCCTGGGAGCCACCTGTGTCCTGTACAACGGCCCGTCCAGGCAGTGGCTGCCCACTCTCTGCAGCGTGGTGGTGAGTTTGACCGACCCATTTCACTGCCCATTGGTTTGGGGTTGGGGGAAGGGGGGAGAGAGTGGGGTATTAGTGCTAAGGTCAGTGGAACACTGTGATGTGCCATTTGATTTTTCTTTTTTTTTCATGTAGCGTAAAAAAAGTGATAGATATATGCGGGTCTTAATTATTTATAAATGTGCAGATGCAGGTTTTATTGTTATTGTTTGTAAGCAATTTGATTCTCAGCAAAACACTAATCATTTTCTCTTCAACAGAAAGTACAGACAAAACTTCTATGTAAAATGTAAGTCAGGGCATCGGTCAATTATGTTCCCTCGCACATTTCAGCTTGTCTCCACAGAAAAATGTAAAAACCTCCCTTATTTGACTTTGTTATTGTCCACTTAGAGGCATGTTACACACAAGTATCTTCCTGAAAGCTCTTTGAATAAATCTTCCCGATCTGAACATGTGGATGTTTACAGCCTTTGTTTTTGTGTGCATGCAAAATAAACTAATGATTATTCACAAGTTATATAATTTTGTTTATGGCTGAGTGACGTGAATGGCATGAATCAGACATGCATTTTAGGTTACTGTTTTTTGAAAATCTTAACTCTGCAGTCGGACAGTCGTGACTACGTGGAGTGCTCCTGCAATCATCTATCTGAGTATGCAGCAGAGGCACAAACGGACAACTTGGTTGGCTACAATGAATATGTCTTCGCTTCCTGCTTCATATGCATAGTAAGCATCTAGCTATTGTGTTTATTAATACCTTGGTGTCATATAATGTGTAGGCCATTATATTCTATCAGCATGATATTTTGCCAATCTGGACCAATATGGGAATGCGTGAGTGGTTAAATGCACGGTGTAAGACACCAGCGATCCAATGAGAAATAAGTTTATCCCTTTTCAAGAAGGAAAATGAGCAATTTCCCACTTTAAAAACATAATTCCTTGCGTTCTTCTGTTAGAGGCAATATTTTTGCACATTGTTAATTGCAATGTGACTAATTATTGCTCTCAAAATTTCATAGAACATGTAGCATATACGTACAGAATGTGGAGGGCATGTAGTTTCATGTGTCATGTTAATTACACATATTGTATGTGACCAATCGTTGACTCCCACAATTTCATAAAACATATAGCATATATACAGAATGTGAAGAGCATGCAATTTCATGTATTATGTGTTTATAATTGCATTTGAGTCCAATGGTTTGATGCATCCAGCATTTGAATGCATAGGAATAGAAGTTCTGTCTGAATCCAACTTCACAAAGCATACTTGTACTTAAAAAGATTGCCACATACAACGATTATTGCATACTTGCAAGGGGCTAGGCAACCTGCATACTCAGTAGTGAGTATCTAAGTTGTTACCGTGGTTATGTGTGAGCATTGAGACTTAAAAACAGACTGTTGGTGAATCTTGAGCCCTGACTTTCCATGATATTCTCTCCTCTTTGCTGCGTTCCAGGGTGGGCTCTTGCTGGCTCTAATTGCCCACCAGTTCTGTACGGTCCAGTGTATGTTTGCAGCCAAGCTCATACTCCACATGTGCTTTGCCTGCATGGCCCTACAGGTAAGTACAATGAAACATTATCAGCATATGAATATTTATGAATATAATGATAATAATGAAGATAATAATGATACATTTGTACAGCGCATTTTCCATAAACGTACACTTTCAAATGCGCTTTACCAGTGGATTATTGATATTGGAACAAGTGAGTTTTTAGATGTTTTTTGAATGTGATGAGAGATTGCTGGTTTTGGAGAGTTTTGGGTAGTTGATTCCACAGTTTGGGAGCAGCAGATAAAAATGCTTTATCACCAAGTGTGGCCAGCATCTATCTATCAATATAGATAGATAGATACAATGTAGATAGATAGATAGATAGATAGATAGATAGATAGATAGATAGATAGATAGATAGATAGATAGGTAGATACATTGTAGATGTAGATAAAGAGATTGATAGGCAGATGAATAAATAGTAAGAAAAATGGACAGACAAGCAGATAAATGAACAGATAGATGCATGGACTAAACCTAGATGCATGATCCTCTGAAAATGGTCATGTCTATCTACTCATATCATCTTTGGGAGAGTGTAGTAGTAGTAGTGTGAAAAAAGCTTCAATACTTCCCCTGTCTCTGGATTTCATCCATGCTGTGTTCTTGGTGTGGAATGAACCTTGGACTCTTCTCATGCTAATATAGTGTGCTTCAGAGTTCCATCTAAAAAGAAAGAAGAAAAAAAGGGAACTTAACCAACCAAATATTCCAGATTTTGTGCAAAAAAATAAAAAGCTTGGCAGTGAATAGGAAGAACTGGGACTTTCGAAAATTGTCATTGATAATGGGGGCGCAACTAAGAAATGATTAGAGAAAAAGATTTTAAAAAATATTGATTGTTCTTGAATAAAGTGGTGTAGAAGAAGTTTGAATACTTTTTTTTTTGGGGGGGGGGAGGGGGGTATATTTGCAACCACATGTAGTGAGTAGCTTTGAATCACACATCTTGCCACATCCAATGATCAACACTGATATATTAAAGATAGTCTACATGTACATTGTACTGTTAGCATTGATACCAGTAATGTTTGCTTGCAGATTGTATTCGTCGTCTCAGCCTACATCAGTAACCGGGTCGGTGCGGAGGCCTGTGCCGCTATAGGTGTGCTGATGCACTTCTTCTTCCTCGCCCAGTTCACATGGATGCTGATGCAGGTGAGCCCCCCCCAACTCTCTTTATGATTGAAGATCGCTCTTTTCCATGGTATCCAGTATGGAGGGAAGGCTCTTTTTGATGCAGTGTTGGGGGCACTTCTCTCTTCATGTGCAAGGATCTTTCAAAAATATCTGTGCCTATAGAAGTTGTCAAATGACAAATTATATGCAAAATACTCACTTAAAGATACAATGTATGTGATTTGCATGTTCAAAGGATGTGACACCAACTGCAATTGACTTGTCAGTGCAAATTTAGGATTGTATCAAACAAACTAATAAAATTCAAGACATTGTCACTAAAAGGCACAAGCCCTTGGCCCGGGTATATCAGAATATTATGTATTTGGTTATGGCTGGATAAATTTTGTTTTTTAATTGGAAGGCTGCCGGAGATATCAAGCAACAGCTTTAGAGGTGACGGTCTCTTGTATTTTTAAACTCCAGTCATCAAGGTTACCACATGCTTAAATGTATTATATGAGTGTAGTATGTCATGCTGTTACATGCAATTACATACTGTATGTAGGAGTTTTCTCTGTACTTGTTATGTTCATACATATTGTGTTTTGAAGTATGTTTATGTAGGTTTTTTTTTTTTTTTTTGGGGGGGGGGGGAGTGGAAATGTTGAAGTCAAGTCATATCATATCAAATGAATTATGGCCTGCAAGATTGCATTAAAAGTTTGTGTCATGTATTGCTACTCTGCTCATCATTCATATTGTGTCTTTCCTGTGCAGAGAATTTGATGTAAATGTACTCTTCCATAAAAAAATAAAAAAAAATAAAAAAATACTGAAGTCACTGACCCTCTCTGCTTAATGTCCCCATCTTTTGCAGTCCATCAACTTCTGGAAGGTGTTTGTACTGAATGACGAACACACGGACAGGTTCTACGTGCTCTTCTTCGTTCTGGGATGGAGTAAGTTTAATCCTTTGAATTCCATCTTAATCCAGAGTGTTTGCATTCTGTTCTGTTATGACCGACAACTTAATATCATTTGTTTTGATTGCTCTGTGATAAATAAGGGGAAAAAAATTATTCTCTTTTTAGAGGTCGTGCTTCTGTTGATAGCCACTCGATGCTGCTGGTTTGTGTTGTGTTCACAACAGAAATCAGAATCTTATTCACTCTGACATTGTCTTTTTAAATTGCTTCTCTTTTGTATAGCATCATATTGCACACCACTTTCTAGAAGACACAATACATAGCTACTGATACTGACATACAGTAGCTGATGATTTCACATGCATCATTTTCAAGGCTGATTAATGATTATTGCGACAAATGTTTGATCTCTTCCCGCCTCCAGCCCTTCCGGTCGTCGTCATCGTAGTCTACGTGGTGGTGGCTTATGCGGGTCTTCAGTGGGACTTCATTCTGGAGGACGGAGGAAACCCTGTGCTGTCCATGTACGGCGATGTGCACAGCAACGGCGACATGTAAGGCATCTATTCATGAGGGAGAGGGAATTTCTAAGCTCCATCAGCAGGAGGGAGGGGGAGATGGAAGGGAGGGGTGGTGGGGGGGGGGGGGAGCCCTCTCTGGCAGAATTCTCTCAGCATCCACCCACCCACCCCATCCCTGATGATATCACATTGGTTTCTCTTTGCTATTACTACATTTGTACCTGCACTTACTCACAGCAGCGTCACATTTTTTATTTTTTTTTTTATTTTTTTTTTTAATGCAAACATTTCTGACAAATTTTTGATGTAGCAGTGAATGATAAGGCACACAAGTGTGACTATTGTTCAGCTCAGGTGTTACTGGAGGATGATGTCACAGCTGCAATATGAATGAAGACGATCTGGAGGATTCTTTAGAGGTTGGGCATAAGGTGCAGAAAAAAAATCTAAACAAATATTTAAAGGTACACATATGATGCATATTTTCATGAAGTATTTAGTAATTTGGTTCTGTACAAACCATAAGACATCACAAGAGGTCAATAGACATTTGGATTTCAGGGATCTTAAAATCATTCACGTCTTTCTTCAAAGTGCACATAGAATAGCATTATATTCTATTGGAAAATGTTACTGCCCATGACTGAAATCAAACTGAGCCATGCCCACCCCAGTCAGGCATGGCATTAAATCAAATAATCAACTGGTGATTTAATCATGAAATCATTTGATCTCACTGTTTTATCCTGGTAGCTGCTTCATGCCAAATGGATATGCCGCCCTTGCTGCTGCCATGGCGCCTGCCGCACTGTGTCTCCTTGGGGTGCTGGTAGTATTGATTCAAGCCTACCAAGTCAAGCCACAGTGGAAGAGATACGACGACATCTACATGGGCAGCTACAACACCACAGGTTTGTTGCATATGAAGTAATGGATGGATTTTATTATACTTGTTCGAAGAGTGCAAACTCTATATTGGTGTACGTGTATGTTATGGTGAGTAGTGATTCTTTGAACAGTTTACGTTTTTTGTTGATAGAGTAAAGATGTGTCAAGAATTCTAAAGAAAATGCTTGTGGTTTAGGGCACTTGTAGCCTTTTTCCTATTCCTGTTAATGAAGTATAGGAACATACTAGTATTCAAGATTACAAACTTGCTATCAAATTTTCTGAGAGTATAGGATTCTGTAGGGTACATACGCGTGTATGTATAAGAATCTGCTGATGTTTCGGAGTGACTTTCTATGATTTAAAGTTCTTCAGACATTTCACTGTTCCTGTAGATAGAGCATAAGATTTCTCTAGCCTGGAGCGCACACGAGTCACAATGCAGGTTTTTCAGGCATGATATTCTGTAGATTTAAATCTGATTCCCTATTACATATATTTTTTTTCTTCTCAATTCTGTACACATTTTGCTGTTTCCATGTGTTACGATCACTCGAAAATTTTAATTTCTTATTTTTTTTTTAAAACAACCTCAATGTTCCTGGTAACAAAAAATGATATCCTGCTGGTGTTCCAAAATGAATTTTAGGACTGTAGAATACATTAAAAGAATAAATAAATAAATAAATACTAGCAACTAAGGATTCTAAGAATATTCATTCACCATTTTTTTCTATTGACAATGGACAAGACCTTGCCAGTGTTCTGGAGTAAATGTTAAGCATTTAAAGGTTATAAAAGCATGTGACTGTTCCCATTGAGTGTTTTGGAGTAAATGTTAGCGATGGAGAGCTCTGAGAGTGTCTTTATTATTTGTTGTGTTCACAGAGTATAAGATCCTGCTGGTGTTCTGGTTCCTGATCTCCATGACATGGCTGTGGGGAGGTCTTCACATGGCCTACAGCCAGCTCTGGCAGCTCATTCTCTTCTGCATCTTTAACATAGCTCAGGTAAAGTGAAGGAACTCTATGCACTGACTGTCAGAGAATGGTGCAAGTGGTCTAGTACTAGAGAATACATGATGTGTGTTGAAAACTGTTTTAGTGTTGAGTGAAGGTTACCATAGGAACTCTTTCTCATTTTGAAATACAACTCTATTGTGTGTTTTGTGTCAAGTGAATCTTCTAAATTCATCATTACTTCTTTATCTGTTGATATGCCCAGGCACATTAGCTTTAATAACTTGCCAAGCATATTCATCAGAATGTAGTAATACATCCAAACTTGGCCTAGTTGTAAAGTTAGCAAGACCACTCAGGTGTATCTAATACTCACAATGTGCCTCAGTCCAACATGGAGGCTATAGGGATCAGGTGGATGAATAGGTACTGTAAAACTAGACATTGTTGCATGCATGAATCTTTTGCAAATTTTGCAAGAAGTCGAGACGTGAGTAAAATGCATTCAAAAGTTTTTGTCTACACAGTGCAATGAATGCCAGTGGCAATTTGCAAAAGTTTCATAGAGCAAAAAAGAAAAAAGGAAAAAAAAAATGCTGTCAGCTCAAATTCACCAGTGTCATGCCACAAAGGTTTCTGGTTTAACAATCTTTATTCACTGACAATCAGTTTACAGACATCTCAAACACACACATGATAAATGTTCATTAACAAGCAGCATGGAAGAATCACACTGTGTTGAAGAAAGACTCATTGTTATTTCACATCTGCTCCCCACCCTATACCCACCACGTCCCATCCCCGTAGGGCCTCTATGCCTTCCTCTTCTACACCGTGCTGCGGCACCAGCTGTGCCGCAACCCGTCTCGTGGCAACTACACCCTGAACGCTTACGATAACACGGGTCTGCTGCTGGACAACCACAACACTACCTACTCCTCCCAGAACCTGATGGCCCAGCTACCCCCTGAGAAGAGCACCAAGGGCACCCTGACCAAGGCTGAGGCCCAGGAGATGATTGACAGGGCCCTGAGTCAACTCAGCCAGCATGGCGAGGTAAGGAATATACAGTCAACCCTGCCTTAGAGGCTACAAAATTGTACCTGTCTATAGCGGCCACCTGGCATTTACAGCAACTAAAGAAATTCCCCCAACAGAAAAACTATGTTGAAGACCCTGTCCATAGTGGCCACCTGTCTGTAGTGACCACTTTTTTTTTTGTATTCCTTGGGTGGCCACTATAGACAGGTTGACTGTATAATGATACTATGGTCTTATTTTCCTAGGGTAACCTTTATACAGTAGTGTGAGTTCTCTTCTGAAGCAGGGAGTGCTCTGCATGGCATACAATTTTTAAGCAGTTTCCAGTTGAGCATAGAAATTCCATTGGAATGCTTTAAGCACATTAAAGTGTCATAATGAAATTCAAAAGTGTGTGTTTTAAGATGTATTGCACTTTGCATTTATGCTCTCTCCTTTATGAACGTGCATGTGTAAATCCGACTTGACCTTGATTTCTCTCGACCCACTTTAGCTGGACGGCTGGGATCGGCAGTCAGTACGCAGCCACCACAGCGTCCTCATGCCTGCCAAAGCCCCATCCATGCAGGGTAGCAATCTCTATGCACCAGCCCCATTCCAGGATGTTAGCCCCGCCCCTCAACCCCCGCCCACTCGCCTGCACCCCTCCCCACCGCTTCCCCCACCTCCGCCGGAGCCAGAGCCTCTCCAAGACGACGACACGGAATCACAGGACTTCGACGACCTCATCTTCGCACTGAAGACGGGTGGAGCCTACACCATAACGGATGCCCCGGAGCGACCCAGGTCGCGCGCCTCCAGTGCCCCGCCTCCCCAGAACCAGACGTGGCGGGATCCAGAACAGATGTCGCCCATCATGAGCCGATCCCCCGAGAGTGAGGATCACTACCAGATGAGGCGAATCAACATAGCCGACACCCATCTATGATCGTGTCCCTATCCACAAGCAGACTACAGTGTTGCTTATCTCATTCAGCAACCAAAGAGGTGCAAAGTCTTGAAGGAGACTATCTCTTTAGAAGCAATAAAAAAAAAAATGTCTTATTTTCCGTAACGTATAATAAAGAACTGTAGAAAAATATGGACAAGCAAGAGTCTGAAATTTGAATGGGAAAAAATACCTATTTCCTTTGTCATATGGTTAGCATGTAGTAAGTGCTTCCAATAACTGTCCTGCTGAGATACTGCCATTTGAATGTAATACATGAATGCTGAATAAATAAAGCAGCATCGTATGAATTTGGAATAAATTTCATATTCAATAGAATGACATTATTGTTAGTCAGCATAGATTGTTAATTCACAATGATCACTTAAAAGCACATGGATTCATTGTGGTGCAAAAATGTATAGCTGGATTTTACGATTCCGTTCAAATATTCAATTACCTGTAGAGCCATAGTCAGTCTCTGCCTGAAAGTGACACGACAAGCATTTATCAGGAAAAGAATCTAGCAATCATGACGCTTTTCTGTAATCAAGACTTTATAATAACAACCGAACAGTTTTGCTTTTCTGACTATTGTTAATCATTGATGTCATGTTTTTCCTGCAGTTATTAAGCAGCTTTGGGCAGGAGGCGTGGAAGTTTGTATCATGTCTTGTATCATCAGGACAAACGTGATTATTTTCTTGCCGATAATTAAATTTGTATCGAATTGATTTGATGATGGTGCGAGGCATACGTAGTCTACAGCTGTAGTTGTAGCCCATTGTACAAGTTACTTTGTATGTTGTCAATACAACAGTGTGTGCATTAGACTCTGTAGTACAATGTATATCACCCTCTGTTGATTTATTACGAGAAGTGTGACTGTGAGCACATTTGTTGACACTATAAAATTGGACTGAAAGCTGAAATTGTGATAGAAGTTGGATAGATGTGATGTTTCTTGTTCATGTTCTCCATGCTGTTCATTAAGATTAGAAAGTTGTATGGTAATTATCAAGTCACTGCAAACCTATTGCTGGGAATTTAGTCATAAATTCATGCAACAGTGACATTTATATCATAATACAAAACGACATACATGTTCATATATTCAGGATCGATGGAATAGTCTATCATACTATGTGCCTCATTGAGATAAAAAAGCAGTTTTTTTCTGACACATTATGTATGCCAAATATCATTGGCACCATCATGTTTTTAAATGAATTGCAATTGGAAAAAGTGTTGAATTCAAATGCAAACTTATACAACACGTGTCATGCAAAAAGCAGCAGGAAATACTGATCAACGTGAATGAGTGATGTGTGTAATCCAGTGTAGTCTTTATTTTTAATTAAGTCAATTCATTTGTGCTTTGCTGTGTCGTGTTTCTCTGTTTTGTCGCATACTACAATGTAGATTGCTATTATGTAGAGATGAGGTTCTTTGTGTTTGAATATTGATCTGAGCTGGTTATCTCTTGTGAAAGTACTTACTCTCTGTAAAACCTTGCTAAAGGGATACTGAAATCATGAATAGAGAATACAGACCTTAATGTTTGAATTACTTGAAATTTTGTCTATTCACAGATAAATTATGTAAGTTTCAGGTGTTACAGTTCACAAGGGGCTGACAGCGTGTGAATGCAGAGGTTGCATATAACCAAGTCTTTCACTTTTGTATTCCATGGGTAATTGGTTCAAAAGCTATTTGGTAATTGTCAAATTTAAGAAACAGATTTCTGTGTGCTTGAATCCATTCCTTTTTTTTTTTTTTATCTCTTTGTTTCCTTCTCTAATCTTTCTGAATAATACATATTTATATCTCGAACTTACAGTACTTGCAAATTACATATGTTTCCTCCCACAAGTACATAGAAATGTACGTCTCTTGTCATACAATGGGCTGGTCCCATTCCACAGCAACCGACGGTTGTCATACTTTATTTCTTACATTTCTTATAGCTTCAAGATATTGGCATCATGGCTGAATAACGCAGAGTGATAATATGGAGAAGAGCCAATGCTTACAGCATGTTGGCAATCATCTCGGTTTTAGACGACTTTAAGGGATGAAATTGCTTCTCACTACCAGGCTGAAATAAGATCGATGGAAGATGTTTAAGACTACGCACTCTGGTCTTACTGGTCATTTTGGTTGGCTGTCCCACAGCATTTGTGGATGTGCAGCTGCTTCATGCTGAATTCTGCTGAGATGGAATTGATGTACAGTACATGCTAGTATTTGCTAGTTCCACTGTGTGATAATATTGCACACTGCCAGTAGGCTTCAATCACAGGGGAGAAAAAATGGATTAAAAACACACCAGAAAAAAGAAACAAAATAGAAAAGGTAAAAATGAAACTCTTGAAAGCAGATTAACTTGTATGTCACATTCTATTGTTTATGATATGATCATATTATTCATAAAATCAAGTCCTTCTAATTTGGATATTAATAATGCAGTTTATAATATGGCTATTTATGAATTTTGTGGCATAAGTGTGCAGTACTGTACACAGTTGTCTAACAATTCAAAGACAACAGAGTTAAAGAGAAAAAGAGGCTGAGGTTAAAATGCAAGGTACATGTATATTCTGAATTACACAATTTGTGTATATTTATTTCAGTAGAAATCATGGTACACAACTTGACATGTTAATACGATCAAAATGGTCCGTCCTTTCAGACGCAATACTCTCACGCCTTGATTACACTTTGCATAAGCTAGTTGCTGCTTATTTTTTTTTTAATCAAAATACAGCAATGTATTACAGAATGAATGCATGAGAGCTAATATGTCATAGACTGGTCTATACATCATTATAAATGGCACCATTAATAAGAATGCCTTTTACAGAAAAAAAAAAATGCTTATAAGTGGTGACACTCGAGTGGAAATCACCTTGATATAACAAATCCGTATCCAAACGTTGCACCTTGATTCAACTTGAGCTAGTTTATATATTTTGTACAACGCTGTTATATTCTATACCTTCTATTATATCTGTGTGTGCTTTCAATAAAATATACTTACTATATTTCCTTTCCAATATGTTTCAGCTCTTCTGATAGACAACAATTGTAGATAAATACAGTCATTTATTGGATTAGTTTTTAATGTTTTTGTCAACAATCATGGTACTGTAAATACTGCTGCTTGAGTGAAATTATACATGGTTTTTAAACACAAGTATTTAAATCAATGTGATTAAATTTCGAGAGAAAAGAAAAAACCTGTTTCTCTCGTCTGTTTGTCCAGTACTGTTTGTGATACAACACAATCTAATAGCTTTCAATATACACATGTACATGCATGTTAGAGGTATGTTTTGTTTTCTTTGCTGACTTTTGTTTTAGTCATACCCTTCATTAACTAAGTAAGCATTTGCAGTGTCAAATGACATTTAGCATTGTCAAGTAGCAAATCAATGCTGCCTCCTAACTTAGAAACGAAGACGAAGGTGTTTGCATACAACGTCTATTTGTAATTTACTCCTTGTTTGAATTTCATAGCAGAACATTCTAAAAATGGAGCAAAACGATGCTTATTTGCATCATTTATAACTCATATGATATACATGTACCTATTGCTACTACATTGTATGTGTCAGTTATCCAAGGAAGTCTCTGAACTTATTCATATATTCATAAAACATCCTCATTTTCAACATACACATTGTAAAATCAGACCTTTTAGCTCATCAACCCACATATATTTCACTCAAGTTCATACAGCAACAGTCCAGAGTCACAGAGCTTGTAACAGGAAAAACACATTGACTCATAAAGTTGTATTATGCATGTCCTGTTAAATACCTCAGTGATACAGTGAAACAGTTGGAAAATATTGCACTTGAGCTGTACAAAACATCATAAAACCCCACAATCTTGTTCACTTCATTTCTGATACTGTCACAATTTTTTAAATAGCCCCATGCCTTCTTGCCATCATGTAATTCCTGGTGATTTCTGTTGTTTTTTTCTTAATTTTTGTCCTACAATATGCACAAAGTTATTAGCCCTTGAAATTACCTGCATTTAATGATGATGTGATGAAGTGTATTTTTCACTGAATAACCCAGAATGGACACACATCCATGCTACTGTACAAACAAATAGTGCTTAAAAATATCCCATATCATGTATGATTGTTATGCAAGCAAGTACTGGAATACAAGCCAGTGTTTATCCTGACCAAAAGGCAGTGCGGGTACACATCAGTTCAATGATACACTAGTAATGATATCAGGAACACACAAACTATTAATGATGTGTTAAACTTGAGGCTGCAGTGAAGCATACATGTATACAATGTATCTGTATGGTGTACATACATAAAGTACTAGTACATGAGGCAAACATTTTGACAAGAATGCGTTGTCAGATCCCTGATTCCTCATTAAACCTGTCGCTTCCCAGGTCCGGTAATCCAGCTTTTCATGAAACAACTGGTTCTGATACGTGATGGGTTTGAACCAAAAAAAAAAAAAATAAAATAGTATACAAATAGTGAATGGTCACGAGTGCAATGGTACGAGATTTCGCACGAGGTGAAAGATAGAGGCGCTCTATTCAACGAGGCGAAGCCGAGTTGAATAGTGCGCCTCATCTTTCACCGAGTGCGAAATCTCGTTCCATTGCACGAGTAAAGACCATACACTATTTGATTTATACAACGTCCAAGTAGATCTTTTTGGTCTAAGTAGGCCTAGAAGTCTATATATGTATGAAAAATATAGCCATACTTGCATGTGGATCCACTGCGATTCTCTTTCTGGCTTGTGCAATCAGTGTATAGATACAGGTCACAGCTATACTAGCGCTCATACACGTACACTAGCACTACGTAGGCCTACGTACGTGCATGCATGTACCGCACACGTACCTGCCCTAGCTAACTGCATGCGATCCTCGATATGCAACACACAGTACACGCAGTACCGTACAATTTCTCGAACCGTGGAATAGAACGAAAAAATCGAACCAAGTTGCACGCAAAAATAGAACCAAAATTGCACGGCGCGTTGAATGGAGTACTTATTTAATATCACGTCACCAACAATCCTCCAATCAAATTACAAGGATCTACTTGGACGTTGTATAATTTCAAATGACAGGCAAAACAAAATATGGTAATGATGTGTTAAACTTACACCTTATGGAACTACGTACATGAATGTATAAAACATAAAGGTACACAAATACAAGACAAATTATGCCTTGACATGAATATTGTGTCAGATCCCTGATATCTCACTGAAAATACAATCAAATTACTTTGAATGTATCTCAAGGCCTTCAGTCTTCAGTATCTGAGAATTTTAGATCAAAGTGACCAATAGTGAAAGATCACAAACTTTTTTTTTTTTTTTTTTTTTTTGTAATGGCACAAGTCACACATTGTAATTTCACAAAACTGGCCAACACAGTAAAATAATCTTTGGTGTCAACATTTTGAATAATTGACCCCTCCCCAAGGCATACACACACACTCAGACGAACATAATTTGTGTGATGGGAATTACTTCATAATATGTACACATGTGGAGTACCTACTACGGTTACACCAGGTAAAAACAGAAAACACTTTTCAATCACTAACCTTTTGCAGTATGATGAAAATGTTACAATACTTCTTGAGACTCATACAGAGACAAATTGAGATCCCACCTGCACATGTGGACTTATAATGCTTAAGTATGTTTCGAGAGCACCTCACAAATGCACTATAAAATGAATGCTTCACATCTCTTTGGATTTCAACAGATTTTGCACCAATCTGGTACTACTTGAATGATCATGAGGTCATATTGGTTTTGAGTTCTTCTCTTGGGACTTCTGGGCCTTCAAAAAACTTGCTCCATCAATATTTGTGATGAACAGCAGGGGAAAGCTGAATACCACATAAGAGCCAGCGGGCAAGGGCAAGGAGCTGGATCAGGCCAGAGCCGGCCGTGATCTGTCACATCGTAGGTCCAAGTACCCTGTGACCACCTCATACATGCTGTGTGAATCTAATGATTCCACGGCAAAAAAAAAAAGACGGAGAAGCAGCAAACCTACGACATCGAAGATTGGACTGATAAAGAAAAGGAGAAGCCTGCCTACACAGCAATGAGGCTCATCTCACCTAACTGGAGTCAACGATGGAGCAAGTGATTGCGGAGCTTCCCACTCGGAAGCCCTCCAGTGTAATGAGTCAAATCATTGAATATGACGACTCGCTAACCCTGCATGGATAGGAGTATGACTACGACTATCCATGTGCTGCAGATTTGACAGGGTCGTCATGCCTCTTACTATGCTATGGCAATACCTGAAAGGGAGCACTGATCACTATTCATATCCTGACTCTGCCATCCCTCCCTTGGACATATTTTGCTACACAGACTGGTGTGCATACACCTTTGAAAGATAACATAGTGTCTAGTGAGCACTACATCTTACATGATCAACCACAAGCTCAACGCAAAAATGCTGGTGGAGGCATCGGTTACGTATTTACCCCCTAACAACTGTCCCTACCCCAATGCGACCAAGGCTGACATGATCATTTGGGACAATTCAACACCAACCAACCAATGACATCAAGCTGGATAGTGTGCAGAAGCTTTTTTTGCTCCAGAATTGACTGCCTTTACCCATACACTGCCATCTAATCTGTCGGATAACCAGCAAGGTGTTGCAGCACTTTTGAACAGTGCTAACACTGAGACAAATGCACTCAGGATGGAGCTGACCAAGCCGGAGATAAACTCAGCTTATGCCCGCATGTACAAACCACTGGCCCAAGATTACAAATTCCTATTTGAGGACAATTTGGGAATACAAGTGGAAGATTCCAAGGAAGAATAGAAATCTGCAACTTGGGTTGTCATGGCTGATTACAGCAGGGCTTGCGCAGGAACCAGGATCACCTATCACCCCAACTGATCAGCCAATGCCTTTCGCTTATGACATTAAAGATTATCAGCCAACTGGTCCTCTCCCATCTACAAGCAGCCATCCACACACTGCCCCCCCCCCCCCAGCCTATTTAACCCATAAACTGCGATAGGCTACCTCAGTGGCCAGCGCAACAGTACGACAGGCCACGTGCATGGCCACGGAAGTAGAGCATGATCTGAACTGATTTCCATGACGTATAATGTATGCATACGATATCCTTTCACCCCAGAAACAGTGTAGCCAATCACAGATATTAAAGAGGTATTAGAAATACAAGAATGAAACGTCAAACTGTTTCGTTTTTCGGAAGACAAACTCTTCCTATCCAGGATAAAACATTTGTCTTCCACTATGCTACCTGTAGTTACGATGAAATAACATGACAAACATGGGAGTTTGAGGGCGCTTCCTTGACCGAAAATGAAAACTGATCTGATCGTGATAATGATATGCATATGACCCCGCCACGTCATAAGTAAAAAACAGTGGAGCTTGCGAGCATCAATAGAGCTAGAAAAGACGAGCTGGTATGCGCACTTACACATTATCTAGCTGAATCGCACATTGCTGGGAGGAATACAAATTTCGGCATATTGATGCAATTTTAGCGTCAACGTTCCGATTTTGTCAGTATCCATACGTAGGTTTAGGAAAGGAAAGCTTTTGAAAAGGTACCACTATGCCACTTTCATGTGTTGTGGAACGATGTACACGGAAAAAACAGAAAAACCCAGATGTGTTTCGGCTGACTTTCTCCAAGAACACTGCTACTCAATGAGCGTGGAGGTGGAGGAGTGAAAGAACTTAGCCCACAATCACGTTAACAGCAATGGGGTAAGCTGTCAAGAGACCTCTCTGTCCCCTTGCTGTTAGCTTTCATCAGGCTGTTTCTCAACATGGGACTCATTCGGAAAGCCAACCTCCATGAGTACTGGAATCAACAGGACTGGTCCCAGTTTACTCCGTGCTGGGCACAAGCGATGCCTTGGGACACATTTCTCCTCCTCACGAGAACAATACAATTTTATGATTGCGAGGATGATACCCTTGATCTAAAGAATCCTGGCCACAAGGTAAAATTTGTGTACACGCATTTCAAGGAGAAGTTTTTTGATGCATATGTTCCGGGCCAGAACTTGACAATGGAAGAGGGACTTGTGGGTACCGTGGATGGGCAGGGATTACACAGTCTATGCCCCTCAAAAAGCACCATAAGCTTGGAATAAAGAACAACAAATTATGTGAAACCAATGGCTACACGATTAGATCTACTCTTTGCGCTGGATCCAAACAGCGTATCCTGCCACTACTCACCTGATTGCACAAACCGACGAGATTCTGTTCTGAAGAAGCTCTGCAAGCGCCATGGGAATAACTATTTTTTAGAAAATATAACGCACTCAAAGCAATACTTGCCTCCAAAATAGGCTCACCAGTTCATGTTAAATACAGCAAAATCCCAGGAATTTCTGGGTTAAGTAAGAGGCCCAATAAGGGGCCATAGGTCAGCTCTGGCACAGACTAGACGGCCAGCAGGATCGCAAGGACGCTTCAAACCACCACAGAGAAAATTGCTACTCACATACCATACCCCAGGACATGGACACACCCCAATAGCTACAACTGATGACAGGCTGGTGGTCGAATGAGGCTTTATTCCTAAGCATGGGAAAGAATCACTTCTGACCATACTATTCCTGAAGTAGTTAAATAATGGGTACAAAATCAAGTTTGAACCAAGATAAGTCTGCCCTACGAGATCTAAGGCAAGACACCAGTTCTGAAGAAGTGTTTCTGAATCCAACAGAATTCAGACTGAAATTGGAAACTTCCATAAAAAGATGAAATAGAGCAAAGAACACAACCTGCCACATCAATGGATTCATGTCCAACATCTTAACGACACCTAAGAAAAATGGAGGCATACAAGAGGGTGTATGTTGATGACGACTTGACACCACTGCGCAGCAAGATGCTGGGTGAGCTTAAGAAGGATGTGTCAGTGAAAAGTGTCTGGTCTGTAGATGGGAGAATCTATTGCAAACAGGCGGTCAATGGGAGAGAGGAGACAAGAGTCATCGACAGCCCTGATGACCTTTGGAAAGTCGGATGGGATGAGAAGGTTGTAGATCTTGGCTTCTTTTTCTCCTACTAGGACCGGCCCAGCCCCTGCCAAGTCTCACAAGACTTTGAAGAACAAAAGAGGACTTTTGTTAACGTCGCTGCTTTAAGTGAGTGTGGACTGCAAAGCAAGCTTAGACTAGGTGTAAGAGAAAATTTTGTTTAGGATTTTGATATTGTTTGTTTGTCAGAAACCAAATGTACCTCTACTGAGGATTTGGAATGCATTTCTGGTTTTCACTCTTGTGTAATGCCAATGAAAAATTTGAAACATAAGTGTGGGGGAGCTCACGGTATTTGCATGTATGTCAGATCTGCTCTTCCCAATCATATTGAAGTTATAGGTGACTCTTGTTGGGAATTTGTGTTCTGGTTGAAATATAATGATAATATGTTATGTACTCCTTTTATTCTAGGTGCGTTTATCTCACTTGCGAAGGTTCTCATTTTCACCATAATGAAGTTTTTGACAACTTATCTGAGGATTTGATAAATTTCTGAATTAGACTTGGTTTGCCTGTGGTTTTAGTTGATGACTTCAATTCTATAACTGGAATTTCAGATGATTTTATTGAGATTGAAGATGCAGCTGCTTTTGAAGGTGGGTTAAAGTTAGCCCAGGTTAATATTCTATGTTCAAAATCTGATCTTGAAAAGAATCATGTCATCACAGGTCGCTTCAGTATGGATAGGTATGTGAATAATAATGGTTACAGCTTGATAGAAACGTGTAACAGTCTTGATGTTAAAATAGGTGGATCCTTGTCCTGTCTGATTTCAACCAAAGTGTTGTTGCTTTTGTTAAACAACTTATTTAACAACGGATATCTGTAATGTTATGTAAAGTTTTTGATGTATGGTTATAGCGCCTATTCACACTGTGGGCACTCTTCAACTAAATACACAATAAAAACACATGTAGAGTACAAATGTGAATTTTACATTTCCACACAATGAAAAACCCTGTCTGATTTTTATCTTGTTGGAAGACAGTAGGACAAGAATTTTACATGGTGGCAGTTAGCAGAAAGCATGTCAAAACATTGACAGCTTCAGCAAGTGAAAAGTGGAAGTGCAAGTCTGCCTGAAAGCAGTCCTGAGTATTCTTCGGCCTGATGGATGCCATCAATGACTCTGTCAGTGTAAAAAGTACTGATTCCTGCAAGAACAAAAGTAAGTACACTTGTAACACAAAGATATTTTTGATTTGTGGACTTGTAGTGATGCGTCTTTGTTCATTATCAGTGATTATGTGTAGAAGTATAGCCAAAAGCACAAAAGGGAGATCGATACGGAACTGGCAGAACGATGAGGTTGTGGAGGAGCGGTGGTACGATAACCCCGCACCTCAGTCCTCAAGTTACAGTTCTATCTCGAAATATGATCAACATTCCTTGTCTCAGAGGTGGCGAGATTTAGGAAATATGAGCCTGAGTGGGTAGAATACCCATCAAGAAGGGTCCAAGCGGCCATCCTTACCCAAGTCGATTTCATTCGATGGGAAAGGGGACTGGCAATCGTTTTATGTCAAGTTCACCGCTTTCGCAAATGAGAGTGGGTGGTCTCCCATGCAGAGACACAACTAAATGTGGTGGTGTCTAAAGGGGCAAGGAAGTGACTACTACACTGCACTCCTAGACAGGAACCCCGAGGCATGCTATGAAGAGCTGGTGATGCGCATAGGAAAATGGTTCGGGGCACCGATCCACCTGAAGTAGTTCAGATGGAATTCTCCCGAGCCAAACATTCCAAGGAGGAAACTGTCGTAGACTGGTCGGACCGGGTAATCTCCCTTGCCACCAAGATATTTACTGGTGTACCAGAACCTCTTATCCAATGCCAGGCTGTTCTTAGGTTTTGTCAGGGTTGCAGTGAACAGGAAGCAGGTTTGTTTGCCCCGAATCTAAAACCCTTGACAGTTGAAGCTGGAGTAGAGCTAGTCTCTTGGCTAGTGCACTCCCTGCATGCAGTGTTAGATCAAAGTTCGCAAGGCAGTCTCAGCCGTAAGGAGGTGCGCAGTGCTACGGTAGGCTGGGATAGTTTCCTGCCTGCAGAGGTGGATGTCGGCCGCATAGATGCCCGCTCTAAGCTTCCATACCAATGCCCAAAATCTGATAGGAAAGCTGGGACCGAGAGGCAGGATAAGCCTGAGGGACACACGTCAACTGTGGAGCATCAAGTGCAAGGTTTTGAGCAGAAGTTGGTTTCTCTCCAGGACTCTGTAGATCAGTTGTCAGTGCGCGGCAATTAGAAATTTGATGCTAATTTGATGCTATTCTCGGCTACGTCTAAAGTTGACTCGTATGTTACTGTGCGTGTGTGTGGTCTAGTCGTGTACGTAGATTTACATCTAGCATCATGTCGATCATAGCTAAAGCAAAATGGCTGCGGAAATTAGATTCAAACAGCTTGGCGAAACTGAAATGGAACATTTTCTGCATGACAGTGAAAGCAGAAAGACAAAGCGACAGCTGAAGTTCAGCCTTGGGATATTCAAGGCTTTTTGCGCAGCACTAGGGGATGTAGATTTCCACTTGAAAATTTTGGATCAACTGCTGGGGAAATTTTACGCAGGTGTAAAATCACAAAGTGATGAGTCATACAGTAAAAAATCAATGCAGGCTTTGTGTATGGTTTGCAGACATCAAAACTAGTATAAATGTGAGTGCTGAAAGAGAATTGAATAACACTGATTACCTCATCACAATCAACCCTAGGATAACTAGCATAACACCACAAAAATTAACATTACGATGCACCAGGTACTACAAAGAAGTACAAGACACTCTCTATCTTTTTTTTTCTTTACACCATCTTTTGGATACAAAGACAATGGAGGTAGTTCTGCAAAAGGTGGATGGTACATTGTATCATGAGGCAATGGAGTTATCTAGCCCAGAGGGTACCAAACATTCCCTCATCAAAGTAGGAGAATATTCCAAAGAGCAATCAGGGAGATACTTGCATGTTCATCATCTCAATAGGCCAGAATAAATTCCACACATCAAGGAGGCTTACATGTATATTATCCTCTTGTCTGGATGTGAAGAGATATTTCAGTTTTTCAGTGAGCCTCCTCACAGAATCAGGGAGGATTAGGAGCTCTGCAGATGGGGACGGCCACCTGCTACACACTGCTCACAGACTCCTGGCTAGAGGAACCTGGGTTGGAATCCTGGCTGTTCAGTATCTTCTTCTTCAGCTGCTTGCTCCCAATGGCTGCAGCAAGGGTGAAAGAAAATACAACATGATCTCTCAAACACACATATTACCAAAATGATGTACATATTGAGATGGGCAGCCAATGCAATTCCGCTACAATCAAATACTGAATGCAATTTGTCAGTGTCTGTACAAAAGAAGAATTTTCAGTGCAAGTTTCACTGCAAGCACCTTTTGTCATACCAGAAGGGTGTAGATGTACCAGCAGTCATTTACAAAGCATGTAAGGAGAAATTTTGATCAAATTTATATACAAGAATATCTTTGATCATGTGATAGCATCACAACTGACTGTATTTCAACCCATTGAGGAGGAGCCCAGAGTAGACTTGGGCAGGTGTCTATGGGAAATGGGAAATGCATGTTGTAGCACAATCAGTCTGTCCTCAACGGGTTAAATCTTTCCACCAAACGCTAGGAGCCCTGAATATCAAACTTTAAGGTGAAACAGTGTCACCAAAGAATCACATAATGTTCGTCAACATCAAATGACCTCTGGTCAGTCACAAATCTGAGCACATACTTTAGACATTCTACATTGCAGCAAATAAAGGCAGGGTGACAACCAATCAAACGTGGAGCATGAAAGTCATGGCTGCAGGAAGTACAATAATTCCACATTACGATAATTGCAAAGTTCTCTTGATGGTCAGTTCTTTCTGAAACGGTTTGTTCCCTTGTGACCCGATGCTCTTACCTTCAACATGACAGACCTCTGCCTCCACCCCGAGTTCCAAGAAGAAGTCCAGCCAAAGAACCTGCTTCTGAGAGAGCCGGTCACCAGGACCTTTGACCTCTACTACCTGCATGGGAGAAGCATTAAATGGAATGCATGTTCTAATATGCCTGGACAAAGATGTGACTCTTGGTCAAAACAAACCAGGAAATTCTCTTTAGTCGACTACAAGAAGACTTCTTCATGATACAACTCACACATCATGGACTCAGAGACAGGAGGGTGCTGATATGATATCCATTCTGAGCAATGTTTACCTATCGGAACCTCCATGTACAGGTGTATGTGTCTCTTGCAGCATTGACCTCCTCTACTGAAGTATGGAGTATAACACTATTACAGCAAAATAATTCAAATAGCAGGGTGACCAGCGGAAAACGAAAACTTGGCAAAGAAACACATACATTTTCACACACCCCAAGACGAACACACACCCTCATACCGACGTACACAGACACATGCTACAGCACACAGAATGCACATGCCCATGAGGGTGACCACAGTTGATACAGCAAATTTGAGAGTGGCAGTCAAAGATGATTTGCTGTTGGGTAGATGGGACGCAAGATACAATGCCCCTTATTAATCACATGCACAAAAGCAAGTGAATGTCTTCATAACAAAGAAGAACTTGACATGCACAGCATCTTGGTCACTGAATCAAAGGTCCCACACAAAAGCACTTTCCACCGTGCAAAAATGGCCACTGAATGGACAACATTTTCAAACAACCAACATTGATCCAAGCTCTGCAAGTGGAATGGACAGAACTTTCCCAGGACTACGCCAGACAGCTTGTCCAGAGCATGCGTAAGAGATGCCTGGAATGTGTCCAGGCATGAGGAGGACATACACATTATTGACAATTGATGTTTGTGACTGCTTTTTTCGTCCTGTGACACTGATTTTTGCGTAAAACTTGTAAGGCTCATAATGTTACATTTTGTGACTTTTGATTCAGTGACCAAGATGCTGTGCATGTCATTTGTTTTCTTTGTAATAAAGATAATCACTTGCTATTGGGTATGTGATTACTAATGGATATTGCAGCATACCTGTGTACAAAAATTGCTTATTTATAGGGGGTGAACATTTGTGTGCAGCCTTTAACAGAAGTGGGTACTTTCTTTTGCTGTCCAGTGTATTTCCATCTTTCCAACATAGTGAAAAAGCATTTGACTTACATGTACCTCATTCAGAAGGCAGGGGGAATGATATTACCCCTAACATATGTTGGCAACAAGTTGGAAGAAATGTGTCCTTTTCATAAAACAAAGGAATTCTCCTTGCATTTTCTTAATATCATCACCCAACTGCAACATCACAAATTGTTGTAGTCTTCTCATCCAACAAATGACAACACATGGATTTAACCAAAACTTAAAAAAAAAAAAAATTATAACTTTCCAACAGATTGACCAATTTTCCTCAAACTTAATAGGCATAATATTTATATTTCTGGCGTAAAAACTGAACCCACATGTATATTTTTCGGCAAATTCCCCTCTGATAAAGCTGCTAGATATTTTTACTGTCCAATTTTCTTTCGAGTTTCCATGAAGATGTGACACAGGAGAAGTAGATTGTTACAAGAGAAAGATTTAAAAGAATAAAAAAATAATTAAAAGGAAATGCTTATCTTACTCTAAATATGTGCTTGTCAGGATTCCACATGGTGAGGTCCGGCATACCACCCCTGCAGTGACGGTGGTCCCTCAGGATGCGTTCAGCGATGGCGCTCAAGACAAGTCCCCCGATACAACTGATGAGACCCTGGTGAGTAAAACATTGCTGGATGAAATTATACTTCCCTTGAATGTCTCAAACACAAGAGATATGTTACATGCCTTGGGTGCTTTCCCATGTTGTTGTCAGACTAACAATACAGTAGACTCCCATTATAATGAAGTCCTTGGGACGGGCAGTTTTCTTTTGTTATATCAAAATTTTGCTACAATAGAACAGTAAAATATACAAAGAGAAATATGCAATATTTTGGGGACCTGAATTTTTACTTTGTTGTCACAAGAATTTTGTTATCACTGTTCATTACAATACACTGTAATAATACTGTAGAGGTTACCACTGTATTATCAATAAATGTCATTTGTCAAATCGATCACAAAATGAGCACAGTACAGACCCACACAGAATCTCAAAACACAGGACACAACAGGCTAAAGAATAGACATACAGCATGAGGAATAGATTCAATAAATTTAGTAAGTATATTGCTATCCACAGGCCTTACATACATTACATTCTACTTCTTATGCAGTAGATTCTCTAAGATCACAAGAAATACTGATCTATTTTACATTTTCAAGTGCACAATCTAAAGTGCTTCGTTTAAAGTGTATTACGGGAATACTGAAATTATAGTACTTTTCTTATTTTCAGTTACTTTCTGATTGAAATCACATTCTACAGCCTGCCTGTGCTGAGTGCCATGGTCAAAGCTAAAAACAAACAAACAAACAAACAAACAAACAAACAAACAAACAAAAGACCATAATATTTTAGGATATTTTCATGGCTAATGTCAAGTTTCCAGCTGTTATTGAATGCTTTGGAAGAGAATACTTACTACATCCTCTATAGACTAACCTTGGCATGATTAAGATCCTTAAAGAGCTCCCAGTTGACCCCTACACAAAGGTCACCCTCATATTCCAGCCAGTTCCTAGCCAGCATGGCCTCCAGGCGTTCCCGGTCAGCCTCCCTGATCTCCGTCAGCTTCTGCTGGATGGCTGCAATCCGGTTCTTGAAGAAGTGGTCTGTCCGCAAGTCAAGAGGTGCCGACTGGGGAAGGGGAGAAGACAATGATTATCATTAACCCAAATCATCAAAATCATTTGTTACAAACAGGTGCCAATCACATGGAGGAACATTAGATTTAACATGTCATAAAACTTAGAAAGGCTTAACAGTGACATACATACGCAACAGCTATTAAATGGCGATTATAGCATCTTTACAAGATCTTAGCAATGCATAGAGTATTAAACGCATATTGAAAGCAGCTGAATGTAAAACTTACCATAACCCAATAAATTCATGGTGGATATACAGAGTTTGACTTCTACAGCACAATGACTTCACTTGCATAAACTACATCAAACCCCCCCCCCCCCCTTTTTGGGTGAGGGATCAAGCACTTTTTTTTTTGGGGGGGGGGGGTTGGGTGAGGGATCAAGCACACATACAATGTACTCATACATTCACACACTTCAGAGCACACATACATGTACACACACACACACACACACACACACACACACATCAAATCACACAACACATTGTATTCTGAGAAATCACTTCATTTTCACCTGATATGGGTAGCAGAAGACATCTGGGACACTGTTATCGAAGATAATTTCCCAGAACAAGATGAAGACCAGGGTACTGTACGTACTTCCTTCTCCATGAACTCCTTTTGAATGGGTGAAACATTAAAGTGGAGAACAAAGCACAAAACCTCAATACAGCTGTATGTATTGTCAATCGACAGTTTCATTACAATAATCCTTTCTGGACAGTAGAAAGCTCTAATATCTCATTTCCAAAAGATTAAAATTAAAGTACAGCATACTGCATGAGGAAGGAGAAAGAAATTGGAGGGACGCACAAAGCACATCACACATCTCGGTGATTTATACTTGCTTTCATTGCAACAGGACTATTGGACTCTCCCCTCATTCTGACATTATGGAATTGATCAGGTCAGGTAACTGCTGTTCCCAAAGAAGTCCAGAAGTTTCCTTTAAACTCACACACCATCGTTGCATTCAGACTGACAGTGAACAACAACCACACGCCATAATGTTCAAAATATCTTGATACAGAAAAAAAAAGTCCAGACAGCATCTCTCATTTGTAAACCATTGGATATGTCTCTGTCAGGCACAACTGTAAAACAATTTTGAATAGCATTTCATCATGTACCCCTTTGACAACACACACTTCCTCCTCATGACTGGTTTAAAATATATACATAAAGAGCTCACTTTCCATAAGAGGCCACATGAAAAATTGGTCAAGTGCACAGCAAAACTACACTAGGCGTCAATTTTCCACTTACACTGCCAGACCAAATGGCAGACCAATCAAGAATTTGACACAACCCTGACATAAGTGATCAGTCTTTGAGTATCAAGGAGCAAATAGGGAGCTTGCGAGAGGGGACCCATTCCTGTTTAACCCGTTGAGGATGAGTCCCAAGTATACTCGGGCAGGTGTCTATGGGAAATGCGTGTTGTAGCAAAATCAAACTGTCCTCAACGGGTTGAGATTTTTCCCCCGCTGGGGTTTGCCAACCAAGTCCTTGGTTATGCCCATACTAACCTTCGGTGTAACCCTGCTGTTTGTAGTGCTCAAGGGCTACCTGCTCCACACTACACACCACGATGCCTTCGTCACCCTCCGTCTTCCCCTGATACGAGCTGATGAAAGTGTTCCTCACTCCTGGTCCATGGTGCGGGAGGACTGTTCCTTTGATCAGTGCCTGAGGTTGAGAAGTTAACATCATCCATTGTTTTTTAAGTACACTGCAAGTGTAGAAAGGCTTTGGCTATCCCTTTGTAATACAAAGTATATTAATTAACTACTTTTAAAACCAACCTTGATTGAATTAATATCTAAAACTAAAAAAAAACCAACTGACAAAAGTTGAATCATTGTACGTAACATTTTTCCACCTTTAAAAATGATTATGTGGAAACATAGCATTCATAAATTTGTCAAATGGAGAACTCTATCAAATTTTCACAGGACTTCATTAAAAATAGTAAATTCATGATTTATATACTCCCACCTTTATTGCTAGCTATACATTTATGAATGCACATGTTCCCATTCCTATTTTTGTGGTGAATCCAGGATGAGGGGTGGAGAGTGGGTCAACTAGGGTGACTACTACGGTACTGGGCTTTGACTTACAAAATATTCTGTGACTTTGCTATTAATGGAAATGTTGACACATGAACATATAAGCCCAAACAATTTGATCTCCAAGAATATGATCTATCTATGTCCATTAGAAATCCATATTAATGAGATTCCAAGAAATACTATTTTTCAATGCACACATATGTGATGTGAAGCAAAGGATTCTCATAATAGACACTTAATAGATGAATAATCCTTGGAACAACAAAGGGATCGCTCACCTTGGGAAGTTCCCTCACGTCGTCAAACTGGAATTCATAGGCCCTGGCCGCAAGATCCTTCTTTTTCGACTTGAGGATTTTCTTGGCTCGCAGCTGTAGGGCAAGCCGATGTCCAGTCCTGACATATGGGTCAGCCAGTCCTTCTTTGATGCAGTCCAAGGACTTCAAGGGACAGAAAAGAGATGGCGATTTATACTCAATCAATCTTTCTACTCCGAAGCCAACCATTTACTTTCCGAGCAAGCCACACTGATTCAAATACTAAATGCACTTTTGGAATATAGCACATCTTTTATTTTTTCACAGATTACTGACTTACACTTTCAATATGGCTCTTCCACAGTAGACATTTTATTACCTGCTTGAGGCTATTACTGCACATGAATGCATAATGGAGGAAGCACTACATTTCATGTAAGGCATGACCTTAATACTGGTTCATCATCATCTCTTACTGATACATATACTGTAGCTGTAGTATCCTGCAACAGACATTCACTGGTACCCAGATCATCATGTAAGACTGCAAAATGAAAAAGAATGTAAGACTGCAAAGTGGGCCTCACCTCATGCTGCTTCTTGCAGTGCTGGTCCAGATTTAGCGCTAGTCGGTCCCACCACCCACCCCTCCTGTCCGGGCAGTAGACCGTCTGCTGGAGCATGGAGCGCAGCATCTCCACCGCCTCGCCGTAGCGACGCTGCTTCTGCAAGATGTCGACTCCTTGGTACTGTATGTGAGTGTACACCCACCCCGCCGTGAAGCAGCGAAGAAATGTTGGTAGTGATTTGTCTTGCCTACTTGTTGAAGCAAAAGCAAACAAACAAACAAACAAGAAAATGAGGGAAACAAATATTAACTTCAAATTATCTACATGGTACTCCTTCATTTTCTTTCTCTGCAATCATAAAATACATCATGTACAAGCAAAATAACACATTCCTCTACACCGCTTCACTATTTTTATTCATAAGGGAAAACATAATTTCAGGGGTGTTGCCATGATGTGCATATCTTATAACATCATGATGTACAGATTGATGATCGTAACCACCATTGCAAGTTTGCATGAGCAAAGAGGTGCTGGCATTTAAGGTCATCTCATGCATCAAAAGAATTTAAAACTTTCATCGCCAGAAGAGCTGTGACAGACACACATCTTTCATCATAGAAAGCATAATACCTGTGGCTACAACTTTCAGGATGGTATCTGGACAATTCTAATGATTTACATTTTCACTTTTCAATGTCTCCACTGTTGCATTTCTGCATATTTTCTGCTTTCACAAAGAGAATATAGAAAATTTGGCTTCAGTTGAAGCATGTGCTCAACTGATCCAATGCTAGTGACAGCAATTTTAATGGTCTGCCTCTTCTACGAACCGCAGTATATCTTCATCCTTTAGAATTTCCCCTGCAGCAGCCATTGCCGATGTCTGGAGCCTCTCCGCAAGGTCAAAGTCGTTGATCCCGAGAGCATCTGCGATATCATTCTCATACTGCAAGGCCACTTCATACCTGTTTTGTTAAAAAATGAGGACAGTGATGTTGTTTTATCTCATATGAGACATGCAAATCTACATAGAACTAATTATTCTCTCCTGTTTGTACAAACATTTTTTTTAAAATTGGTTATGTAACATCTACATAGATCACAACATAGTGAAAGCACTTGCCTCTGTACTCATGGAATATTGAAAGTTCTTAAAACTATCATCACACACCAACAAACAGAAATGTTGTTATTACATAGCATAAAAACATGAAGATTTGTCATCAAATTCTTGGGAAAAGCTTGCAACACATTTATTAACATGCTCAGAAATACGTATGAGTGGCAAGAGACAAGGTACCTCAACAGATCTTCCCTGGTGGCAAAGAAGCTTCTACTTCTGTTGACAGTGTAGACCGGATAACTTACTCTGCCCATATTCACAAGTAGCTCCGTTTGTCTATCAAGAGACAGATACGTACAAAAGCACAAACATAATACGCACTTGTGGATAATAATGCCTACTATAACAATGCCTATTACGTAAATGAGGTCAATATCAAAGTGGAAAAACAACTTCCTATATCTAATCAGCAATATCAGATCAGCTTGAACTATCACACAATGCAAGAACTAATTAAGAGAGAGAGAAAAAAGATCAACATTACTTTTAACACCACATAAAACAGATATGATCATGGATTTCCACACCCCCCCCCCAAAAAAAAAAAAAAAATAATAATAATAAAGCTGTAGGGCTCAAAATAAATGAAACTGCATTAAAGAAGGCATATACAGAATATGTTATATATTTTAGTGTTTTTACCGTTGTGAATTTTGCTAGTCAACAGATGTTCAGGAAATAAACGGCTCGCAAAAATTTCACATCCCATAATTCAAATGCGTCGTATATTGTCACCAAGGTGGGAAAGCAGCTTTTTCTCCTGAAAGAGATACTTCAACATGACTTTGGATCACACATTCAACCATTCATTTAATTGTCTTCATTGTCCCAATTCATGAAATATCATATTCAAGAAATAAGGAAACTGTGCACTGTAAACACGCATAGCTCAATTTCTTGATAAGCAGTCAGAAACATTCTCAGAATCAGACCTGGAAATATTAACACAACCTCTCATTTACGACAGATGGAGTGTTACATGGAAAAAAATAATAATGATTTTTAATACCACATGGAAAATATCGTGATGATGATGTGGTTGTAAGCAACCAGTCATAGAACTGAATCTGTTGTGACAAACATACCAACATTAAAAATATATAAGAAATGGATACTGGAAAAAAGGCCCCAACAGTCTTCAAATACTAATGCTGCTGACTGTAGCAGCTTCAAATAAGTTCAAATTGGACTGACAAAAGAGACACAGAGAGTGACGGGCAATCCAGACAGCTTCCATTTCTGTATGGTCAGTACTTATGCAGACTCTGAAACCTTTCTTCGGGCAAGGCAAACTTACAGGGCGGACTGTCCAGCACCCCCTTTTTCGTCATCCACAAGATCTTGTCTGACCAGCGAGAAGATGAGGATGATTCTGTTGAAGACGGTCCTTGGCTCTCTGTTGAGCTTCACACACTGACCAAGGAGTTTCTTTGCTCTGTAAACCAAATAATTGCAGTTACACATCCATTTTTTATCAATAACGTTAGAAGTTGCTATATAAACATTTCTCTTTGTAATAAAAATGTCCAGTATTAGTAACTCTTTTTACATCATATATGATTAAGATTTTGGTTGAACTGGATCATCGTTACATTTTTTTTTTGGGGGGGGGGGGGTAGGAGCATTATCTAAATTCAATTAAATGTAACAAACAACAAAATGTTTTTCTTTTTAAATAAGACAAACTTGAATAATCTCCACAAGGAACTAAGCACTCTTCTTCTAATACACTGAAAAAAATATGAACTTGCAAGTAATGCATACTGATGCAAAATATGTTTCACAAGGGCAGAAGAAACTTTGCTGGAAATGAGTTTACAAACACATTTCCATCTAGTTCAGGTTTGCTGTCAGAAATTTTTGCTAACACTGACAAGTGACATTTATTGAACAGAATAAATGTTTTCATGGTGTAGTACCATAGAATGCACAAAAAGGACATTAAACTCACTTTTTCAGCACGACAGCATTCATGTTAGAGGCAAAGATGGACCGCTGACTAGTGGAATACTTGATGATGGCCGACACAAGCTCCTCCTTCTGGCTCAATCGGCCTGCCCCAGCCCCGCCAACCTTCAGATCCTTGGCTAGCTGCTTTAGGTCGGGGGCCATTAGGAGCTTCAGGGTCACGCCCAAGTCTTCCAGTGAAGTCTCTGATGATTAAAAAAAAAAAAGAATGAACCCACTCTGTTAGCAAAGATCAATCTACTGCTACAGCAGAAGCCATTGATGACAGATTGTAGATCAAATTGCACATCACGTAAAGGTTTTGAAGATGTTAAATCACTCAAGCAAAAAGAAAGGCTGTGTACTCTCATGGGTGATTGCTACATTTGAACAAAGTGTCTGAATTATTTGATATTATTCCTCAGATCATTGGCTTCAATTTGTGTAAACATTATATTACAGATATCTTGGAAGATACCAAAATGCCCAACATCAAGAGTTTTTACCACAGTAATGATACTTACATCATCACAAGCCTTGATTGCTCTATAGGAAGAGTACTGTGAGTTAGCTTGAAATGCTTTATGCTTACAAAAATATGGAAGAAATAGTACACTTGACAAATAAAAACACCCTGAAACAGACACCATGATACAATGTACCACTATGTTACGACTGGTGCCAGAGGTAACCAGCTGGGAAGTCTTTTTCTGCTCGGGTAGGTGAGGAACTGTAACTGTGCAGTTTTATAAAGGATTATGGCAAAGGTGTGATCTAAAAAGCCTTTTTATTTTTGGCCTCATTCTACTCACCTGTCATGACAAGGCCACTGCTAATCAACTGATTGAATAGAGGCTTCAAATTGGCAGCTATTCTTGGGTAGTCTATCTTTGATATCCGAAACCAAGTGTATTTGCGCTGGAACAATCGCACATAAAGCTGTTGTGCAGGACCTTTAGAAAGTGACCAAATAAAGCAAAAAACATAACAAGAAGATCTTTTGATCAGCTATGCCAACAATGATTATACCTGCAAATTCTGTACACAGGGTCTGAAATTTCCTTGAAGTGAGAGGTTGGTATGCATGACACAAGTACAGTATGACACAACAACAGGTAGTCTGTGTCCACATTTCTTCCTAATCAGCAGAAATATTGTAATACAAAACGGATGGCTCTCCACACTAATCATTCAAATGGATACATATCTTTTGTTATTACTCAAATAAATTCTACAGACTGAGATATTTCTACATTTCTTTGTCACGACTGATGGTAAAAGAACCTTTTTTTTGGGGTTATCTCTTTTTTTAAATAATTTTGAGTCTGCAGGAGGAAGCGGTTCTTTACCTGAGAGGCTGTTGAACTTTGACACCTGTCCATGATCCTCTTCATTGAAGAGATGAGCATCAAATGTGTTCTTGAGTACAGCATTCAGGATGAGTTTGAAGTTGACCACAAAGTATGGCTCCCGTGGTTTGTGTGGACTTCCAGGGCCATCTGAACGCGAGGGTGATGCCCCACTAATGCTAGACCTTGCTGGTGAGCTTACCGACCGCGTGGGCGAACCAAAAGGCACAGATTTGGATGGTGGTGTGGTGGGTAAGATTTTGGAAGGGGAGCTATGTCCAGGAGGCCTGACTCTGGAGGGTGAACTTTTCTTAATGCTAGATCTTGTTGGTGAGTTGACTGATTGAATAGGTGAACCAAATGGCCCAGATGTGGGTGGTGGCGTGGTTGGTAGGGCTTTGGGAGGAGTTTTATACCCAGGTCTGATACAAGAAGCTGAACTGCTCTTAGTCTGGCCTACTCTTGATGGTGAACCCAGGGACCCCAATTTCGACCTGAACTTGACTGGAGTGCCTACTGCTTTCAAGTTCTTTGGAGATGTTACCTCTGTGGATTTGAAGTTCCTAGGAGGTGATGAAAATGCTTCTGATGAAGTGCCTGGGATCTCCTTACTTGACACCTCTGTATGCTTCGGCGTGGGAGTGTTGCTGAATAAAACAGCAGGGAGGTCATCTCCGCTGCTATCTGACACATCCCCCATCTGTTGGGAGCGGAAGTGGTGATCACTGGACGTCGGACCATTTGTCTTCCCCTGGATTGGATTAATGGATGTCAGGTTGTCATCATGAGACCGTTCCTTTGTCTGAGTAGATTCTAGTTTTCTTTTTCTAATAGCGGAGATACTCAAGGATGGACGGCAGAGGAGTTCCTTATTTCTGTCCGTTGGCGCTGAACTATTTTCAGCGACACTTGTTTCTGTAACAGACACTTTTGTTGGGCTCATCTTACAGTTTGGCACAGATGCAGAATGCTTGGTGCCAATATCAGTACGGCTGAAGTATGGTGATTTCACAACTTTTGTGGATTTTGGTGCAGGTTCACTCATGGCTGAGGCATCACTACTTTGGTAAGAAGTAACAGTTGAATCTGCCTGGCCTGATGGGGCTTTTTTTAACTTCAAGCTCAGCTTTGATGTTCTCTTGGTTGATGGTCCAACCCTTCCTGAGACATGGGATGTAGTACATGCTTGGGATTCTGATGAATTCTCAGATGTTTCCCTAGTTTTTTGCACCTCTCTACTGACTCCAGTAACATCAGACACCGATCTACTAAAGGAGTGGATTTCAGTCTGGTCTGAAAAATCTGGGTCACTTACTGATCTTTGCACATGCATTGTGCAAGCTTCACTTGCAGCAGAGCTGGAAGAACTATGTCCGTACAGAGGGCTGGACTCAAACTTGTCCTGCAGTCGGCGTCTTACCCGTTTATCCTTGGCATCCTCCCTAACTTCAGCTACTTTCCTTGCATTGTGAGGAGAATGCTCCTGTTTGACATCTTTGGTAGGACTACTGTTCTTTGCCAGGCAGTCAGTGTCAAGGTGCCTGTTGATGTCTGATAACTTGACCTGCTGTGAGCACACCGGGCATGCAGTGTAGGTCGGTGGCTTAGCCTTGGCAAAGAATGCCTTGATCGAGCTCGACGCTGCCCTCGTCGACCCTGACCCGGGAGCTGGGCAACTTGAGCTCTTTGAAAGCGACACTGGCGAGTTGACATGTTTCCGGACTTCAGTGAGAGAGAGTTTGCGCTTCCCTCTCCTTGGTGACAAAGACGAAACTCTTTTTCGCTTCTTTCTTGGTGTGAGAGGGCTTCTTGGAGAAGTTTCCATGTGAGATTATACATACAAAAGTCTTGATATTATAATTCAATGATGCCCGGGCAACTTCTGAATTTCAGTATGATTCCACCATGCCCATATTGATGAGTTGTATTTACTCTGATGTCCCTTGCCCATCGAGAGCTCTTGTACATGCTGTAAACAAACGAAATGCACACAATTAAATCAAAATTAAAAAATACATCTGTCCCAACCCAATTATCCAGTGCTTCACAAAAATTCAACAGAAATATAGTTTAGTAACTTTTGAAGCTCAGTGAGCATTAACCAGCATAAAAGTCAAAGCAAGCAAAACATAAAGTTTACATTCTTACAATGGCACAAATCAAAATTATAAAAGACGTTATTTCTGTACAGATGTTTTGCATGGTTTTCTAGTCATCTTGCCCTTAAGTACCATAGGCACATTGTTCCTGTTGAGGTCAATTGCAAGAGATAGTGACGTAATGTCTTGTAGAAGTATATCAATTAAAACACTAGTACTTGATCTTCTTTTGATGTCATCACAGAAAGACTCACAAAAAATTAATGTAATCCAGTGATATTCTCAACTGCCAATTGTAAATACACTGTCTACTTTATGTACTGTATCATACCAATCCTAGTGTGTGTGTGTGTGTGTGTTTCTCTCTCTCTCTCCAGGGTAAATTTTTCCTGCATTGAGGATGTAGTCTATTCTTACTGATTGCAACACCATTCAGTCTCAATTATTTAGTGCTGGAATTCATATTTCACATCATAAAGGCAAGATACAGAAGACAAGGTTAGGTCATAACTTTAATGTTTAGAAATAGAATACTAGATGTCTACTGTCGGTTGAAACAATCTGCTATGATAAGAAGAGATGGACATTTATAATCATGATTAGACTATGCACAACTTGAGGTAATTTACAGGCAAACACCAAAGGTCGCAGGAGGACAACAAGTCATTACATAGCATAGGGATCATGGGGATGTTAGACAGTATCAAAGAAGAAACAGTATCAAAGAAGATCTGCTACTAATAAGTAATTAAATTTACTACTAGTCTACCATGGCCATGTCTACTAGTTACTGTAGAACCAGATATCTACACTGTACTGTCTGTCTACACTGAGTGTAGGTTCTATTTCTACTATGTACTAATACTAAGAGATCTTAACGTGTACTGTGATCACTATCGACCCACTATCATCCCCACAGACTCCAACTCTCCCACTTTCGATGGGAGATCTCCCGCCGAAGGCCCATTTTTGCAAAATCTCCTGTTCTCCCGCTTGAGATTTAATTTCTCCCGCCCTGGCTGTGGCCTCTGTGTCTCCCGCTTGAAATGATTTCTTTAGTGTCATCGTATGTTAAAAAATAAGCCTTAGATAGCACAACAGAGCATCTAGAACCCTTGACCGAAAGATCGGTCTGTATCTGTCCGTCGGGGAATGTTCCGCGGAGACTGCGTCTGGCTTCACGGATCCCCTCCGTATACAGACCGAAGTCAATGATCCCAGCTCCTGTGTGGAGCAACGCGCACAGATCAAACGTTACGATAAACCAAATTTCAGATTGCTTTTTTACATTCAAACAAGTTTGACATGACATGACACATTATGCAGCAATATTTGGGGTTAATTTCTCACATTGTGCAATCGAAATACTCACAGTAACTCGGTTATAATGCAGAAATTTTATCCATATCGCAACATCGCTGTTCGCTAGCAGTAAGTCGCCATTTTGAATCTGTAAACCAATCACATGCGAGGTAGGCCTACGTGTTTAGTGAAAAAAAAACACGTAGAAACTACCTCACATGTGATTGGCTAATAGATTCATACTGTATGTTTCTGCAGTTTGAACGTGACGACGCGACGGGCTGGTTGATGTGTGTTTTACGTTGAAAATTCTACCGAAATGTTGGATTATTCATTAATCTGGTGAGTGTAGTCTATTCTTGAATAGTTGACATTCTAACTATACAAGCTTAAATTTGCCGACCTAGGGCCGTGAATTAGACGCAATCGAGAAGGGTGAGGTACCTCACCCAATTTTCCATAGAGACAGTGGTTAAGAATATCCACACAGCAAATGGGTACTGGTACCTTCTGTCTGTCTACGGAGGACAGCGTCAATGGCAAAATATAAAAGAGTCCTCCGGACAGACGGATCTTTCTGTCTACACACTACTAGAACCCTAGCCCCGGAGACCCGCCGCCTGCGGCGGGGTCCTGGCGGCTACCCCGCAGTTTCGTTCAAGTGAGAATCACGAACAACTCCCTATTGCCACATATACGGCAACTTCACAAATAAACCATGCCTAAATGTCCATCATAAACACAGTGACAATATAAAATGAAATATACACTACCCCATTGCCTTGGTCCTTCTCACCAATTTATCTGGAAACTGCATAATTTTCCACATTTTTTAGGAGTAGGCGGTCTGCCCTAGTGGAGAGCTTTGCTGCTATTTTGAACGTGTATATCCATCAGTACGCATCTACGCATGCGTAAATAATGACGTCAACGTTACGGACGCAAAAGGATATGAATAATGTATCATCGCACGGTGAATATGCATCATGCAGCGAGTACTACAGCTGTCTATGCACTGCACTGAATGCATTGTGTGCGCATGTGCAAGTGATTGTGAGTTTTAGTGAGCATCGGTGAGCTGAAGATATTTGCCTTATAAGCAGCATTTTCTGCATCATAAGCAATGAAATGCATCAAACAGTCGCCGATGTGAATCATTTAGGTTTATTCCACCCATGTAAGTATTCCCAGTAGTTTTTGTTGAAAAATTAAGGAAATACAGCGCCGGAACGGCACCCGTTTGGTACAACATTAAGATATCGAGGCCAAAACGGCGCAGCCCCAACACTGTACGTTGTACGTTGGGGCTGCTGGTCGCAGTTACTAGAACCCTAGCTAGAGCTTCCACTTTAGAACCTCGGCCGCAAGGAACTTCGCACTTTGCGTTCGTGATGTGCGCCAGCCAAGTTGGAGTCTCCCATTTCTTGCTAGGGCCCTGGCCTGTAACGCATTAGGGGTTTCAGGCGGGAGAATCTCCCAATCAGAAAGTGCTTGTTGGGGTTGGCGTTTGGAGTCAGAGTCTCTGCTGCATCCCTAACAATAAGATTCTAGTGTGAAAATTACTACTAGGTTGTGCCGTTCTATTTCTATGTCGAACAATAACAGTTAGACGTGACAATGTCGGCAAAATCGTGAAATAGGCCCCACCGCAGTGCGCGTGCACCCGTGCGTTAGCAAGCAAGGTTAGGTTAGGGTTAGGGTTTAGGGTTAGATAGGGTTGTATTTATGGTTAAATTGGCCATTAAATTAGTCAAGGGACATTAGGGAGTCCTTCCGAGAATAAAAAGAAGAAGACCAAAGAAAAAAACGGGAGAAAGGAGGGACGAAAGATGCTATGCTGTGGAAATTGGCCCCACCGCCGTATGCATCTCGCGTAAACGCCGTTTGGTGGGGCCGCATTCACGAGTATTATACTGTGGAAGAAAGCCCCACCGCCGTGCTTTATCTACCGATGAACGCCACACGGTGGGGCTGAATTCACGAGTATAAACAGGCGAGCCGCCGTAGTATTTGTACGGACACGCAGTGGTGGGGCCTATTTCACGAGTATGCCAATCTCAATGTCTAATAATGATGTTCTCATCATGTTCATAATTTACGTACATGTAGATCCTAGTCAGAGACACAGCCAGCAGAGGTCAGAGACAGAGCGAAGCGAAGTCTTCGTTCAAAAAGCTAACACCAATCTCTAGCAGTGGGACTGCACACCACACATTGTTTGTTTAGCTTCATAAATCACGCTTTGCTCTTAGTTAGACGTCCACGTAAGATCAAACTTTGCCACTCTCCAATATTTCGAATGAATTCATAACAATCAACTGGCAAAATAAACTTACGGAATCACAGAATGAGATAGTGGATCACCTTCATCACGATGTGATGGTCGCCGTCGTCTGCATGCAACCGGGCAAGCCGTAACATGACGAACACACTACAACTAGCTAAGCACAGAGCCAGTGGCGACCACCGAACTAAAACATAGTGGAATGCGTGTCCCTATTCCCAACATACACGAGACCGTGCAGCCAAATTTACCGTGTTGCGTCGCCATCTTGTTAGGTCAATTTTTCCTTATATGGAGTGCACGCTTAGGCGCGGTCAGACTGGGCCACTGGTACGCGCGCAAGCAAGAGTACGCCGTCCAGTGGCTGGTGATTATGACATAACAATGCACGTTTGTACTTGACAATGGCCTTGCGCTTCGGAGACATAGCCCGCAAACAGATAGAGAAGTTTGGCTCAAAGTTACGTGGAAAGTTTGCGGTCACACTGGCAAAACTTCGAGTTAAACTTCTCGATCTTTTGCCAGTCTGACAAAGTCGATAAAAAGGGTCTAGAGCTCGACGAAATCATGTGTGTACGGGCGCTGTGTGTAGGCTTTATGGCGGCTATGCGGAGGACTCACATTAGTTCTTTTAACATTTGCGGCGGTTTTTTTTTTCTTGCTGTTGAATTTCTAGATTGCTTTATTAAATCTAGAATTACATATGCACCGTAAATAAATCAAGTTTCTTCATTAATAAGCACTTAGGCATAATGCTCGCCACTAAAAGAAGTTAGGCCCAGAGTTTCAGTTGCTCATCAAAAGCAGGCAAGATCCTGCGTCTGTTTATTGCTTCATAGGTATTATCATCAGTGCTTCCATGCACTTTTCTAGGTCAGTCCTCCTGAAATCAACACTAAAAACTCCTGGAATTTACAAGAATATCCTGGAATTTTTCAAACAGGCTACAAATACATGATTAATTGTGAGCTGGGGGAGAGGGTCCATGCATGATACTCAATGATATGTGAGAGAGCGAGCTGATTTGTGTGTGTGTGTGTGTGTGTGTGTGTGTGTGTGAAAATTTGCCATCAAAATACACTCAACCTTAAGTTAAGGAAAATTATTGATATAAATTTGTCATTTAAAGTTTAAATAAATACAAACATTGCAGTCCTATTAATTTTCAAAATTGAAAGGGGGGGGGGGGGGGGGCATCCCCCAGAAAAAAAAAATTGAGGGGGCATGCCTCTCCCCCACTTTTTACAGTATATCCCATTTGTACCCCCCCCCCCCCCCCGAAGTACATTTACCAATTTTCTATGGCAAAGTCGAATTGGTGTACATGTAAATTCTACTCATTCTGTCTGTGCCACATTCTCTCTCCCTCCCTTCCACTTTTTTTTTTCTCTATCTAAGTCTCTCTCTTTCAGACACATTTATTCTCTTAGTGCATTTTTTTCTTAGTCTCAGCATAACACACAATCTCTACTAATATATACGCTGTTATTTTTGCGTAGATATTTTCGCTGACAAGGCTATAGACACTTTTGCGAGACGTTTTCGCGAATTGACACCGATGCTTATGTTAATGCACTATTCACACGGCGCATGGAGACATTTTCTTTTAATCAATTGTTTTACTGCCTACCTGTACCAGAAGTAGCAGCTCAGGCTTAAGTTTGAGTTGTGCTAAATCAGTAAATGTCAAATCAACATTTTTTTTTTTAATCATGATTGTAAATGTACATAAATACAATGTGACAGTTGTAGCCTAGGCCTATGTTATTGTTAGATCTAGCGTAGACCATCTGCATAACGTTAGGCCTGAAATATACGGCTAAAATGGACTTCAGTGAAAAGAACGGGTCGATAAAGCGGTAATCATTCATGGATGATGCACACCGAGAATTACAGCTTTTCCTATCTTAATTCCCTAATTTATTTATCGATCAAATTTCAGATTATGGCTATCAACACGTTAAGATTGACTTTATCAGATGTACGCCGGTACGGTACGGTTTCGGGACCACGGTTTCATGGAATTTGAAACGCACCAAAATTTGGCAAAACGAACATTCATTTGGGGATTTGATCTTAATCATGGCATCATCAACATCATCACCATCGATCATCATCATAAATTTACACACTGTCAGTGTCACTGTCGTAGGCCCTATAGCTCTATCTAGCTATGGAACCTGATTGGTGCCAGGTAAAAATGGCAGAGGTAAAAATGACAGAGGTAAAAATGTCATAGTATAAAATGGCAGAGGTAGAGATGGCAGAGGTAGAGATGGCAGAGGTAGAAATGGCAGAGGTAAAAATGGCAGAAGTAAAAATGGCAGAGGTAGAATGTCAGAAGTAATGAGAGCAATTTCGTCAGAGGAAACGTATGAAGAGGTTTTGAATAATAACCTATAGCCAGAGCAAACTGTATTTATCAAATTATCAAATCCAAATTGCAGATTTGAAGAATATTTATTGAATTATGTTTTAAAAAGATGACAGCACTCTCATTATTCTGATTTTGATTCAAGTGTAGTGGCGTAATCTGTCTGTTCAGAGGAATAATAAACCAGCAAAAAAAGAAAAGAGCCTAGTATATATGCCTATGGGAAATTACTATTATTATTATTATTATTATTATTATTATTATTATTACTACTACTACTACTACTAAAGGGGGTTTCAACAATGCTGCATAGCCCTTAAACAGTATAATCCTATACGTTGTTTCGCCCAATGAAGTTATCACACACACAAACACACACACACACACACACACACACACACAAACACACACACACGCACGAACCCACTTTTGGTATAAACATATACTTCTATACGCAGATATACAACATTCACTTTCACATACACACTCTCACACAAACGAATTCCGCTCACTTCCAGGCTAGTATATTGTCATTATTTTTCATTTTTTGAACTGTTTAGTGTAAAGAAGTGAAGGAGACATTGTCGAAGCGAACCGCTAATTTTTCACCTGTTCTATGTTATTTTCTCACATTCAGGTTTCGTAGGAGCCTATATCTTTCTCACAAGGCCTGATCACGACATAATGTAGAAGTAAAAATACAAAACGCAAAAAACATACAGCTACATGTATCGGCAGACATCAGTAGGCTCTTGCAAAATATTTCATTACATTGTTCAAAGATTTAGGAGTGATCCCTGAGGTCACTCCAAAATGAGTGAAAATGAACATTTTCACTCAAAATTCACCCCAATTTCACTCTAAATTCACTCTTTTTTGTATTCACTCCTTTAAGAGAGAATATTTTCACTCGATTTTTTTTTTAGAGAGAGTATGTAGCACAGGAGTGTAGGAACATTAGTAGAGCATTTTGTGATACCCCTATGTATATATAACATTTTTGTGTATAATCAATGATTTGTTTAACCCCTAATTTGGGGGGAAATGGGGCATCAAGCGCTGAGAAATGAGACAACCTGGAGAGAAATTAGATAACCATCATGACCAAAGTAGGATTTACATGTGCTGCGGGGGAGAAATGTAACACTATGCCCTATTGAATTTCTCCAAATGATAACAAAAACAGTAAAAGATCCCTGCCAATTTTTCATACCTGCATGTCTGTTATCAAGCAATTCTATTTTCAGAAGTTCGCGCACTTATTAAAATACCTATTAACATAGTATAGGACCTACGAGATCTAAGTTTGATATTTTACTGACAAGATACCTGTAGAGCTGTATGGTAGTCAATATGTCCTTTTTCAGGTGCACCGAGGCTCATACTGATATAATTGGATTGTTGACTTGCCGACCATTTTTCAACTTATATACATGAGTTTATATTTCTCCCCGTGTGCCATTTCTCCCCGGTCTCCCCCGTGCTTTAATTATTTCAGGAGAAGGCACGAAAAGCGCGTATTGCTAGAAAGGTGTCAGAAACATGAAGGAAAATGTAATCTCTGTCACTTTTACCTCGTCATCTTGCATTTCTACGACTAAATTCTTATCAATGACATTTTTATCTCTGGCATTTTGACCACTGACATTTCGACCACTGACAACTTTACCTCTGACATTTGTACCACTGTCTTAATTATTTACCTCTGCCATTTACCTCTGCCATTTTCACCTCTGCCATTTTTACCTCTGCCATTTTTACCACTGCCATTTTTATCTATGCCATTATTACACCGAATTGAACATACCTCCTTGATCATACCATATACCTCCCGTGTTACCAGTGTGTGCGCGATTGATGAGGAAGTGGGGGTGGGGTGCGCGATATGACGCGTGCATGAACAATCGAAAATGAGAGAGTGGTTGGATCCACACAGCGTGCACTCCATATAAGGAAAAATTGCCCTATCAAAATGGCGATGGTAGCAAGTTTTGGTGGCTGCGTATTTCCTGGGTGAACACGCATTCCACTATGTTTTAGTTCGGTGGTGGCGACGCACACCAAAGAGATTTTTCTCCTCCCCACCACCAGTGAGGAAAATCTTTGCGACGCACTTTATCCCCCCTTTCATTCCCATCATCAGCAAGCGCTGAACCGTACAGGATGTGAAAGATAGCTGACGCATCACCATTCTCTCCTAGAAGCTCAGTATTAGGTCTATCCAAGGAGCTATTACACATAGCTCCTTGGTCTATCTATAGGAATATAGATAGCAGGGGCGGATCTAGCTTCTTCTTTTTTTTCCAAGGAGGGGGTTTTCAGGTGGCTGAGCGAAGCGAGCGATGGGGGGGGGGGGGGGGAGGGGGAGGGGGGTATCCCACTCCCACAGTAGGGAGATTTTTAGGTGATCCGAGTATCCTCTCGGATCACCTTCTGTATCTGTACTGAATCTTTCTTCTTTCTTTGCTTCTTTCTTTATTTCTCCTCAAAAGTTGTGCAGAGGTTAGCTCAGAAAGTGCATTGCCTCTCAATGTCAAACTTATACCATATATTTCATTTTTAGGGTTGCAAGCTGGGAGGGTGTGTTACGGGAGGGGAATACCCCTTCCAACGGTAGGGACTTTTTGTAAAAACAGAGTATAAAAGTCGCGTTTATAGAGCATTTGAATCAAATTTCTATGGAATTAAACATAGCAAAAAAATCACTGCGAAGGACTATGAACATAACTTATGCATACTATTCATTTCACTAACCACACAGCGAGCGAGCCGCTCTCACTTTGCCATTCGTCTGAAATATATTCATTAAAAGCTCAAACGTAATCGCATTGTTCGAGCAATAAAAAAATATTCTTGTATCACTATAAAGCATAGAAGAAAAATAAAAATGTAGGGTTTGCTAAAGTTATGTTCCACGGGGCACACTCGAGGACGCGAGGCTACCATCTTGATATACACTGAATTTATACTCCTAAGTATTAGTGTATAGATATAATAATGTAAATTGTTAGTGTATTATAATTTTCACTCCGTTAGGGACGAAAATTTTCAATTATGGAATTGACAACTTTTAGGCAAGAAAAGTTCCTTCATGTTCATTTTGGTCTTAAAACAATTGATTTATCTTTTGTTGTTTGTTTGTGTGTTCTTTCTTCTTCTCTTTTTTTTTTTTTTTTTTTTTTACTTGGCTCCCCCCCCCCCCCCCCCGTAGATCCGCCACTGGATAGCAGATCTTCATGCGAGGGAAGAAAATAATGATGGCGTTGAGTGCACTTTTGAACACTTCAATTTACATGAATAGGGTTCTGATTATAGATAACGACAATAATGATGTTCAAAATGATGATTTGACTATGATTAGCGACAACCGCGCCAGTGCGCCTATAATATCTTGAAGTTCACACTTGATCCCGTGACTCGATCATAGAAAAATCATTGATTTTTGTACATCTAAGCAAAACACATACAAACATGTACGCATTATTTTTACTGGCTAAAACTTCCTCCGATCCACTAGCAATCTAATAGCCATACATTGCTTTAGACCGGACCTCACGTGCATGTCGGGAAATACTACTAAGAGCTAAAATTCATAGTGGACTTCAAGTAGATCCGATTAAAATTTTGTTTTTAGTTCATTATGATTGATTATGATTAGCATTTAATATACCTGCTTACAGGGCATAAAAAGACGGAATTCAAAAGTGTTTTACGGCGCTGCGAGCGCGAATAGACATAGACTACTTTTTCGCCTACATTATTAGTATTGTATTACATAAAATTTGGAGAACAACTTTAAATACATCAGAAAGTGTCGGAGAAAACAGCTTGACTTGCGATGACATCGTGTCGGGTTATCCGCGGGCAACAATAAAAGTAGGCTTCACTCTTCTGGAGAAGATACAGGAAAAAGGGAGGGGTTTGATGATCTCTTAAAGTCGTTTCCTGCAGGTAGTTTACTGAGAAGCAAAGCAGCATAAATATCGTCTAGCTTGTGTGAAAATGCAATATTTTGAGACTAAGAATAAAACGTTCGGAAAAGGAAGAGTGATCGGTTTCAAAAACCTTCCTACATGGTTGCGGCTCAGGGAGAACGCGTGACTGTCATTAAACTCTCAAAAGCGGCCAGAGGAAGGACACGTTTCCAGGAGAGTTTGAGAGCCATTGGACTACCATCATATGAGATTTGGAAGAAAATCCGGTTTTTGTCCGGCGTAGGCCCTACACTGAAAGTTGGAACTATAATAAACAATAAGCCTATAGAGATTCATGTGTTGGAATCAGGGGTTTTCGTTTTCATTCGCATCAATTCAATGCAACATGAGATCAAGGGCCAATTAAGTTCCTTTATAGGCCCTAACTGATGTCGCTGTATCATTGGTGCGATGTAGTCCTACGAGTCCTGTGGACGTCAAACTGAGTCCATAATCCTGTGACTGTTAAACACGCCATACACTTTACGACACCTAAACAGCAAACTTTCATATTTAAAGAGAGTAGGGGGAGGGGGAGAAGAGGGTCTAAGTTTTTTGGCTTTTTTTTTTCACGATCTATAATAGGTCTACGGGTCTACGGCTCTTCGAGTGATCTGCTACGTTGTACAAGCTCTGCTTTTAAGAGATCACTCTTTTTTCCGCTAGGCCTACATTATATTTATTTTGTTCAGTTTTTTTTTTTGTCACCATTGCAAAATGATTATGCATTCGTTCTATTTTGCTCCTATATTATATTGTATTAAGCCTTATGATTTGTATCTTTTACAATTTAATGATTATGATTTATTTGTATCATCTTTTGTTGTCGGGTGGAAATAAAGCACATTCTAAACTGAAAAATTGAACTGGACGTATATCGTCAATACGTAAGAGAGCAGTCTGGCAAAAGCATACGCCGGAACACGCGTGTTATATCATAATCAGCTATATCTTTTTATATAGGAATATAGTGTATCATACCCACATCATATAATACACGTATAATGGTTTAGTGCTTTAAAATTCAATATATAAGTCTCTTTATAGCGTATAGTATCTCACCAACGGAGACGTCTCCGCGACGTCTCCAACTTATCAGTCGCAGCAGTCGCGGAGACGTCTCCAACATACAAAATGTCTTGCGGTCTCACGAAGGAGACGTCTCTGAGACGAGTTATGGCAGGTGCCAAAAAATTTCAAATAATAAAGAGGGAGCTGTTGCAGGATCACCTGACTTGATCTAGGCAGGATGTCAGCACGCAGATAGGTCACATTGTTTTTAAGTAGGTCAAACAGCGTCAAATAGAGTCGCGGAGACGTCGCGGAGACGTCTCCGCGACCTCTCATCAGTTTTCTGGTCTCCAGCAGGTCTCGGCGACGTCTCTGAGACGTCTCTCGCGGAGACGTCGCGGAGACGTCTCAGCAGTCGCGGATAGGATTAGTCTCCGCGACGTCTCCGCGACTGATGGAGACGTCTCGGAGACGTCGCGGAGACTTCGTGAAAAATCGAACATGTTCAAATTTCTTGCGACTAACTGGCGACTAATCGGAGACTCTGTAATTTTTAGGAGACTTCTCGGAGACGTCGTGGAGACGTCTCTGCAACTAGCAAAATCTAGAGTCGCGAACTAGCCGCGAACTAGTTTCAAGCCCGGTGAGATACCCCCTTATGCAGAGACGTCACATAATTAAAAAGTGCATTGTGGTTCAAGTTTTTTTTTTTTCAGGTTTTTAAATCTCAGCTACGTCGACATCATTTATCATGAATTAGTACACAAATGCCTTCCTTGCAAAACACGTGTATTTTGTTATTTCAAGATTTTTTTTTTCAGTCTTTTGCAAAACAAGATTATTTTTTTCTGTAAAAAAAACAACAACGGACAGCAGCAGTAAGCAACAACAACAACAACAACTTTATGAATAGGTGTTTGCACATGACACTGCAAATCCACTATAATTATGTTTTTACCTTAAATGGTCGGGTATCTCATCGAGCGGCGAATGTTTGCATATTATGTAACGACATTTAAGTTTCGTCAGGGTTAATAAACAGTTGCAATCAACAATAAGCAAACAGTTTTCAAACATTTTTTCTTGTCGCAAATAAGTTTTTAACATCACATATGCATTCGTATTTTTTGGCTTGTAAAAATTGCACCAGGGATAAAGGCTCCCTACAGAAAGCATCGGTTGTTTATTAAAAACTCATTTATACAGCGTAACGCATTCCGCTCACTATAAGACAAAATATTGCAATAATTCGTTCGGTTTTATTACTCTCACATACCAGCACAATCTCACTTTAAATAATATTATGTCACTCTATTCATGTTATCAGTGCATGGCTGATCCTAAAAAGAAATACTTTAGAGTGGTAGGTCAGAAAATACAGAAAAAAAAACGGCAGAGTTTAAATTAATAAAGTTTCAATCTATTACTTCTGAACAAATAGATAACACCACTATTCAATAGTAGCCTACAATACACAGAAAAATTCAACTTTATTAGTCTGTGTAAGATGTGAGAGACTCATCACTTTTGAGATATCGCTCTTTTACTATATATGTTAAAAATGGGTTATACAAGCGAACATAGGTATAGATTATTATGTATATAATGACTATCATTTGGCTATATAAACACCTGTCGATCAATCAATCAACTTTATTTTTCATTTCCATTAAATAAACAGGGAAAATTATATACAATGGATTAACAGAACATATTTGTAATAATTTGCAGTTATGGACCTAATCTTTGGAACAATCTCCCACAAAGCATTTTACGTGCATCCTATTTTGCAAATTTCAAATCCAGTCTTAAAACCCATCTTTTCCGTCTTCCTTGATTAAGATAAACATTCATCACCCCTTTTGTTAATAATTGTATCTATTATGTTGGTTGTTATATTTGTTAGTCTTTTGTTTGTATTTTTTTAATCTGAATTGTGAAGCGCAGAGAGAAGCATGTGCTTATCATGCACTTTATAAAAGTATTACTATTATTATTACTATAACAATTATGTCTATTTGTCTATCTTTATATTCGATCACGTATATGTCTAATCTTCAAACTGATATTTCCATGTAAGTATATCATGATAATACCGGTATATCTGCCTTTTTTTTTTTTACATGGACTTGGATTTCTGTCAAAATTTACAGAGGATATAATACTTGTTACTCATCAGGAAGCTACCATTGCTCTAATGCATGATTTTCATGCACAAAACAATCACTCTACTCAGTATATGATTCGTTGATAGTTCTTCAATGAAATCGACAAAAATAATGTGTATAATAAGACGTGGTTCATCGTCGTCAACGCACATTGTAAAAGTGGATTTTCGCGCGACTGATATATTTTTTTTTTCCGCACTCGGCCAGTTAAGAAGAGTTTAGCGTGTTTTTAATTCCGCGGAATCAAGACATATACTGTACCATAATGGCAAGAGAAAATATTCGCGTGCTTTTATTTTCGTGCTAGCTTCTGGTTGCGCGAAATGCGCGAAAATTTCAACACCACGAAAATTAACTACTCTTGCAGCAATCTCCACAGTGCAATATGCGCCATCATGATGATGTTGACTGAAACTCGAAAATGAAATGTCGCCATCTCTCGATGGCTACACAGATCGCGATAGAGCTGTACAGGAGACTGGTGGTTTAGGGGACGACCAGAGAACAGCACTGTAGGCTTCTATAGCTTATTCACTGACTGTATCTCTTTATCACTTGGAAAAAACAAACAAATAAACAAACAACCATGTTTTCTTACGTGTGTCTACAGTCGCCAACCATTCCATCGCTAAGTTTATGACTTGAATGTCCATTTCCTTTAGGAAGTGTAAGCCTTATTTACTGTATTTTGTATAGCTCGCGATGGATCATTGAAATGAAATATCATCTTGGACAGAAAAACAAAAACCTTCTTGGCTTAAAATGACACGGAAATATATCAGTAATTGATGAAAAAGAATTAACCTGAACTTTCCAGCATAAAATCTTTCTTACCATTCACAACCTTTGACGTCAACACTCATTTGGAAATATCTTTGTGCCACTAATTACTGTTATTGTTTTTATTCTTCTTATTATACATATATGCATCTTTAAATTTTATCAGTGCTTTCATTACACGAGTTGATAGAATCATCACGCCCTATGAACATGTTACTTTGACATGCCTGTGAAAGGATGGTAGGCTACAATATTGCAGTTTTGGTTGCGATTCCAATTTTAACTTTTTGCTATAAGGCCTATAAATACTATTAGACACCACAAGAACATGAAATTTGAAGAGGAATTATAAGTTTATTTGATGAAAATCGCTTTTAAAATGACTGAGATATAGCCAAAAACAAAGAAAAACAATGTAGTTCCAACAAAATGTGGGACGAATTAAAAGTTTATTAGATGAATATAGGTTTTGAAATGGCTGATATATCCAAAAACATACAGTAAAACAATAGTCCTAATAAAAGCTGGATCCACCTTTTATAAGGACTACTTTGTTTCATTTTGTTTTGGGTTACCTTTATTAAGACTACTTTGTTTTACTTTGTTTTTGGATACCAAAACCGTCTTTCATGAAATCAACTTTTGATTCCTCTTAGAATTATTGTAACCCTATAGGCCTGAAAGTGGATTCTAATCATCTCGCAAAATTCCCCATATCAATCAACACTATAATAGCCCCTTTAATTGTGATAACCCCCTCCCCCTTGTTTTACTTTCGACAGAAAGTATTTAAAGACAAGCACCGTATGCCATAATTCAAATTGAAGAAAAAATGCAGAAAGATATTTGTGAATGGCGCTTCATGGCTGCTATGATGAAGTACCAGCACACTGTATTTATGAGAAACAGAAGCTCTGGCTACGCGCCTACGTGAACACAACAAAGTTGATAATAAAATACGATATGTGTCCATTGCCACTATACTGGCGCAGTGTCTCGGCTTTTTGTGTGCATTGTGCGTGTGTGTGAATGTGTGGGGATATGGAGTGAATGATAATCATAACATTGTCTTCCGGCTTATTATCTGTACCGGGAAGAGGCCTGTACCAAGTCCTGGACAGATGTGTTGGCTTATTTGATGATTTCTTTGAATGACAATTTCTTAAAACGGAGTAGCTGCCCGATATGAAGTAGGAGAAACCATCTGCCGTGGCGTTGTGTTTATTTGCATATCGAGGTAAGAGAGACAACCGAATGACTCTTTTCTTCGGCAGTTGTTATCGTTTTTCAATGCGAACAGTCCCATGCGTTCAATTATGCGTTACTAGCACTGACTAGTGAGATCCACCTCCGTCATCGACATCGCTCTCTCGGCGCGCGGCGGCCGTGGTTAGGGTTGATGCGATGTGATCAAACTAGTAGTATTCAAACGCAGGAAATCATTCAAACTGCTATAATATCATGCATTGTTGATGGATGATGTTGTTTTATCACTGGCATGCGCATGATAGGCTGGTCTCATGACATATTATTAACCTTCAAATGTTAACTGAAAAAGGCCTTTAACACCTCGATAAAATCAGGGAGGCCTATAAACCCCTAACCTATCTAACGTTATCACCTAAGTGTCATTGACCTTGTTAAATTTGTTTCCTGTGTAGATTCTACAATGTGTAGATCTAGAAAGTAGTACTGTATGTACTGATGACTGACTGTTATTGGTTATACTTTGATACTGTTAAATAACAATGTACCGGTACGACAGTGCAGTGTCAGTGCCAGTGGTGCTGCCAGGTATGCAAATGTCGTTCATGCTTATCAAATGGGCTTTCAGTTAAGATCAGTTGATATTGAGAGGTATTTCATCTCTAGACTTTACCAAATGAACAACATTACCTGTAGGTCTAATGTTAGAATCCTACTCCCTAGTTAGTGTTTGGGCTCAGTAATGGGCTAATGATCTTTCATTCGTATCAGTATTGCAGGAATATTGGTAATCATGTAGAAATGCACACCTACCGTTCGCTTCGCCGTTTGTCAATCAAATTTTGTGCAGCTATTGGAGATGCTAAATTGAACCATATCAGAGAGTTTTCATGGAATTAGAAAGCCGAAAAGGTAAGAAAAATGAGAAATCGGAGTTGAAAGTACGTCGGAAAGTTACGTCGGAAAGTAGTGCACCAATTTCGCAGAGAACGATGTCAACTACTATAATCGATTCTGGTAGTTGACTCGTGCAATACGTGTAGCTCGTACTTTCTTTTTCATATTTTTTTCTTATTGTTAGCTAACCTGAGTTGAAGGCTCAAGTGGGCTATTGTGATATTTCTTTGTTTTCATTGCCACTATCATTATTATCACTATTCAAGTTATTGATACAGATTATTCATACCAGGATTTAGACATCGATCCTTTCTTTAAAAATTGTGGCAAGTATTGATTTTATCATGACAAAGTTGATAATATTATTATCAACTTTGTCATGATAAAATCACATACATGTAATTTGAGTAGTGTTGAAAGGAATAGAATGAGGTTGAAGGAAAAGTGGAAGAAAAATGTTAGGCTATTAGTAGGAGGGAGAGAGAAAGAGAGAGAAAAGAAGATGAGAAGGAAGTTGAATTCAAAGGGGATTTGTTTCTAGTAATCTACATAATTTATAGTCCTAATTTAATAAAAGAGAATAGTATTACAACAAATGTATGTTATACAATCGTATTGACATTGTGAACTTCTCATAAAGTGCTCATTTTACCTAAAAAGAAACAGAATATTGAAATTACTAAAAATGGTAATGTTTTTAATTGATAAGTTCATCTTAGGGATAGTAGAAAGTAATTGTTTTCATGATAGTATTTATTTTTCCATTTCATTTTTTAATCATGTACATGTGGTTATATACAAAAACTGCAACCCCAGTATTTGCTTTTGTTTTGTAGTAAAAATCCATTTTGTTGTGCAATATTCATGATTGATAATTCCCATTTTTTCATATATATATCTTTTACTGTTTTGTACACATATTATCCGTCCATCATTTAGTCAGCAAACAATGTTGACAGATACACAGTCACACGCAGGAGAAAATTAACTAAAACGATAAAAAACAGACGCATCAAGATCACTTTCTTTCTTCCACATTTTACTGTCGAGCCGACTAACATTGTGGTTAAACACCAAACAAGCGGCTGTATCACAGACTACAACAATCGATTATCATCGTTATATCGCTCTTCCACATAATCGATCATCCATCATGCTACACTGACACAGCCGTCGATCGGCGTACTTTTGAGTCAAAATTAGCTACTTTTCTTCTGTAATTGACAATGAAATTTCATGAAACCGTCAGATATGGTCCATCTTGACATTTCTGATAGCCACAAGAAGTTTTCATTGACAAATTAAGGAAGGAAATGGTAGGTGTGCATGGTGTGCATTTGTACATGATTAACGGAATATTTGTGTTCATCAAGCAAAATGTTGAAAAAGTGTGTACAATATTAATATTCTACAGGTACTTCCATCTGCACAGATTACTTCTAAGATGAAGATACATATATTGTCGCTGGGGCGACAAGACCTCGTATCTCAAAAATGTCAAATGTTCAGGAGAGCCAAAAAACATGGCGGCCAAAGCACTATACTGAATGGGATAGCCGTTCCTTTGACATGCCGTGGTGGCTTCATTTTTGGGGTAAGACAGCTGGGATTTGGACAGGACATCGCTTAACCGATTATTTGACCACTAATGCAAAAAAGTCATTTTCACCAAAATTTGAGATACATGTACAAGGTCTTGTCACCCCAGCGACGATATACAGTGTATTACACTATCCAATGCGGATGAAGAAAAATAAAAACTCTGTTCAAAGGTTATGTAAGGGTGGATTATTTTTGCATGACAGCCATCTCAAGTGTGAAAAATGTTCAGGACTTATACCTTGATGGTATAATGTCAGAAGAGAGGTTATCACTTTATATATTTGTATTACAGAACTTAAGTGTTTAGTATTTATACCCACTACATGCAAGAAAGAGAGGAAGAAAGAAAGAAAGAAAGAAAGAAAGAAAGAAAGAAAGAAAAAAATGGTGGGACCAGCATAAGAAGTACCTTCTCATAAAGCTTCTGATAACAATGGCAAGTTGCACACATACACTGTAATTGTATTTGCTGTGGTACTAGCCATACAACATCCAATGAGATGAGAGTAAGTGAATAGTTACTATGATAACTGCAATTAAAGCAACTTTACAATCATTGCAAAGCCCCTTCCAAAATGAGCATTAAGGCAATATTTAAAGACAGACATCCATGAATATCCTGGACCGAGTTTGATATAGAGAATAGAGTATTGCAAGCAATCATGTCCTGGGATATTTTCATGAATTTCCTATTTTCTTCTATGTACAGTATATTTTGTGTCTGATCAACAATTCAAATTGGTTTTATGAGAGTGGCTATGTTTAATCTCACTACAATTGTATTTGACCTCTACATTGTCCAATAATATCGGCAGTGAGGTGAGGTGCAATGACATGACCTGTGATAATCATTTTGACAATATTGGATAGATATGATTCTTTTTAAGGTATAGAGAAAGTAACTTCTTTTTATGCCTCCGCCACGAAGTGGTGGCGGAGGCATTATGTTTTCGGGTTGTCCGTCCGTCCGTCCGTCCGTACGTCCGTACGTCCGTACGTACGTCCGTCCGCTTTCGTTTACGCGATAACTTGAGTAATATTTCCTGGAATTTTACCAAACTTGGTCCAAGTATGAAGTATGATGGGGCAATTATTTGATTAGATTTTTGGTGAAATCGGCTGAAGGTCAAAGGTCAAAGGTCAAGGTCAAATCATGAAATTGTATCCGTTTACGTGATAACTCAAGACTGGATGGAGCAAATTTCACCAAACTTTGTTGGAGGATGATGTATGATGGGACAATTACTTGATTAGTTTTTCAGTGAAATCGGACAGAGGTCAAAGGTCAAAGATCAAGGTCAAATCCTAAAATTTATCTGTTTACGTGATAACTCAAAACTGGATGAAGCAGCTTTCACCAAACTTGGTCCAAGGATGATGTATGATGGGACAATTAGTTGAGTAGATTTTAGTGACATTGGCAAGAGGTCAAAGGTCAAAAGGTCAAGGTCAAATGCTACAAATGTTGCAATTTCCCCCATATCTATGCAATGCCCGAAGGTATTTTCTTGAAACTTGGTGTGGACATGTACTACTGCGTAAAGATTCTCCAGAGAGAGTTTCATGTCATAAGGTCAAAGGTCAAAAGGTCAAAGGTTAGGTGAAAATGTTGCAATATTACTTTTCTCTCAAATGCTTCAATGTATCTTCGTGGAACTTGGTACATATGCATGTACTGTCTGGCAGGGATTATCTAGGGAATTTAGGGGTCATGGGTCAATAGTCAGGGGTCAAAGGTCAAGGTCAACTCCTCAAAATTTTACTATTTCCCTCATATACTAGTATATGCAATGCTTGCATTATTAGTTTCAAAACTTAATACATGCATTACCTAATGGAGATTCTCCGGGAAATTTCCAGCCAGAAGGTCAAAGGTTAAGGGTCAAAGGCCAGGTTTCAATGCCCCCCCCCCCAAAAAAAAAAAAAAAAAAAATCTATTTTTTACCGTCATCACACTCTTTCTTTGTACCTTGGAAATTACTCATTGCATAAACTTTCCCAAAATTCCCAAAATATGTGTACCTGCACTCTTAGAAAATTATAGCAAACCCAGTTCAAGACATTTCTGACAAACCTGTCATTTCAATATTTTGCCAGTTATGTGAAACTGTCATGGATCACACATTGTGAAGACATTGTACTGTACGCCTATTGGGAGAATCATGCATTATGGCGGAGGCATCAGTCGCCATAGCGACATTTCTAGTTTTTTTTCATTTGTACAAAGCTGGTGTCCACAAGACACTGTACAAGCCATAATAAAAGGCACAGAGTCCATATCAATGAGAATGAAAACAAAACCCCCATTTATCAAGTTTCCATTGCTACATCGGTCTGCATTTATCATATCTCTCATGACTATTGTGCTATCTACAGTCATATTGGACTTCGAACGGTTAGTGATAGCAATCCATCTGATACAGATCTACATTGTATCTGCACATGTATGACTGTTTGTCTCATAAAATGTTTCACCATGTGCATGATACTCTACGTGTTTGTATACTGTGTACTGATTTTATGAAATGATTTTATTCTTCCTCATTCAAAAGTTGTGTGGAAAACTCAACTTATCGCTCTCTGGAACACAGAAGTATGCAAATTATGTATAAAATGTCAAAGTCTATATAGTCCATCTGGGCCCCATTTCATGAAAAATTGATATAGCAACTCGTGCTTGAATGGCAATTGTCATTAATGGGAATATATGACAAGAATCCAGCTTCCTGATTGGCTGTTGCTATGAGAAGTTGCAATTTCACCAAGAATTGCTATCCTAACATCATTTATGAAATGGGGCCCAGGTGTATCTGCTGGCATCTTTCAGTGCCTATTAAACTACTGCTACGCTACAGACTAGACCGAATAATGCTTTAGGTTTGATTGAGTAAATAAATGTTACGAAACTTGGGGGGGGGGGATGTCACTGTAGAAGCTTGTCCTAAATTGTGTAATGCATGAAGTGCAAATTCTGATGTATTCTCGACTTGTGCATTGTTAGTTGTAACCATAACAAACTATTTGTTTACACATTCTTTCTCCATTATAAATGGTGAGTAATTGGTAATAAAAACCAACACGTGTTTGGGTGGCTGGGACAAGATAGAGTAGTCAACAAGTGGTTTTTTTTTTTTTTTTTATCTTTTTATCAAACAAGTTTTGTTTATCACAGGATTGTCAAACTAATAATAACAATGTACTCAAATTTCTTTTGTAGAAATTCAGTCTTGATGTTATCATTTTACTCAAACTCAGTGATCAAACTCAGTGATACAATGTAGCTTGCACACATGTGGTGCAGAATATCTCCTTAAAAATATATACAGTCACATCTGTCTATCTCTTTCACCAAGTTAAGAAAGCAGATTCATATACAGTTCGACCTCGATTATCCAGCCATGTCGGGACTGCCACTCATCCGGATAAGCGAATTGGCCGGATATGGGAGACACAATGTTAATGTATGGATAGCTGCCGTCCAAGCTGCCGTCCCAGTGCACTGGCAACTAGGCAGGTAGCGTACCCGCAACGGTGGTGTAATCTATGCTAGCCTGTGCAAAGTTTTAAACTGTATATGATTTGCAACAAACAATAGGAGGTGTCCTTGTGCGGAAGTAGCAGCGTTTACAGGGGTCAGGCTCACCACAAGCTTGTTCATAAGGTGTGTCTTCATCAGCCCGAAGTTTCAAAATAGCATGCTATTTTGCAGTTACGAAACTAGCCTGATGTCAAAATATCGCGCTATTTGTGTAGTGAAGATGCAAATAGCGCGCTATTTGATCAGGAAGATTTCCCCCAGAATCTTTGGCTAGTTCGTGAACTACCATGCTAATTTGTGTTCGTCTCCATCAGCCCGCAAATTTCTTGATCCCAAAGTCAAAGTAACTTCAAAAGTGAAGCCAGCTGAATGTGAACCTAAATATTTTGACATACATGTAGAGTTTGATAAGATGTCCCAGGTGAATGGGCATTTTAAACTGTAGCAGCTTGCTTCAGAGCAAAGGTATACTGCACATTAGGCCCGTGCACACACAACGAAAATCGAAATTACAATCGCGATCCAAATTTCGATTTTTTTTTCGACCGTTCATACACAAGGAAAAATCGCACTTCGCAGCAAGGAAAGAACGATCAGTGGCCAAATTGCGCATGCGCGAAACTTGCATGACCGAAGGCTGACCCCGCAGTCCCAATAATGTTGACGATCACGCGCTACGAACGATGGGATGAAAAATACCGATTTCCGAATCTCGATCGCGCTCACACATACGATGCTTGGCAAAATAATTGCGATTATTCTGAAAAATCGCACTAATAGTGCGAGTTGGATCGCGATTAGGATCGCGAAAATTAGTGAAATTTGTCTGTCCACACAGGAAAAAATTTCGAAATTTTGATCGCGATAAGAAAATCGATTTTTACATCTCACTTTTTCCCTTGTGTGTGAATGGGCCTATTGTTTCACTCTGCTCAAAATTTTGCATTCATGAATAAAGAGAATCAGAGAAAACATGATTTTTGTCTCAGACAAGAATACATTCCTGAAATGTGTGTGGGAAATTCCCTGAGTGCCACACCATAGATGGCTATCATTCATTACAGAGGTGTTGCCAATTTCCCCTGCATTTGACGCCTGTGCCTGTAGTTTGTGGCATCCTGTATTGCTTCAGCAATTAGGGGCTGCTAATTTCACCAAACCTGACACAGCTGTTGTGATGGCTATTCTGGCGCCTCTCCCAAAGATCAGATCTGTCTGTTACCCCTTTCCCGCTGAAGAAAATCTTCCCCGGGGGCACCTGGGGGCACCCGGGGAACCCCTCAGTGTGAAAGGTCACTCGGTTGAAATCTAGGGGAAGCCTAGGTGAAACACCGATGAAATTTTGGGCAATTTTTACCCGAGAAGCGTCCTGGGTGAACACCGATAGTTCAACGGGAGATCACCCGGTGGTTCACCGAGAGCGCCCAGTGTGAAAGGTTGTCTCGGTGAAACACCGGGGAAAATATGCAGATTATGTCAAAGGTCATGTTTTGTTTCTGGTCATGCACACGTTTTCAGCTAGCTAGCGCGCACTCGACATCCCAAATCCACACGTACAGGGTACTACAGTGTAGTACAAATTGTAATTCGCGTTTGTAAACATATACACGACACTACATAGTACTAGTATGTCGTTTCGTGTGCAATGTGGCGTTCACAGTGCGACGGCATTGTTTTGCATCGTGCTGTGCATTGTATTGTTTACTAGTAATTAGCACGCCGTGTACTGTATACAAAGCTGATATAGATTTACAGTGTACATAATATGTACTTGATCGATTTGATGCTTCCTCCTTCTTCGTCTTCCTCTAGTGTCTAGCTCTTAACTCTTCCAGTAAAGTCTGATACAGTGCGCCTCTTGCTTGATTTTTTCGTATTTTGTGCTTTTCTCGTCAAGTGCTGGGTTTACAGTGTGCAGGAGAAATCCGTTGACGTTTTGTGCTGTTGAAATTTGAGGGAATTTTGCAAATGGCTGGAGCGTGGACCAAAGACGAAGAGAGACTGTTACTTCAATTACGTATAGCAAAGCAGCAGTGAACGAAGAACTGAGCGGGACGTCGGCTGACGCTGCCGCGTACGAGTCCCTCCTCCGAAAACTTGCTGAACATGGGATCGAAAAAACCAAATCGCAGATGCACAACAAACTCAAGTACATAAGATCACCCACGTTGCGAGCAGAAAACCCGTCTAGGGGAAAGTTTCACCGAGAGCAGTGTGAAACGACGGCACTCAAACTTTCACCGAGAGGTTCCCCGGTGAATTCACCGGGGAACCTCTTGGTGGTTCACCGAGACGGGCAGCGGGAAAGGGGTATGTGTCTGAAGCGATGCGATGGCTGGATGTTGGTTAGTACCGGTTGGAATTTGACCCACAGAGGGAAGAGAAAAGGTGTTAGGCAAAGAAGGCTTGGAGAGGTTTCAGACTGCAAATATTGCTGGATTTCAGTTCACATGTAAGCCGTGGATACTTACATCTGAAACTTGATTTATCTGATGTTAAGAACTACATTGTATCATGGAGTTTTTTGTAGGTCCATGATTGTATGTGCTGTTCATTCAGATACTGAAGCGAGTTTCCAAACCAACCACCAACTTCAAGTGACATGAATTCCAAACAACAGCTGTTTCACAAACTCTGTGGTCTGTTCCCAAGCACACAACTCTAACCTATGCTTACATGTGTACATGTACCTAATATGAGAGTGAATTCCCATTGAAGGCATGCATTATGATGGAAGTGGTAGTACATTGTAAGTGCAAGATAAACTCCAACTCCTCAATCATATTTCAGAGGTCAAACTGTTCAGAAGGCATAACCTATGAGCACCTAGGATGGAGCAAAACTTAATTGGAAGACACCTCCCGACCTAATTGGCTGAATGTGGTTGGAGAGCCATGTTTGTATGAAGTAGGAAGTTGTACTTGCTGCAGTTTGCAATTAAAACATACATGTATATAACTTTGTTTTTCATTAATTGTACATGTAGGCCCTACGTCAATTCTCTGTTCTATTTTTTTTTTTTTTTTGGGGGGGGGGGGGAGGGGTAATGTAAAGCATCTGCAATAGGATGATGCTGGGAGGAAGTTACGGTTTGTAATTCCTGTACATACAACGTTCTCATGTGCATTTTGAGCATTCCTCTTAAAAGATACCAGGAGTGTTAATGAGTTGTTTCCAATTCCGTGTACAACATGTACCTGTGTAAAAAGAAGTAGGCATATTGAGCAATTTGCTGCTGAACAAGGTACGTCACATTAAAGGGACTGTACAGTACTGGTTGAGGTGGGTATTCATGTTTTGGACATTCCTAAGTGAGATAATGAAAAGCCTCTTATGAAATATGAAAGAGCATGTAATTTTAAGAAGGATTCAACATTTATTTGATGAAAATTGGTTTTCAAATGGCTGAGATATCCCAAAAAGTGCTAATAATAAAAGGCGACATGCCACAACTTTATTAGGATCTCTTTGTTTCACCTTGTTTTGGATATCTCAGCCATTTCAATACCGATTTTCATCGAATAAACTTTTGATACCCCTTAGAACTGCATGCTCTTTGACATCTCATAGAGTGGTTTCTGAATATCTCGCAAAAGCTAAATCCTCACCTCAACCAGAACTGTACACACCCTTTAATTGAGTGGGGAATTACACTGTACAATATTGTAAAGCCTGTCTCATTGGGCTGGAGACTACTGTAAGACAAGGAATTTTCGCGTGCATTTTAATTTCGCGAATTTTGCGAGCGCCAAGATTCGCGAAATTAAAATGCATGCGAAAGTTCTTGTCTACACTATCTATGCATTGAATGCCGGTGGCAATTCACGAAAATTTCATGCCGCTAAAAAGGCCGTCGGCTCCAATTCGCGAAAAATTCATGCTGCGAATATATCATGTTTTACAGTACATGAAGTTGGCAATCTGGTAGCGACTCAAGTCTCCCAAGTTGCGGAGACAACTCTGCGATGTCTCTGTGATGTCTCCTGGAATATACATGTACATGTAGCCAAGTCTCCAGAGAGTCGCAAGAGAATCGAACAAGTTTGAATTCTTTTTTTTTTTTGGAGACTCTTTCTGGTCTCCAGCTGATCGCAGAGACGTCTCTGTGCTGTCTCCTTATAGTTGTGGCTAGTTGCGGCAAATTGCGGAGACCCATCTCTCATCATCCCAGAGACTTAGTGGCAACTTACCAGAGACGTGGAGATGTCTCTTGACTTCAGGACAACTAAATTATCATCTCATTTGGAGACGTCTCGGAAGGTGCCAGGGAGTTGCCTTCTTGGTGAGAGTGCAAGCTGTTTATTGGTCTTTCAAGTCGCACGAGTCACAGCGATTGATCAGTTGCAGCAGTTGCGGAGAAATCTCCTCCATGGAGATTTATGCCCTCAAGCTAATAAAAGTCCAGCAGAAGGACTTTCTGTTCATTGCTGTGTATCTCAAGTTTACAAACAAGAAAAACCAAAACAAACTAAACAAAAAACAAAACAAAACAAAAACCCATGAACAATCTTTGCTGGAATTTCAAGATCTCATGAATTAATGTCAGAAATGACCGCTGCATCTTGGGGTCAGTCACAGAAAATTGGTTCTTGTTCATACTGTAGGAGCTTTAAAAAAAGGAGTGATATTCTTTTATACAACTCTATAAACAGCAAGAAACAGAAGAGGAACTGTATTAGTGATAAACAATATCCCGCAGGAAAATGCTGTTCTTTCTCTTTTCATCCTTCCTGAGTTGCTCAAACCAGTGCCTATAAATTCCTCCAGAATGTGCAGCACCTTCTGCCAAACTGTTCAACTGATTCTGTGATTACCCTAGAGGCACATGTAATGTGTAAATGTATACATAGCTTCACCATTCAGACATCTAGGAGGGTGGAAGTTGGCAGTCAAGACTACTTTGGTGTCACTGAAACTGTTCAAACAGTCTGACATAGCTTCACCATTCAGACATCTAGGAGGGTGGAAGTTGGCAGTCAAGACTACTTTGGTGTCACTGAAACTGTTCAAACAGTCTGAGGTATGTTAAATTTGTATCTCACCCCCTTTTCAGACACAAGCCAGTTTTAATACCAAAACTCGATAAAGAAATGACGTGTAAATAATCATTGTATAGCTGACAGACCGTTAAGACGCTAATCTCGACCGTTCAGGAAAATGTCATCGATGTGCAGTTTCTCAAAGCCCATGCTGTTATGGTCATGAGTGACAGATGTACGTTCAGATGACAATGGACATGATGGAATGCTGTGTCATTATCGAGTTCTAGTTCAAAACAATTCTCTGACTGTCGATTCACTATACGTTGTTTCATTATATGTTATTTTGTTAGTCAGCGTTCAGACATATCAATTCATTGTATACATATTGTAGCTATACCATTTTGGTATAGCCAGGGAGATGGCTGGTATAGCTATACCGTTCTAGCATAATAGGCCCTATTTGTGTGTGTGTGTGTGTGTGTGTGTGTGTGTGTGTGTGTGTGTGTGTCTGAACACCCTGCCAGTAGGGTACAAGATGATTTTCTGTATAAACCACAGGCACTATGACGATCTAGTTTGGCACATCTTTCAGAGGCACATTGTGAGTGACCGAGATTTGACTGATCCATGTTCGTGATGCTGTCATTTCTACTAGATATGTTCATTTATTATTGAAATTATTGCTATTTTCAGCCTACTGCAATAAAACATGATGTTTGACCAGAAGGTACAAATTGAATTTAAACTTAAAGGGGAATTTATCCCAATGTATGGATTCAGTGAATGCAGCAGTATCCATTGAACAATTGTCAGTAAACTTTGAGGAAAAGCAAAAGAATTGTTGTAAAGTTATGAATTAGAAAAAAAAAAAATTATGGTGCCGCTATTGCTGAGTAACGTACTTTTAATTTGTTTGGATTCAATCAAAGCTTCAAAAATTTGTAACTTTTGAAGGGATTGTCTGATATACCCAAAGTTTCACTGAGGTGCTGTAACTATTATCATTGTTATTATTTTTTTCTCATTCACCAAATCTACCTGGGGTTATCTGCTTGCATGCTCATACGCACACACACACACACGCACACACTCAAAATGTTATTCACTGCTGCGAGTTATAGGCCTCATGTAATGTCATTATACATTCTCCCTTATCAACAAAATTCCATAGATCACCCAGGAACAATGGTAGGTTTTCGTTTGCTAAGAATAGTTGCATGCCATACCAGCAGTGCAGACACTGTGTTATACAATGTAGAGTGACTTTCTTTTGAAGTAAGGTTATCTTGCCCATTCTCACTTTCATACCAATGCAACTCTGCCTATATTAAAAGTAGGATGACTACTACAGTAAACCGATGTGGTTATTGTTACCGAAACACTTTATCTCCTTGATGTCTCTATCTCCTTGATATGTGCATACTTCAGTGGTGACATGGACACCTCATTTATTTTCTTACATATGTAGGCCTATGGAGTGATTTAAATCCATTAAGATGGAACTGCAATGTACTTGAGAGATCGTTTAAAGCCCAAACAAAGTTCTGGTAAAAGTTGTCAAATTTTCCTCAAAAATGTGAACGTATGCCTAGGAAATGTGCGGAATAACGCTGTAATAACAAGATATTCGATGGGTAACGACGAAAATGGGAAATATTAACCAAAAACGTTCAGTCTCAGAACTTACCCGAACGGGGTCAGGCTAGACTCGGACTCGGGGATAACTCGGCCTCGCTTTGCTTAATGGCGGGATGAGTTGTATTGGTTGTCCCTCTTGATTGTATACAGCGTTGTACTATGCATATGGGAGCGGCCTGTATAAACTACATTGTAGCGTTCTGGCTACTCGCAGTAATGGTCCGAGTTGTTACAACGCGCACATCAAAAACCTCTTTGGCGCGCATGCAAAATTAGTGTGCACCTCTCAAGCACCTCTAAAAACAATCAGAGACGCTTGATAAACAACAACAAAAACTTCAAAGACCGCGCGTCTCAGCAACTGAGGTGATGTGTGTATACTATAAAGGCTTGAGGACCGCGCGCTGTCCATTTGTTTTGTACAGGATTAGCACGCACTTTCCTGTCTGCTCATCAAGGCCTCATTTGGTACCCGTAGTATAGAGTACTGATGAACATGGCGATCACGAACTGTGTGTAAATTGTCTGAAATAGGGTCGATTTTTCCCTGAGACCGAGTTAGTCTGGAGCCTTCTGGAATAAAAGTCGGTCTACCGACTTTTATTATTTTTCTCAAAATACTCCAAAACGACTCATCATTCCGGCAAACCGCGTCAGCCAGGTAAGTTTCTTTGTAGACTCTTTCGATATATTGCAAGCAAATATGAAATGGTGCCAGACGGGTTCTCAGGCCCTTACCAGAACTTTGTTTTCACTTTAAAGATGTGAATAAATAACTATCATGGGTTCATATTTTACATAGATATTTCTACTACATGTATTCAGATACAGTCTTGTAGGAATAGAACAATGATAATCTTCCCTTATATTTGTTTAATTCTAGATGCTTTGTACTTTTTAAGGGTAAATCAATCTGCTTGTGTATTCCCCGAGCCCCCCCCCCCCCCCCCCACTCACACACACACACACTCACACCCACTTGGACACACATTTCGGGGAAAAAATGCATATTGATTCACAAAGAATCAAGGGAGACTCTTTAGAAATTTATGAAGTTTGTTTTGGATTGCAGTACTTCAGTTACTGTGGTGTAGATCCTCCAGTAAAAAGTGAAAGAAAATAGACAGGCTGTTGAAATTGAAGAATGTGGTATATAAACACATTAATCAAAAATGATAAAAGCTGAACTGAATGCCAACATAGAGTCACATGTGCACAATTTTATTAAACATTATTATTATTATTATTATTATTATTATCATTATTTTAATTTTATTTTATTTATTTATTTATTTATTTATTTATTTATTTTTTTTTTTTTGGGGGGGGGGAGGGACAGGGAGGGGTGGAAAACAAACACGGCATGACTTAGAATAGCCATGGACCTAGGGTCCATGGAATAGCCGACATACAAAATGTAGTAATGTTATATACAGATGTGAATTGGATGAGAGTGTACTTGTGATTATGAGCAGTTCTCAGCTATTAGGTTCTCTGTTGTGCGTGCTCCACACACAAAGGGAAAGGGTTGGATCCACCTCCCAGTTGTGTGAGAAGGGTAATGCTAAAGACAGACACTGGACTAGCCTTGGTGTCATGCTCGTGGAGTGTAAATATTATCAGTAAATATTTTCATCCAGTCTTGAGCAATTCATGTGTTATCACCAGCGAGAATGATCACTTTGCTCAAAATAGAGAGAATGGAATACAGTAAGCTACAAGGTATAATGTGATTGGTTTTACCGGCTGAATGCAGAAAAGTGATTTTAGTTTTGTGATCGTTTCACATGATGTCCAGAATTTTAGTTGCTTACTGTTACTCAAAAGGGTGGGAAACATTCTGCCTACACAGAGCTGGACTTGCCAAATTGAAGGTTAAGACTCTCAACAACTTATGCTTGTGCACCTGGAAAGAAGGCTAGTGGTTGTTCAGGCATGCGGATGGGGGATCGTTAGGAGGCATGAAATACCCATCAACTACCAACCGCCCATGGACCTTTCCACCCTTTTTCAAATCCCTCCATCACGGCAACAGTTTGGGATGCTGACAAATCCAGGCACCCGCAGTCGGAGTCAGAGTCTGCAGGGGACAAACCTGAGTGCAGCCAACTACGGGCATATCTATCAAGTCCAGTTTGTTTCCGTTTGGTAGACACGTCGTGAGGATGTGTAACTCTGCTATGGCATGACAGAGGGAGCTAGCTAGGGAGGGGGTACAAGACATCAATCACAATATTGACAATCAACTTTACTTTGAAGTGTGCACTCCTGATGCAAGAGTTTTTCTGAGGGGGGCAAACAATTGAGGATCAACGGGATGTACCACTACCAACCTTGATCTGCAAGGCACTGCAAACAGCAGCAATGCTTCTGTCTATTCAGAGGGGTATCATCCTCCTGTTTTTATGACGGATTTTGGGTGGAGCGAAGCTGTTTTTTATAGTAGAATATGACTGATGCAGAGGTGAGTTGTAATAGGACACTGACATTCATCTCTAACATGGAGTATCAGTAGCCTCAGAATGCATTTCTACAAACAAGACCAGAGGTGTGTAAAATGAGATGCTTCTGAACTTGCTTTTATGGCTCTTCCCCAAAATATATATACCAAGGTAGACAGTGCAGATTGTATCTCAGCAGGACATGGATGGGGATCCAATGTGAAGCTACATGTACATGTATATTGTAGATCTGTTAATTGCTATATACTGAAAATGTGTACAGAAGAGAGGAAAAGAATGGCTCATACAATGTATAAAAACGTGGCATTGATAAATGCAAAGTAGCAAAGGTTAAAGGGAGATTAAATGAGCTTTGAAAAAAGTGATAATTTTTTTTTTGTATTTTTGTGAAGCGTTTTGTCAGTCATGTGAATGGATTGCATGAGTAAAGTGTTGCATTGCTGAAAAAAATCCTTGTTTTGCACATACACAAACACAAACAACAAAACTTGCCATTCTTCCTATATATGATACACTCTTTCTATGGAGAAATCAACTTTGTGAGTACAACATGCATATTGTCTGAGGGATATCTTTACCAGAATCATAAAGAAACCTTGTCTGTCAAAACTTTTCTAGATTAAGTAAAATATTAGGTAGTGAACAAATTATAGGTGTCACAAAAGGATTGCTACAGTCATTGAACAATTTTGTTTTCTTTTATGTGTAATACAATGTGTAGCACACTGAATGCCATAGTGTCATGCTGGGTTTCGAGTGGTTGCAGTTCTATTATTGTCAGTTCAATTTGCTTATCAAGCGTTTGACAGAAATTTGCTTTTATTTCGTCACTTTCAGTGAATTGACTTCCTCTTCCTTCATTTGCTGCATTCTTTGAGGCACAATACGTGAATGATGAAAACTGTCCATTATCATTACTTATATGCTTCAGTGAAAGCATTTAAACCCTTCCGGACCACCAGCCTGGAGTCCATATTGTCCTCATATGTATTGATGTTGCCAACGGGACCAAAAGAGTTATAAGTACACTGTTTTATTGCTCGTCAAAAGCTGCTGCTTTTCACTTCACATGCTACTGCCAATGTTGGCAAACTATAGGTTTGTTATGTGTGGCTGTGAACTGCATGGCATCCTCAAGTTACAGACTTTTAGTTGTGTGCAATTTTGCATACACATCTGTCAACGAAATTTATAAGAAAAAAGAAGTAACAGCACATGGGTGTGTCCAGCTTTTATGTGAGTTGCATTGCATTGCTTGATTTCAAAGGAAAGTATAAGGTGTGGGCGTGCAATTAACTGCAGAGCTTCAGGAAATATCACGCAAGCCTTGTCATTCAAGCCTGTAATTGACTGGAAATCTGCCGGCAGGTAACCATGACAACAGCTGTACGTCTGTCATCCAAATCCTCTTTTTTGTAAAGAAAATATTTGTGGTGCATTTGTGTGTGCAATATTGAATTGATTTTAAATGACTGGAAGAACATTTCATTGAAATTGTCCACAGATTTATGACATACGTAATATTGTTGAGGGTGTGTCACAGAGTATAAAGAAATTTACATGGTCTTTACTGATATCTCCCACTGCAAAAGAAAAAAAAAACAATGAAAAACAGAAAGCAACAACCTCTCTGGAATGGTGACCCTGAAGTACTGAGTTTTTTGCTCCCTCTACACTGTGATACTTGTCAAATAATGCAAAGCAAACTCATGTTCTTGTGTTAAGATGAGCTGTACTTTTAGGACTGTGTCTTGGTGGCAAGACTGAATAGTGTACACTTTATATTTAAAAAAGTAACTTGTGACTCCCTTGTGTTCTATTGTGTGAACTTATTTGTTATTATTCTTGGGGGGGGGGGGGGGGAGGGGAGGTGAGTGGTTAGGGCACATGGATCAGAAATTTGGCTCCTCTGTGGCAAGAATCACTTTCTGAATTCTTTGGCAGGTATGCAAGTTACTCTAGGTCTGAATGACTTAGCTATTTAACCGCCAATCTGTAGTTCCATTACTTTCTCGCATGCCACTACAACAGCAATTGTTTATCATTCTGCAAGTATCACTTTGCATCTCTCTATTCTATATGATGTATTGCACTATGCACCCAGATTCAAGATTACCCATGGCAGGCCACTGTCAGTTGATCAAAATTAATGTCAACCCCAGAGTATAGGTCACTTGTGTCGAGAAAGCAGGGTCCAATAGGGCAACCGTGTAGAAAAAGCAGTTGGCAAAAGTGTGTGTAAATGCCCGACTTCTTCACACAAAATGTCTGGAGTCCAAGGTTTGTCTTCTTTCAGGAGTTGTCATTTTAATATGCTTGTTCTTTCAAGATTACCTCCATTCTCTATTTCTCTGTACAGACTTGATATCCTCAATTTGGAATGCAAATATATTACAATTAGATAATGATCATATTGTACGCTTGCCTTTTAGTCTGTCTCCCCCTCTTTATCTGTTTATTTACATTTTTGGCTATGCGTTCTCCACAGGTGAGAGTCTTCTCACTTGTACAGCTTTCAAGAAGACGATCATATCTCCTGAAAGCTGTAAAACTGGTGTTTCCTTAAACAGCAAAAAACAAAACAAAACAAAACAAAAAAAGCAAACTGCAATAATGTTCATCAATAGTGTGGTCAAACTTTTGTGCAGGAGATTTTGTGATATGTGCTTGAAGCCATACAAATTCCTCAAAGTCTTACAGGAAGATGATTTTGTTTACTGTGTTTGTAATTATATGTTTGTGTTTTTATTCAAATATTCAGCTTCTCTCTCTCCTGTATTTTCAAAAAATCAAACTTATATTCTACCTCTGTTGTTCAGTCTATCAATATAGTATATAGGTATACTGGAATCAGGTACAGTGCCAACAATTGCAATCAATTTTATATTTGTACTTACTGTATACGCCAAATATTTCGCGAGGTCCTTTATTTTTGCGAATTTCGCGAGTCAGGTGCTATTCGCGAAAATAAAGACACGCGAAAATATTGACTCTGATCCTGATATGGATGTGACTTACGCATGTACATTTCTCCATTCAGTACAGGACTTCACGATCGCGAATTCAACCACTCGCGAAATCGTCGGGAATTCCTGATTCGCAAAAATTTAGACACGCGAAAATATATGGCATATACAATATGTAATTTTCATTCATACTGTGTTTATTTTATAGGCATTTGTCTTGTCATCAGAGTTAGTGAGGTTCTTGGTTTGTAATGAGTTGAGTTGTCATGTTGGATTAGTTAGCCAGTGATATCATTCGTTAACAATTAATGTGGGCTCTATATTATACCAACATGATTGTGTGTGTGTCTGTGTGTGTGTATTTGTGTGAGTATGTACACTGTATTTCACTTCATTTGTCATGAAAGAGTTGGAAACTAGTGGGATTTACACTGACGCAAATTAGTGGGATACAAATCTCAAGATCTGCATTGCTATCCACATCTTGAGATTTGCACTGTGATCGAGATCACGAAATATTGGCCTGTGGTACACATGAAACTCCCACTAAATGATACTATCAGCATTGTGATCCAAATCCCTCAAAATCTTGTGATTATTTCAAAAGTATCACAAGAATTCGCACTGCAGCATGTGTAAATGTTGGAGCAAAAAAAAAATACAAATTGACATTTCTTTTTTTTTTTGTCTTACACTATCATTCAAAACATGCATGATTGAACAGCACACAAACACAAGGGAAAGGGTCACCACTAAGATTCAGTAGATTTCGGGCATGCACAGCTTGGTCAACAAATTATCACTATTGGCAATTAACGGGATAGTTCCAGGTGTCTGAACGGGAGCAAACAATTCTAGAGATTTGGATTGCGATTGTTACCCCGCCATTTTGTCCGTGTGAATGCGACTAGTGTAGCTTTGTTGCCTTCCCTGACAAGGAAGTAGCTCTCAAGATTAACTCAAAGGTGAATCTGTTCACCCCAGCCCAGTGAAGCTCTGTCTTCTTCCTCCTCGGCATTCTTCTCTTCCTCTTTCAAAACAAAAAGTCTGCTCAATATGTTGCCTGTCATGATGAGTACCACTGATCTTTGATCTCAGCATTTTGAGATTATGATTATATAGATCTACTGTACATGTCTGAATGTCCTTCCTCTTTCAGGTTTTATCTTTGAGCCATGACACCTTAACCGCAAATGTATATAGTTCTCAATTTCACTGCGGCTGCTGTAGAGTTTTGCTAGAAGTAAGCTCCAAGTTCCGAATCCCCAAGCAAACTCTGACCTTGCTTGACCTCAGTTTGGCAGGCTATCACTGGGTGTATCGCCTCACCTGTGAAGTATAGCATAAAAGTTGTTTCTGCATCTGTGCAAAATGGCTTTGAGAGTTGTTGTTAGGTAGCTTTGCAAAGTCAGCTCAGAGTTTTCTTCATTGTAGATATGTGTACTTTGATCCTTTCCACTGTTTTTGCCCCAGCATATCACAAGACAGTCAGCTTTATGCTAACTGTACATATACATGTACATGCGATAGGTTTGTTGTCCTCCATAAAATGAAGGTTATTATGAAACTGCAGGAAGTTACATATTATCAATCTCAATCAACATACAGTTTTTGGATTCCACCCATGCACCATTGTTCTGGATTACAAAATTCACAAGAGACTGCCATTGGTAGGTTCATCTACATTGGCTGAAAACAGAACCTGTTTGTTTGTTTGTTTGTTTGTTTTTTACCACTTAACCCTTTCACCACCATTTTAAATGCTATTAATACTGTACATGGACATGTTGCTGACAACAGGACTCGGGGATATTAATTCGCTGACAGATATATCCATAAAACCACCTCCACCATCACCACCACCACCACCACCAAAAAAGAAGAAAAAAAATTGGAAACACAAACACACAAACAAACAAACAAACAAACCAACCAAACAAAAAAAATACATGTACCATACCTTATATTGCTTGCCATAACAACTTTTTTGTAATTCTTGATGAGTATTGTTGGAGTGTGGGAGAATCACCTGACCTATGAAATGTCCAGAATTTCTGCTGGTGATTGGAGAGGAGGCGTGCTGCTTATACATTTGCAAGTGCTGGCAAAAGAGAATGGAGTTTGAAAAGAAGACGCTTCACCTTTGGAGATTGGCTTTTAAGAGTGTCACTTAGGATCAGGGTACTTGACGAACAGCTTCCTATGAAAGTTGGGAATGTAAAAACAAACATACAAGATGTTCACTCTTATGATCTTTGAAGGTTTGCGTGCTGATGAGATAACTTAATTCATAGTAGGTTTGCAGTACACCATGTGGGAAGTCGTACAAAGATGTTCACTATGTTTTACGCTGCCAAATCAAATGTCTGTAGTGGTTGCTGCCCTCATTTTTTGAGAAATGCAGTTTCATCGCAAAATCTTTTCACACCAACTTGTCTTCTAGGTATATGCAATAGGTCATAGAACAATTTCAGCAGTATACATGTACCTGTAGTTTTTTAACTCAATAAGGTGCTATTCTGTATTATGGTAACACAGTGTACCTGTAGGTGAATATGGTATGTATGATGTGCTGGTGGTGCTTGCTGTGATTTCCAAATAATGTTGGGGCTTTGATGGCTCAAATAAACTGCAAAACATGTTTCTAGGGGCTTATACCTGCTCAATATCTGTAACAAAGGCTGTGTTTATGCTTCCCCTTTTCGGGCCAGAATCAGCGTTTTGAAACGTGATTAGTGCAAAACGCTGTTGCGTTCATGCTCACTTCGATAGAAACGCTGATTCAAAACGCCGATCCAAAACGCACAAAAAGGTGCGTTTACGATCGCGTTTCTGGCTAATCACGTTTGACGGGGAAGCATAAATGCAACAGCGTTTCTAAACGCGTTTAGAGTGACATCATCTAAACACCTTTCCAGTTCACGTGAAAAAGCGCGCGCCCGGCCAGCCAGCTACCCTTGCCTGTGCAGTTTTCCCATGTACTGTGCACACGCATGTCTTTCCCAGCTGCTCTCCCAGGCCAGGCCACCGATAGCAGCGCACGCCCCAATTTGACCTGCCTCTGCTGAGGTCAGTGAAGCAATCGCAAACGCTCTTTCCAAGACTTGAAGAAAGTGAGCATAAACAGTGCTCCCGTGAACGGCGTTTTGAATCAGGGTTTTGAATCAGCGTTTCAAAACGCTGATTCTGCCTTCGCAAATTGAGCATAAACACACCCAAATTTGCCTGTCTCAATTTGATCATGCACAATCCAACAAAGGCCATTGGTTAAAAAAGCTCCTTTGCAAGCAATGCTTATTGTTTAGCTGCGCTGTATTGTTCAGTCTGGTGTGGAAATCCGTTTAAACAGGGATTGGTGAGCATGGATCTTTTCTGTCTCAAGGATCTCTTTGGTTCCATACACCTGTCCAGAGTTTGCAGATTTACAATGGAATATGCACCATATTAAATTTCTACTGGAAATGGAATGGGTACACTTTGCATTCAATGATTTAATTGTATTGTCATTATCAATGCAAAGCCTAATACTTTGGAGTGGACCCTCCCCCACCCCTTTGTTTTTTCCAACTTCTTTAACTAATGAAGTCCTCATTTGAAACCACATAAACTTAACCTGTTGAGGATGGACAGTTTGCTACAACACACATTTCCCATAGACACCTGCCCAAGTATACTTGTATCCTGAGCATATTAAAGGCATAATTTACCATTTGCAGATGAAACAAAAACCCAACATTAGTGCTTTAAAATAGTTCTAAAATGTGAGTTAGGGATAGAAACAACCACTGTAAAAATGTGAATCCGTATAATCGATGTTAAGTATTGTTAAATACACAAAATGTGAACAATAGTTATAATAAGAATGCTTCCAGACTAAACCGTATACAGTTATGGTTTATTGAGAAAAATGCTGATATCTCCTCATATTTTAGGCTTTATTACAAAAATTTTATATGGTAGGATGTTTTGTGATACAACAGACCTACACATATGCATCAAATGTGATATCTTGAACATTTTTGAAATCACTGCTCCCAAAGGTAAACTGGACCTTTAATTGTTTGGCCAAACAGGAGAATGACAGACAGATTATGTATTTTGTTTGAGTAGTATGAAACAGAAGCAGCAGTTAGTGGAAAATGTATAAAAATGTAGATTTTGATTAGAAATGATATATTTCAAACTCTCCCTTTTATGATTTCAATAACAACAAACAATATGCATGGAGAACAATTGTAGGTCATTTTGAATGATAGGTACAATGTACTTTCCTTGTACGATATTTAATTGCATTACAAAAAGTCTACACGCGAACGGTGACAAACAGATAATGAGCTATGACGTAGATCCGTCATTTGCATACCACCTATCACAGTACGTTGAGCGTTAAAGCATAATACACAAGGTTGTACATATTCATGAAGCAATCACGCGCCGCAAATGCTACGTTGAGCTAATGTATTAATGAAATCTACATAGTAATAAAGACGCGCGCACCTATTGTTACGTCAGGAATTTGCATACGCGCTGCGTCACAATCACGCGTTGACCCGATGCGACCTCGTAAGGCCAATGACAGTTAGCCAATCAGTGTAGCGTATTCAAGTGAGAAGCACGCAGTTGCTTTAGTGTATGAACATATGGGTGGGTTATTCACTCAGGGCTAAACTGACATGGTTTATGAATATTGAAAAGGTACCGATGGCGAAGTTTCACAAAATTCCTCCAAACTCAGTATGAATACATGTGAGTATTTGCTGCAACTTACTAGGCAGGTGCATTGTACAAATACAACAGGTATGGCAGTAAAATAACCCTCCTAAAATGGCCTTCAGGCTCACAGTTGGCACACCGCACCGTCAATGTAAAATTGCGTGTTGTCGTAGAGCTGATTGCGTTTGAGTGAGAAATGACACCTAATTTTCAACTCGAAAGGTACCGATGTAAAATTTTCACAAAACTCTACAAATGAGGTATGTAGAGCAAGCTTGAAATCTAGATTTTCATAAAAACCAGGTGCATTTAAACAAAAAGACATATTCTTGGAGGTACTATGAGTTTGTAAAGTCGAGAGTCCGTGTAAATGTCCTATACCTGGTTGTGCGCTCTGCACAGTGCATTTAAAAACGCTCGTTTCCTATGGAGGATGTCACCGCACTTTTTGTAATGGTTTTTGCACCATAATGTGTTGGATACAATCTCACACAAGAGAAGTTTACCAGCATCCAAAACAGACCCAGTGTTTGATTTGAAAGAAAGAAGAAAAGTAACATAGTTTGAACAGCACAAAATAAGAATGTTTGTGGTTTTTGTCAGTTGATTTGATAAAAAGGTTATAGCAAGACTTTACATGGAACCTTTTGCAGTTCTGACTGACATTTCTTACCGTTTTATCAGATGTGTAAGTACAAAATTATAGCATTGAATTAGGTGACGGACAGGTCCCAGTGCGATTTCTTCAAAGAAATGTTTGCCTGCTGGCAGCTTCTGATGTGATATATACACACATGTTCTGTATTGTTATTACAAAGGATACAATTTGCTGTCGCAAAATTTGATCTGTTTGACGTCAATGCAGCCTGTCAGAAAATCAAACATGTTCAGTGCGTGCTGCCTGGAAAACACTTTTGAAGACTGTAAAGTGCATGCGTAAAACTTCATAAATGACAGTAAGCAAATATATCAGAGTGAGGTCTTCATTACGAGGTACTAAAGTTCGATCTACTGTATACTTAGCAGCAAAGTCGTAATTCAAGGAGAATGCACTAGAAATGCACTGACAGTTGGGACACATCCCTGTGAAATGAACAAGATAGGAAAGTAGACTGTTAGAGTGCTAGTAATAAGTGTTTTATTGTTTTTGCCTTTTCTCTCTCTCTTTCTTTTTTTATGTAAGGGGGCAATTTTGGAATGAATGGATAACAGTGCTTGTTTTTTTTTTTTTTTCAGATGGTTGCTTCTGCTGTGCACATATTAAATTTTCTGCCCTTGGACTTGAGTTACTCTTGAAAAAAATGTTCAGTTTTGTTTGAGCTGTTTTATATATCACCACTCCCCATCAGACTTCTTCTAGGCTCAGATGGTGTGTCTAAATTGGTTGATTCTCCACTAACTAATTGCTGGTCAGCGAGCTAATTAGGGGTGCGGGCTATTTATACCCAAATCCCTAACAGTGTAATACCTCTGTGTGCTTGTTTGTGGGGGACTTGACTGCCACATACGCATGAATATATGTGCTTTGCCACTGCCATGTACAATTCGGTCTAACACTTTAGTCATACCTACACTGTACACAAGTTGTTGCCCCAGGCAACAAGAGTTTTGAGTGTTTTCCATTTGTTCAAGCATATTTTTTTCTGAGTATTTTATTGTCAATTTCAACTGCAGATACTTACTATTTTACATTGTACTTTTTTGTTCAATGTACTTAAGTAGTATGATTATACGATCATATGCTTATGTTTATACAAAAGATGTAATATAGCTGTCATAAAATCTTGCCTTGATAATTTGAGGTATTTCTCAAAAGTAAATGAAAAATTACCGGTGAGTTTAAAAGCATTATTTGCCCTTTGCAGATGGAACAAAATCACGGCTTTAATGCTTCAAAATAGTTATAAAATGTGAGGTACGGCTAGAAAGAACCAATGTAAAATGTGTAATCAGTATAGTCAATTTAAGTATTGTAAAATATACAAAATGTGAACAATAGTTATAGTGAAATTGTTTCTAGAATAATCATATCTGCAATTATGGTTTATTGAGAAAAGTAGTGATATCTCCGTATACTTTAGGCTTTATTGCAAATTTTTTAATGTGGTTTACAATAAGTAAAAATAAAGTAAAGGTAAAGTAAGATATTTTAGCAGCCTTAAATTTTCCAAATTGCCACTGGCATTTGATGCATCTAATGCAGACAAGAACTTTTGCTTGCATTTTAATTTTGTGAATCTTGGCTCTTGTGAAATTTGCAAAATTAAAATGCAAAGATTTCCGGTTTTTCAGTATTAAGTTCTGTGAAGTGTTGGTAGGCTACAACATTTGACCATGGAATTCAGAGTGAGATCGATTGGCCCAGAGCTCTGAATTTGTGAAAATGGGAGATTTTTGTCATTAGGGTATACAAATGTATAGTTACTTAATTGGGCAGAGTACATTTATGATGGGCCTCTCCAAAGACCATGTTATGCCTATTGCACCTTTAATACACCTTCATCAACTTGTCATGTTTGACATACTATGTTATTATAATGCTGTGTATACAGGTTTTGACAGAAAGGGCGAACGGTATGCATTCTGCGGTACATATTCCATTGGATCTTAGAGATAAAGATCAGGTTGAATAGAGATTGTAATCACAGAATGATGTTGCCAACGTCACAGCAAAAGTTCAAAGTGCATATTAAGTAAACAACATGAGGCATGCCTGACATCACTAAGAGTACCAGAGACATTTTGTTTGTTTGTTTTGCGCTTGTTTTATGGCATTTAGCATTGTGCGAAGTATAATTTGTCAACATTGACAACGTCAAACATTGTCTAAGTGTAATGTTTTGTTGCAAAACCTCATTTGCCATTTTCTACACACAGTTCTTTTGCCACAGAAGAGCATGACAAAATGTTTTGGCCATGCATGAACATAACAAAATTTTCAACTATTATGTTTATCCAATCACTGATTGATATTTCATTAACTCATACAGTATTGAGAGTTGTTTGTCAAACAGGTTCTAAAAACAAAACAAAACCCAAAACATCTGAATATTCAGCAGAACGGATAGTTTCTTTAAGCAAGTACAGCAATTGTATCAACTGTTTGGATCTACTATTAATCCTGTGATTTCATGCAACCATTTATTTTCTATTTGTTTTTCAGTATAAAATCAATAGATTGGGTATGAAAGAACTGAAAGTAACTTTAATTTGTAGCTCCCTATCTTGTGCACCAGCCAGGGATACCAAGCTATACTGTGAGAATCCATGGCCCTACTGCATAGAAAATCTTATACCTTAGTGTTTACTAGTAAATTAATAACAGATGAAATTGCCATGGCAACTGCCAGAAAGCTTTCTGTATTATTTTTTTTTGTAGTTAGTGTTATTACACCACAGCTATGCTCAAAGTGGGGGGGGGGGGGGGGGTTGGCAGTACTGATACTGAAGTAATACAAACAACTGTGCATTGCTATTTGGGCACAGTCCAATGACATGGAGCTGTACAGGGTAGCTGCATGGTCTGATCTTGTATTCTTCATGATGTTGAACCAGGGATAAAAAGGGTGGTCTTGTAAACCATTGATGGCCTTGCATATGGGTCAAACTCATAAAACTGTTTTTTTTTTTGTTTTTTTTTAAAGTAAGCATGAGAAATACATGTTGGCCACTTTCTGACCTGTGCAGGTGCACTCAATTATCATAAATACCCCAATTTCACAGAGCAGGTTGTGTGGTTGTGTGGCTGCTCTGGTATACATGTACTATGGATTGATGGTAATGTCTGGTGCATTTGTGAGTACACACAAGCAGTCACTCTTCAGCAGTGATCTTGCAGGATGGACGTAATGCCTGCCAACTGATGATTACAAATATGCCTTGTCACAACCTCAAGGTCAAATGAGTAAAGTGTAGGCATCAATCTCCCCCCCCCCCCCATGGTCAAGAGTGGGCAAAGCAGGTGTGAGGTGTTCCAAGCTTGTTATACTAGTACCTTTCTGACTTGTGCAGGTGCACTCAATTATCATAAATACCCCAATTTCACAGAGCAGGTTGTGTGGTTGTGTGGCTGCTCTGGTATACATGTACTATGGATTGATGGTAATGTCTGGTGCATTTGTGAGTACACACAAGCAGTCACTCTTCAGCAGTGATCTTGCAGGATGGACGTAATGCCTGCCAACTGATGATTACAAATATGCCTTGTCACAACCTCAAGGTCAAATGAGTAAAGTGTAGGCATCAATCTCCCCCCCCCCCCCCCATGGTCAAGAGTGGGCAAAGCAGGTGTGAGGTGTTCCAAGCTTGTTATACTAGTACCTCCTGTGATAAAGCCGATGTATTCTGCTGACATGCTGGTGATAGCATTAATCCTCATCAGAAAATGTTGATTGATAATCAATATTTTGGTTATTTTTTTTTAATTTTTTGTCAATCTTCAAATGATGGCATACATTGTGCAGACTGTACTAAAGTGACTTGATATTACCCAATCAGCAACACCAGTTACTGTATATCCCACAAGAAAATTCTACAGAGAAGCTATGGCAGTGACATCAAAACCTGACATTTGACCCTCTTGACTGGAATGGGAAAAAAAGCCCGCCAAAAACATGAGGTTTTTAGTCTCCATTGAAGTCATTGTGTGAAAGTTTTAGCTAGAGGCAACCTCACATAATGTTTATCAAGGTTAGTGTAATCTATGATACAGTTTTTGATGTGCTGCTCATATCAAAATTAGAATTTGTTTGTATTAAAAGTTGTTGTTCTTTATTTGGAATCATTGAGATGCTTTACCAGAGGCTATTGAGATTTATGAGACTTGAGGTCTTTGAAAAAACAAAAAAGTTGTACAAGTACTGTACCGTCACTGCCGGCAGTGTTGACATTGATAGTGTGTGCGCAGGAGTGGATAATGGAATTTGACTCCTTTGGAAGTGAATGGCTATATCCGTGATAACCCGTGTACAGTGTGATACTCTTGATTCATAAGGCTTACCATGTTATGTGAATTAAGGAGAATTCTAGTGCTGTTGAAAGTTAGCCTGAAAAGGAGTAACATTTTCTTAGCACAAAGGAGTGGATAATGGAATTTGACTCCTTTGGAAGTGAATGGCTATCCGTGATAACCTGTGTACAGTGTGATACTCTTGATTCATAAGGCTGACCATGTGAATTACAGGAGAATTCCAGTGCTGTTGAAAGTTAGCCTGAAAAGAAGGAGTAACATTTTCTTAGCACAGCATTGAAAATGTGATCAACATGGGATGAAAAATAAGGAAGTTATTTTGTGTGACATTTTTGAGTTTTGCTAATTCTTAGGAAACAGTTCTTGAACAGTCGTCACAAGTAAAGTGATGATGTCATCCCCTCAGTACTTGTGTTGTAGTTTGTACGTGAAATTTTGAAATCTCCAGTTTTTCATTCAAAACCAATTACCCCCCAGTTTCAAATCTTGATGTATCTAACAGATCATTATTCTTGAGTTAGTCAACCAGAAATAACATTTACGTGTTAGTAACAGAAACATTGAATTTTCATCAGTTTTTTTTTTTTTTTTTTTTTTGTGTGTGTACATCCCTGTATCATCAGAAAATTATAAAGTGGTGGCTGTAGCTCATTCATTTGCACATATTCGTATCAGCTGTACGAGATTTTTTTTTTCAGAAATTCACAAAACTTTACAATTTCATAACTTTCTTATTTTTTATCTCATTTTGATCAAGTTTTCACTGTTGTACAATTTGTGATATTTTATTCTTTGTTATCAGACCAACAAGCCCATAACTGGACTGGAATTTGTCTTTTAAAGACAAGTGAAAAATGCCATGAGGAAAGCTAGTAGAATGCTGCCTTGATTAGGAGGCTCTATTTTGAATGATTTCCTGTATAAAAATCCTCAAATAATTGACAATTTCCCCCAGTAGAGAGAACTATAAATCTAAAAGATGAATCAATTGATGTGTTTTGCCGCCCATGTGTTGAATGCTGACATTATCAGTTGAAAGTCAACAAAAAGAGCATTGTATATGTTGCATTCAGTCTGTGGGGTCAATGTACTTCAGCTTTTCAGCCACATAAAGCAGGCACGTGCACTCAACCAAAGAGTTGCCCACAATCCTCTTCAGATCCTACTTCAGTACTATCCATTTTTTTTTTTCTTTCGAGGATTATCGCCAATACTTGGTGGTGATGAAAGTTTACTCTAATACAGTAAAAAGAGGTTGGTGGAGAAATCGTAGATGCTGAGAAGTTGACTTTATTCCTCTAACTCATTTCAATATAGTGGCTGTGCATAAGACACTATGGTAATATTTTGCTCACTTTGATAGTATCTGATTGGTATGAAAGAATCTTGTAGGAGGGGTCATAAACTGTGACATTGAAATTGGGACAGCGGACTACGGTCATATCCATGGACAGCAGGAATACCAATTATGGTTATATGAAAACCCCCCAAATAGCGCCATTCCCATGTGTGACCTTTGAGGCCTTTTATGATGGCCCTAACCATTTTAAGTGCAATTTTGGAGCCCCTTTCAGTGATGACAGAGATGCATTTCATCACAGTAGGTACTAGATGTGATGTAAAGGTCAACAAAGGTCATATCTGGGAGTCATCTTGTAAGTGCCAGTTTTCATGGGAGCATGCATGGTCTCTATATGTATCTCTATTTCTTTCTCTCTCATGCACACAGGCACACAACAAACACATATACATACACTCAAATTTACTATGCACACACACAAACACATGCATATGATATGCACACACACAAACACACACACACACACATAGGCCCAACCCTCACAAACTGAAAAACAATCAAATATTACAATAGTCAAACCTAAAAGTTGAAAATATGGGTATGGATATATACAGTACGTGAGTAAACATAGAGCCCAATCTCCCATATCCTCCCACTAGCTCTTAACACTCAACCTATATAATTTTTGCCGGAATAAAAGCTTTTCATGCTTGTACTGTAATTATTATTATTATTTTTTTTTTATTTTCTATTCAGATGAATCAAAAGAAAAATCTGATCCCTTTCACTTTCATTTCAACATGTGCCACAATTTATGTGAACAGTATTAACCCGTTGAGGACATGTCCCGAATATATTCGGGCAGAGGCCTATAGGAAATGCATGTTGTAGCAAAATCAGCCTGTCCTCAATGGGTTAATAAACAAAGATGTAGGGGAACAAGTGGGGTTTGTTGTGATATTCTGTGTTGTCTGCATGCCTGATACTCTGATTGTTATCATGCAAGCTACAAAGTTCAGGTGGTTAAAGGTGTCTGCTGGTGGATTATGAGGATGAACTATACAACTTAGTTGTGTATGGACCCACTGTCTCAACTGAAGATAGGCTAGTGAAACAGGAGTGACGTACAGGTGATTAAAATGCAATGACATGTGCACACACAAAGTAACACCATTATTCATTTGCATTAGTTCTTGTTTTGTCATACATTAGTGCAGTGTATTGCCATGTGATGTCCAATCAATGTTAAACTCAGCTGGAGTATAAATACAATTCAAGGACAGGCTCTATGTTCAATTAACAGTAACTAGGACAGAATCATGCCTAAATACCCATTGATACTCATATACGTATATGCATGTTATCAAGACTTGAACAAGTCGAGAATTAAAATCTTGTGAATAAAAAACAAACAAACAAGAAACAAAGAAAAAAATAGCTTGAATTTAAATTACCATGGTAAGCACTTTCTCCAGTCCCAAGAACTTCATCTCGTGAAAACTGCTGTATAGATACACATTATGTGTACATGGACTGTATACCTTAGGGCTTGATAGTACCCTGGGCCTCAGTGATGGTCATGTGACCTGTGGCTACTAAAAGTTGATGTTTGGCCATCAAATTTCCCAAAAGGTTATCTTTTGGTGACCCAATTGGGTACTTAAAGGGAAGGTAAACCCAAAGAGCAATGTGGATTGAGTGAAAGCAGCAACATTAGTAGAACACATCAGTGAAAGTTTGAGAAAAATCGGACAATCGGTGCAAAAGTTATGAATTTTTAAAGTTTTGGTGTTGGAACCGCTGGATGAGGAGACTACTAGAGGATATGACGTATGAGTGGACAACAATACAAAGAAAATATAAAGCATATTCAACAAAAATTCACTTTTCTAGAATTATGAAAGAGCAGTGGACCAACCGCTTTCAGAAAGCAGGGGGAATAATTGCTACCCTTAACATATGTCAATATCAATTTGATGGAATTTGTAATTTTCATGAAAAATGGATTTTTGTAGTATTTTCTTTATATTTTCTTGATATTGTAGTCCACTCATACGTCATAACCTCTAGTAGTCTCCTCATCCAGCGGTTCCAACACCAAAACTTTAAAAATTCATAACTTTCGCATCGATTGTCCGATTTTCTTCAAACTTTCACTGATGTGTTCTACTAATGTTGCTGCTTTCACTCAATCCACATTGTTCTTGGGGTTTATCTTCCCTTTAAGATTCTACATGGATTGTTACATTTCTGTCTATTGCAGGCCACTACATTTCTTTTTCAGGGCACCAAATTTCAGATATAAAGATCTTAGTGGCCAGAATGGGCCACCACTGAAAAAAGTTTATGTCAAGCCCTGACATACACACACACACACACACACACACACACACAAACACAAATACAAACACAAACACAAACACAAACACAAACACAAACACACTTACAGATAATTATCACTTAGTTGAGAAGCATTAGGACTTATAGGCCCGAATTCACGAAGGTGGTACAAGTGAAACCATGGTTTAAACCATGGACAAAAACCATGGAGTGCCAAGTGTCGCATGGAATATTTCGTTACGAAATCAGTCATTTCGTCGATGAAATGATTATTTTGTAACAAAATGACAACATTTTATAAACTATATGAACATTTCGTCCACGAAATGATAATTTTGTTTAACAAAATGGTCATTTTGTTGACGAAATGACCAATTTCGTAACGAAATATTCCGTGCGAGACTTGGCGCTCCATGGTTTTTGTTCATGGTTTAAACCATGGTTTCATTTGTACCACCTTCGTGAATTCGGGCCATAGGGTTTTTCCTCTTAGTGCTATGCAGCGTGATACTCTTTAAGTAGATTGTAAATCTCTGTTTCAAGTGTAACATTTCACTTTCACTTTTAAGTGCTCAGTTCTGTTTATACCTGTCCATTCAAGAAAAAAAAAAATTGCCAGGATGATTGCATTGTGATTGCATGAATTGGAAATGAGGTTGGGGGAGGGGGTTTGGTCAGTGCATTCAAAACAAGCCATGAAAAGTAATCAGGAGAATAGCAAAGTAGGTTTAGCGCTGTGTTATGGGTTCAACAAACTCATGCCTAGCACAAAACTCTGTCGCACTCTTAACCCGTTGAGGACGAGTCCCAAGTACTGGTATACTCAGGCAGGTGTCTATGAGAAATGCGTGTTGTAGCAAAATCAGTCCGTCCTCAGTGGGTTAAAGCAGGGCTGCATGGCAATTATCATCAGTTGTTTAAAGGACAAGTTCACCTTCATTAACACGAGGATTGAGAGAATGCAGCAATATTAGTAGAACACATCAGTGAAAGTTTGAGGAAAATTGGACAGTTGATGCAAAAGTTATGAATTTTTAAAACTTTTGTGTTGGAACCGCTGGATGAGGAGACTACTAAGGTTCGTGATGTCATATGAGTACAACAGTATAAAGAAAATGTAAAGAAAATTCAACATATTTTCACTTTTTTCGCATAATAAAAGAGCACTTGACTTGCCTCTTTCTAAAGACAATGGGAATAATATTACCCATAACATATGTCAGTAACGAGTCAAGGGAATGTGTACTTTTTTCAAAAGATGAAATTTTGTGAAATTCTCTTTATATTTTCCTTATATTGTTGTACGCATGTGACATCATACACTGCAGTAGTCTTCTCATCCAGCGGTGACTGCACAAAAACTTCAAAAATTCATAACTTTTGAACGGATTGTCCGATTTTCCTCAAACTTTCAATGATGTGTTCTACTAATATTGCTACATTCTCTCAATCCTTATGTTAATGAAGGTGAACTTGTCCTTTAAACTGTGTCATGACATAGTGCAACCTTGAATGTGGCACTGATTTGATTTAGAACCATCCACACACTAGAAAGCCCCCATTCAAAAAAAAAAAAAAAAAGAGGAAGAAAATATCAGAAATTAATAAATTGAAACTTGTTGCGATCAGTGTAAAATTGTAATAATATTTCAGAGAAAACTTGAGTGATGGAGTTGTACAGCGTAGGGTTTGCTAAGCTACTGACTGCAAGCATAAACAGCAATGATGTTCTTGTATACAGTACATGCAAATCAATGTAAATTGTAAGGCCATGTCATTATTACCTCATATACGTTGCATGGATGTGATTCTGACCAACATCTTTTTTTTTCATATAGAAAACTTGCAAAGACTTTAAACAGGGCTGCACACTAACCCATTTTTTCTGCTGATCTGACCTGTCTGTCGGACCAGTAGGTACCCAGTTTTTCTATTTTTTACTTGCCCATTATATTCCTGGAAAAGTTACTGGTCTGACAGTGATTTTTACTGGTCATGGACCACCGGACCAGTGCCAGTGTGCAGCGTTGCCTTAAAGGACAAGTTCACCTTCATTAACATAAGGATTGAGAGAATGTAGCAATATTAGTAGAACACATCCTTGAAAGTTTGAGGAAATCGGACAATCCGTTAAAAAATTATGAATTTTTGAAGTTTTTGTGCAGTTACCGCTGGATGAGAAGACTACTGCAGTGTATGACGTCACATGCGTACAACAATATAAGGAAAATATAAAGAGAATTTCACAAAATTTCATCTTTCAAAAAAAGTACACATTCCCTTGACTTGTTACTGACATATGTTATGGGTAATATTATTCCCAAATGGTTGCCTTTAGAAAGAGGCAAGTCAAATGCTCTTTTATCATGCGAAAAAAGTGAAAATATGTTGGAATTTTCTTTACATTTTCTTTATACTGTTGTACTCATATGACATCACGAGCCTTAGTAGTCTCCTCATCCAGCGGTTCCAACACAAAAATTTTAAAAATTCATAACTTTTGCATCGATTGTCCAATTTTCCTCAAACTTTCACTGATGTGTTCTACTAATATTGCTGCATTCTCTCAATCCTTATGTTTATGAAGGTGAACTTGTCCTTTAAAATTTCATTTCAACACAATCTCATGTTACATGTATGTCTGATAGAATTGTAACATCTGTTATAATCAAATTGATCGTGAAGTGGTGTGCTCACATTTCTAATCAAATTGGGATGCTGTCTTTGTCACAGTAGTCACAGTTAGTCACAGTTTTCATAACTTTCTCTTTGTGTAGCTTTGCTTTAGCTTTTGTATCAGATAGTGAATTTTATAAACAAAGGGAAACTGACCAGAAATGAATATAATTTATTAGTGAACAATTAAGGAAAGAAATGGGATTTCATCCAGTGGAATCCCATTTTCTTTGCTCAGTTTTTCAGTATTATAGATACACTGTAGTGAACTTGTCAGACTGTGCGCCCATGCGGCTGACACAATAAAAAAAGCTGTTGAGTGGACGGGTAGGCTCAGACCTGACCAGTATCTGTCATGTGGGGGCAGCCTTTCTCTTGGCTACCTCAAGGTGTTGCCCACTCCTCACTACTGGGACACTTCCGCACTCAAGCCAGTACCTCTCTGCAAGACGTCTTCCACTCGACATGAATGTTGATAAATGAACCTCATGTTGCTCTCAAATTACTTGTAATGTTTGATGTTAATGTGTGCTTGAAGTAGATGCTTGGTCCGGGGCACTTGAACTACTAAACCTTTCTCACACCTACAAATTGTATAGCTCTCCAAATTCATGTCCTTTATGAGAGAATTTCTCATTTTAGTAGGTTAATGAATAATCAAGAAACATTATAGTATGCAAAAAGAATTAGGTGATCCGAGTATCCTCTCGGATCACCTTCTGTTTCTGTAAGGATTCTTTGTTCTTCTTCTTCTTCTTTATTTATTTATTTATTTATTTATTTATTTATTTATTTATTTCTCCCCAAATGTTGTGCAGAGATTAACTCAAAAAGCTCTTTGACCATCAATTTCATTTATCATTGCTCTTTTTAATCTGATTGTCTTGTCCACATTCTACAGTATGAGATGTGTCTTTCACCGCCACAACCATCATGCCTGACTTGAAGTGCTAAAAATGTGCGGTACAGACACTTTCCTCCAAATCACAGCCATCTGATATGTCCCAGTATGATTTGCTACATATCCAAGTAATCTCTTTATCATTGCCACAACAGATTTCCAGGGTAACTGTTGCACTCCAAATTTCAAGAAAAGTCTCGTATTATTATTATCGCAGCAGTCACTCTATATTTGGATTATGACGCATCCCTCAAATCAACAACATTGGTAAAGAGTTGAGGTTAGAGGTTTTGTTGAGGAAGGAGGGGGGCTGTTTAAACTTTGGTGATAAATCAAATTGTGTGGCTATTAGAATGTATTGACCTAAATTTTGGTGAGAAAATATGACAAAGCATGCCTTGTTGGCCTTTTTTTTTGTGTGTCTGCACAGGGATGTTTTGGTTGAATGAACAAACATTTTCTGACAATGGATGATTGTTTGTGTTGCATTTATAATGGACCGTTCTTCTGGACAGTTTGACCAAAGAGGTTTACAATGAACTTTTTGTAACTTTTGTAGAAGCAAAGGCTGCTGCATTGGCATGAATTTCTACGAATCAAAGTCAGGAAATGTTGTCAAATAATTGATCAGATTGCACCACAGATGCATGTGGACAGAGAATGCAGCAGACTTCCTTCATTTTGATGAATTCTTGACCCAGGAAACTGCAGTGAGGGGATCGATTTATTCTTTGTGATTTTGCTTTATTATATCCAGCCTGCTGATTGTTTAAGCTTTGAGAGGCAGAGAAAAATGCAATTGTAGGATGGAGTTACACAAGTTTCACAGCAAGTGCGGAGTCTCTTGTTGTTCAGAGTGTGTCTATTGATGTGTACAGTGGACTCCCGTTATAATGAAGTCCTTGGGACCGGAGGTTTTCTTACGTTTTATCGAAATTTCGTTATAACTGAACAAATAAACAATGAAAATACATAGAGTGGATAATCTTGCTGCCTGAATTTTTTACTTCGTAATTTTCATTTCGTAATAACAGTGTTCGATCGTTATAACAGGAGTGCACTGTATTGTCTTTATATTCAGTGAATGAAATTGTATGATATTTGTGATGAGATTGGGCCCATAGTACTGACTTGGTCAAGCTGATTTTTTGTCCTGCAATAATCGTTTGAATATAGGATAGTAAAGTACTGCCTGAAACACAGAGAGGACATCTTGAAAGTGTTGGTAATAATTTCTGTCTTTGTTGAACACTTTTTACAAGGTTGAAATAAAAGAGCAAGATAAAACATGTGAATCATCTAGATTCAAACTCTACAATAATTGTAACTCCACTTTGAAGGCTTTGAGCTGAAACATAGTACATTGTAGATACCTTGTATTCCAAGGTTAGCCAACAAAAGTATCAAGGATGTTGTTTTTTCATGCAATTCGAAACCAATGTGGAACTCTCTTATCATGGAAAAAAATCTGTACTGCAGGAAATGCCATGGACAATTCACTTTGTAGGTGTGTCCAGATTTGAATACATTGTAGTACAGTTTATGTAGATCTACGCCAGACTTGTTCCAGAGTATCTAGACATACTATGAGCATCGTACTGTACAACTTGTAGATACATGTATGTAATTCTTGCTCACACAGAATGTATAGGAAGACTTGAGCCCAAACTTATTGAAAACCTATTCTGAGGAAACTTACCCCCCAGCATACAGTTACTAGTGTATTTGTACATGCACACCCATACATACACGTTAAACACACATGCACAAATCAAGTGCATTGATTTTTCTTGAAATTCGAAACCAGAGTGGTAGTTTCTATTTTGAAAAAAAAAAAAAAAAATCTGTACAACAGGATATGTCGTGGACAATTCAGGGTGTAGGACGTGTGCCTATGCAGCTGCAGTGAAGTACATAGGTCTGAGCCAAACTTGTGTCCAGACACTCACACTGGAAATGTAGTTTTTGGCTCAATAGGTCAATGCCTGGGTCAATTTTATTCAATGTTGAACGTAGCAGCATGTTTAAAGAGAAGGAGTTGATCCTGTGGGTTTTTTTTTTAATGCCGGTGGTGGTTGTGGTCGTGATGGTGGAAGTGGTAGTAGAGTGGTGTCGGATGATGATTTTTGTTTTGTAGGTATTTATGTTTTTATTTATTTTCATGATTCATACAAATAACAAAGCAATCAAATGTAAAATTTCAACTGAGGTTATATGATAAAGAGTACTATAAGAATACTGTGTTATTGGGTGTTGCTGTTGGGTTGAATTTCTTTTGGCTTTCAGGCACCATGTATATAATGGTCTTGTTTCAGATCAATGGTGTCACTTTTAAAATGACTACTTATTGAACTCTAAAAAATAAGTTCAAAGTTGTATTGCCTTTTCCCTTAGTGGTTTGAAAGGGCACCAAAAGTGCTACGTCCCATAGCATAACAAACTTCTGTGGTCAATCCATCTCCTTGCCAGGGAGGCATATGTGGTCCAAAAATTGCCATTCTTCAGGGACAAAGTTTACAAGGTTTTAGGGTAATCGATATTATGTAATGAAGCTTTCCCAAATTAAAATCTTGTTATTGCTGTTGTAGAAGAGGAGTCATACTAAATACCTATCTTCACTGGAACACTACAGCATCTCATATGTACATGTGACACTTAAATTGGTGTTTTGGATGTGACATTTTCCATTAACAATTTAGGGTCTTGTAGAATCAGTGCTTGCAATAAGTAAATTCACAAAGAGAGCATCAAATCATTGTTTAATGCATGACCAATGATGTGTAGATTTACATGTAGCAGTATGAAGGTATCACCCATGCTTGGGAAAGAATTATGCAAAAATACATTTTTGTTAACAATTTTCTGTTAAATATTTGTCACGTCCGAAGCAAATTTCAGATCGAGATAATTAATACTAAAAAATATAACTGAACAGTTTTCACCATTTCTAAATCACCACTGTTACTGGTACTCTCTTAAGAGTCTGTGAAAATTAGGAAAGTATTTGTTTTTGAATAAAGAATTTCTGGGAAGTCTATGTTTTCCGTTAATACATGTCACGTCCGAAACAGCATGCCACATCCGAAACATATTTGTGTCCTTGTAAGGAGTCAAAACATAATAGAATTGATAATTGTTGATTGAAGTCATCAGACTGGGCAGTCAGAAAAAATGAAAAGAAATACAAGTGTAATTATTTTGTGTGTGTGTGTGTGTATGTGTGTGTGAATACCATGTTTATGTATGTGTGTGTGTGTGTGTGGTTTGCGTGCATGTATTGAATACTGTACAGTGAAAGCTGTTAGCTTTGCAATTGTTTGATTTTCACATATTTCACAAATTACTGTTGGGCTGCAGATTTAACAACATGTGAAAATATTGCCACCTGATCTTGATCACCTAAAGTGGCAGAGCGAACGGACAGGCATTATTGCACTTATGATAGCCTTGGTGTCAAATCTCGAAAACGGCATTTCCCGAAAATGTTGTGAGGCCTCCTCATCAAAAAAAAAAAAAAAAAAAAATATCTGTACGTGGAAATAAGTTTTTGCACTACTAGGAAGCAATTGGCTATCGAGCAGTTAAACAAAAACCAAACTCAACATCTCATTTTTAAAGGCTTGTCGCATTATGGAGATGAGATACTTCTTTTCTTTTGTGATTGATAGTTTTACCTATTTTTTCCCTCTATTCACTTTTTTTTTGTCATTTGAACCTGCTGTTTCTATATTTGGTGGAAATACAGTTGTATTTGTGCCAAAACTCTGAAATAATATTTGATTGTCCCATTGAAATGTACCTACATTTAGCTGTTATAAGGAAGTTGTCAAGGGATGAATCAGATGTACCAGCAGAATTGATCGCCTGTGGTATAAACTTTTTTTTTTTTTTTTTTGCTGTCACTGTTTGCCAAGAATAACCAGTGTACAATACTGTTGATACATGTACAAGGTGCAGGCTCAAGTTGCTTTCTTCTTCATTCATACCACATGTACAAGGATTTTATGATACGAATACTGCATGATAAACACATAATTTTTTGAGAAATAGAGTATTATGAACACTGCATTCCGCTTGTATCCGATATTTAAAATGAGTTTATAGCATCTAGTCACATGTATTTGTCATGTAATAATGTAGTCATGTGACCTTTATTTGTTTCTTTGTACTTTGAGCTTATTGTCCACATTGTTATAGGAGATACACATTAATTTTTACAGTGACTCTGCTCTAAGTGTGGGTAGGATGTGATCTTTATTTCATTTTGCTTGCTCCAAGAAAGAGGAAGTCAGGAGATTTATATATAAAAAAAAAAATATTCTTGTCAGCTTCTTTCTTCCTCTTTTCATCTTTTGCAAAGCATCATTGCGCAGTACTATATTTTTAGCCAAATCATTGTCAGCTGACCAGGGTGACCATTTTTACAAACATCCCCAATGCCAAATGATATGCAATCCTGACATTTCATTATCAAGTGTTAGCTTTCTTGCCATGCATATATGACTTTAGCTGTAGTTGTGAAATGACAGCTCTTCTCTCTGTTTTAGTGCTTTTTAGCTGAATACCTAGGCTGAATGGCTCAAAGGGGCTACTGCAATCGATCACCATCCCTCGTTCTTTGTACATTATCCATTGTCTGTTTACCTATTCACACTTTCATCTTCTTGTGTAAGGAGTAAGGGATTGTGAAAATTGGTATGAATATGATTACAGTTGTTATTCTCAGAAAAGGGCATTGTTCATCTTGTTGTGAGCCAAAGAAAACATGATTATAAATGATATTTCTCATGTTTTTTGTTTGTTTGTTTGTTTGTTTTTTGCCCAATAATCTCAATTTCACGCCATTACTGTAAAACACAATATTTTCGCGGCATGAAATTTTTGCGAGTTGCCTCTAACATTTAATGCTTATAGTGTAGACAAGAACTTTCACATGCATTTTAATTTCTTGGCTCTCGTGAAATTTGCGAAATTAGAATGCACACGAACATTCCTCGTTTTACAGTACCATCTATGCATACCCTGGATGCATCTAACATATATCTTTAGCATTTTGATGTAAAATTACTTTAAACAATCTTAACTATTTCCTAATGAGAATGCATTTACCAGAATATCTAGAAATGTGCACAGTTGACCAAAACCATTCTCGACAATCAAAACTTGTCAGGAGGCTTTTTAATTCCATAGCAGCTTATCAGTGATGTAAGAAGTAATCTACCCACTGTGTTTTTCCTGTGCTGTTCCATGTGAGACATGGGAGAAATGTGTATGTTGCTCAGATGATAAAAGCCTTTGGGAATCTCCTAGCGTAATGTTACTGAGAAGTACTGGAATAGTCTCCTTTTCCAAACCCTTTCCTAGTTGTAACGGAACCCATGGTGTTAAAAAAATATACAGTCTTCCCGCTGCAAAGCTATTCAGACCATGTAGTGTCATTCCATTAAGAAATTTGAAATTCTTCCTTGATTTGATGAGTTATGTTATTATATTTGCAACAATGACAGAGAATTATTCTTGGCATTTAAACATAAAACACAAATACTGAACTGCTCAGAATGTGAGGTACCGTTGGTAATGAAACTTGCATTTTGTTGTGACTATGAATACTTTTCTTCATGCAGTAATTTATCATGATTTTTTTTTAATACTCATTATTTTGCATTTCCCAATCCTTTCTGCCAAAATTTGCCAATAGGCTTTATCGTATGATTCCATACCGTGCAATAAGTTTGCCTGAATCTATTTAATGTGAACTCACTTTTCTTTGTTTTGTCAATTTTGGGATGGAAGACAGTGAACCTTTGAGGTAGCTGTGATTTCTTTGTTTGCTGTGAAATCTTTTGTTATCTTGCTGTTGTTGTTGTTGTTTTTTTTTGTGGGACATTGGATTTTGATATGAAACAATTTTGAAAGGTAAACTGGTAGAATGTATTAGATGTGATCTTGTCCTCCTTTTATAGCACATACGATTGTGCACATTGCTTTCTGATGACAGTGACAAAGTGTAAACAGTGCAATATACTGTTGTCATGTCAGTTGTTACTATTGTGTTTACCTTCATGGCCTGTAAAATTATTTGATCAAAATCTTCAAGTGAATTTGGTTGGACATAACTTAAATATTGATTAGATAAATCAACTCTTGTAAAGTCTCTGTTGAAACCTTTATAACTTTAATAACACATGCACTTAAAGGGTATACAGTTCTGGTCGAGGTGAGGATTTAGCTTTTAACGTTTTGCGAGATATTCAGAAACCACTCTACGAGATGTCAAAGAGCATGCAGGTCCTAAGGGGTATCAAAAGTTTATTCGATGGAAATCGGTTTTGAAATGGCTGAGATATCCAAAAACAAGGTGAAATAAAGAGATCCTAATAAAGTTGTGGCATGTCGCCTTTTATTATTAGCACTTTTTGGGATATCTCAGCCATTTGAAAACCAATTTTCATCAAATAAATGTTGAATCCTTCTTAGAATTACATGCTCTTTCATATTTCATAAGAGGCTTTTCATTATCTCACTTAGGAATGTTCAAAACATGAATCCCCATCTCAACCAGTACTGTACAGTCCCTTTAAACCACAAGTTCACCTTCAGATACTTGTGGATTGAGGAGAATAACATAGAGAAAATATAAAGAAAATACAACATATTTTCACTTTTCTCACATAATAAAAGAGCACTTACCTCTTTTCAGAAGGCGGGGGGGGGGGGGGGTGGTAATATTACCCTTCACATACAGTATGTCCCCAAAAAATTACAACATGGCCCTCCGCAATGATATCTTTAAAAATAGTGAATCAATCTAAATACAAATTTAGGGTATGAAACTATAACTCATTGCCCACACCTTACAGAAAACCCCAGTCGATTTGCTTCAGTGGTCAAAGAGAAATACGGAATTTTGTAGAGGATGTCAGGAATCTCTTTTGTCCAAGTTCTGTCTATTATTCACACACAAGATCATTGAAATGCTAAACTCGGAAGAATCTGATTCATGACATGCTTTACAACAATCCACATTTCTCTGTGACCGCTTAACCAAATCGAATGGGGATTTCTGCAAAATAGAGCTAAAATGTTATATTTTAAGACCCTGAAGTAGCATTTAAAAAATTTAATCATATTGGGCATTATCAATGCGAAAATCTGATTGTAATTTTTTTTGGGACATACTGCAATAAGCCTCCTCAAAAATTACAACCAAATTTTCGAATTGATAACACCTAATATGATCAACCTGTCTAAGTGCTACTTCAGGGTCTTAAAATATAACATCTTAGCTCTATTTTGCAGAAATCCCCATTCGATTTGGTTAAGTGGTCACAGAGAAATGTGGATTGTTGTAAAGCATGTCATGAATTGGATTCTTCCGAGTTTAGTATTTTGATGATCTTGTGTGTGAATAATAGACAGAACTTGGACAGAAGAGATTCCCGACATCCTCTACAAAATTCCGTATTTCTCTTTGACCACTGAAGCAAATCGAGTGGGGTTTTTTGTAAGATGTGGGCAATGAGTTATAGTTTCATACCCTAAATTTGTATTTAGATTGATTCACTATTTTTAAAGATATCATTGCGGAGGGCCCCGTTGTAATTTTTTTGGGGACATACTGTACATGTACGTCAGTAACAGGTCGAGGGAGTGTGTACTTGAGAAAGAAAAAGGACATTTTGTGGAATTCTCTTTGTATTTTCTTTATATCATTCTATACATGCGACATCACAAACTATTGTTTGTCTTCTCATCCAGCAATGGCGGCACTGAAACTTCAAAAATTTGTAACTTTTGAATGGATTGTCTGATTTTCCTCAAACTTTCACTGATGTGTTCTACTAATATTTGCATCTACCCAATCCACATGTATTTAATCTTTAACATGAAAGTGAGCTTGTCATTTAAGGCCAAAGGCCATAGTGCCATGGGAGTAGATGCACACCATAAAAGAAAACCCTGCCATGACAATTCAACCATAAAAATGTCTAAGAAGCAAGAAGACATGACTACTGCTCATTTGCATACAAGGTACTTGAGGTAACTTCAAATATTGTGTGCTACGTAGTTCCATGCGGAAGTAGAGCAATAATCTGTTTTGATGTGCAATTACAGCACTACCTATATGCATAATGAATATATAGCTCATTACAGTCTCTCGATAGCTCGCTACCTTGGGGGGGGGGGGGTTAGGGGGTGGTGATTTCAAAACAAAGCATGATATCCATTGCCTTTGTTTTGCATGTATAGTTGCTCAAACATGAAGTGTGCCAATTTATCTCCATGTAGTCTTTTGTAGCCAAGCCCAATAATGCCATCAGGGAGCATTCTTGAATGTTGTTTTAATACAGGGATATAATGTTTTAAAGTCGTCATCATCATCCGTCAGAGATACATGTACATGTATGCTACATGTCAGATATTTTGAGTCTTGAGTACATACCCTCTCATTCCAATGAAGGTCTTGTCATAAGTGTTGGGGATTTATATAGCACTGAAACAGAAAGTGTCAAAGGCTAGATTGATCAGGCACATGGTTTTGACAACTAGTCATTATTTCAAGTGTTCCAGTGTTGTACGTAGTTTCCTCAAGTGTTGAGGAAGATATCAGGTCCACAGGTAACCTGAAAATATAACATCATTAGTGGCCTTCACACTGATGCAAATCAGCATGATACAAATCTTGAGATTTTCATTACTACCATATCTTAATTTTTTTCTTTTTTTTTTGCCATCAAATTTCAGTGTGGACATAAAAATCACACGAAATAGTGTGATCAGCATCACGATCCACATCACAAGAAATCTTGTGATTATTACCAAATTACTGTGATTGTGTATGAGCAGTAATGCAATAATTTGCACTTTGGCTAGTGTGTGAAAGCCGGGGCAAATCTCGATATTTTTTGTCCTATCATTGAAAACATTCATTATGACAGCTCATGAATACAGGGGCAAGGGTTACCATTCTTCTGCAGATTTCTGGCATGTGCAGTTTGGCCAACATATTATTGTGATCAGCAATTAGAAGGATAATTTTGCACGTCTGAACGGGCATAAAAAATCATGGTATTTGGATTGTGGTCATTATCCCGCTTTGTTGTGTGTGTGTGTGTGTGTGTGTGTGTGTGTGTGTGATTGACACTGTTGATATTATTATGATTCCAAAGGTATAGAGTTTATAAGGTATGATGTTAGTTTATGCTGTAGTGTGTTGTGTGCATTTCACCCCTCAATGTCATATCGGGGGCCTGTTTCATAAAACTTGTCATCAGTGACAACTGCCACATTTCTAAGACAAATTTGCTCTCAGCCAATCAGATGCAAGGATTGCAAAGATGCAAGCCAATCAGTGACAACTCCCACATTTCTAAGACAAATTTGCTCTCAACCAATCAGATGCAAGGATTTCAGTAGCTTGTCACATCTATGACAACTTGTCACTGATGACAAGTTTTATGAAACGGGCCCCAGATGTAGAGTCACATCAAGAATGATGTAGTAATTGTCATGATAAACTGTGCCATAAGTGGCATTCCACATGTATATGACATCCAATTTAACATGGATGTCCAATACTTGTATTTTGAGATACTGATTCAACTTTTATGAGAGAGAGAGTCTACTGCCATTTGATGCACACACACAGACAAACACACTTGCAATGAACGAAAGAAAAAGAAATAATGTGTCATTTTGCTAATATATAGATATGTATGTGTATATATATATATATATATATATATATATATATATATATTTTTTTTTTTTTTTTTTTTTTTTTGGGGGGGGGGGGCATTCCTGCTAGCTACAAATTCTGATTGAGGATTAATTCTCCTATGTCTTTTTATAATTTTGTGAGCATACACATGTGTATGTAGCTGGAGCAAGCATGCAGCATCAATGAGCATAAACCCTATAGTGTAGAAGTTTCTCCCCCAAACATGATTGTATTAGATAGTGATATGCTCTTTAAGAAAGTCTGAGAAAAATCAGCCAGACTGTACAATGTCGCCATATAAGTTTGATATGAAGAAAACTATACAGAAATTTCACAAGTACTGTTAATTTTGTTGTAAAAAAAAAGTACATCTGCATGTTCCTTTGGTATGTTTTGAGATTACGGGTACATTATGTATGTCAAATATTAACCCCCATGCCTTCTGGGAAAGCTGCAATGTACACCAACTGTAGGTCAAGTGCTGTTTTGCTGGTCTTCGCTCCTTTCATGTTTTCTGTAAATTGTTTTATTACTATGGCAGTTGTTATGGATACAGGTACATTGTATTGTCATTTCTGGGCACTTGATTGTTCCGCGGAGGAATATGTAAATAAAGAGTTCGACAAGATGACCGAGATCGACCAAACACCTTGTTTGAGAGTCTGGGTATTTTGGTGGTTATGATGGTTCGCTAGGCCAAGTTAACCTCCGTAACACAGTACACATTGTTCCCATCTAGACTAGAGATTGCTGTTTTAATGATTCATAACTTTTGAACAGATGGTTTAATTTTCTTTAAAGTTTCACTGAATATATCATATAGTCATTCTACATTCACTGGATCCTCATTTATGTTTTAGGGAAATCCCCCCTTTGAATTCAAAGCCCTTAGTGTCACCATGGTGTCACTATTCAAGATTCTCAAGTGAAAGTGAGGCTTGCGAGAAATGTTTTTGCTGTTCATTCTAGTCTTGGTTCCAGACATGTTCATTTGACCCCTCCTGAATGTATATCTAAGGAGATTTATTCCCAATTCTTCTTGATGTTATATGATGTTAGACACAGTGCCTAGTGCAAAATCTGATAGGTGTAGTCTACATTCAACACTTCGTCAATGTATTGAGATCTGAAACTTTTGCAGATGTGCAAGAGCACAAACACCTGGTGGCCAGACTAGGTCTCCCCATGTGATTCACACAGATCATGACTAATGGGTAGGCCTATATAAGACTGACAATGTAGGTTTGATGAAAGTAAAAGATTAATCACCCCCATTCCTGTATTTTGACAAGAATGGAAATCTGACGTATGGGTGAGATGTGGAGAAGTATGGACAGAGGGGAAATTACCGGTAGATGGATAATTCTCTGCCACAATAGCCATACTTGAACATTAATATGTCTATATATGCAAGACACCTTATTCTCTGGACAATATTGTTTCTATTATTACCTAATGCAATGGGGTCTTGTTTGTACAGACTATTTTGTAGATGGTGAAATGGCCTTCCTGCTATATAACAAGCAGAAAGAGAAGAAAAAGTGAAAGGAAAGATATCCTACTAAAGCACCATGATTAGACAGAGGCTTTCTCCCGACTTGACTCACTCATGTCATTTGCATTTGGCTTGAATTCTACCAGCACATGTGCCAGGGTCATCTTCAGTTTCACTTCCTGGTCAAACCAATCCCCCCTACCTCCCTATACTACCCCTACCCCCTCCCCACCAGCACCATCCTTGTTTCAGTGAAAGATTAGTCTTCCCCATCCCCATTTGATATGTGGGTGTGTGTAGACTAGGCGTTAGTTCTGCTCTGCTCTTGTCTGTCTGTTTATCCGTCTGTCTGTTTCTCCTTTCCATGTTGTCGAATGCGGGGAGGAGCAGATTGAGAGCGGTGGGAAATCTCTCACAGGATGGTTTAGGTTTTCCTTAGCCCGTATACTGGTCGGATATCTTCCTGCCTGCAGAGCCGTGGTGGCAATGAGGTGGTAGACGGGAGAGGAAGGAGCGCGTAATAATAGCCCGGTGCGAAGTGAAATTAAAATACAATCAGCGAGACACAGTTGGGCAAGGAACAAGCTATTGTGTGGGGGTAGTGTGTGTTTGTGTGTATGTATTACAAGCACTTTCCCCTGGCACAGGACTTTTGTGGATGCCCCAATATTACCCCCACTTCCCTTCTTGTGGTGGAAACACCAAGCCATAGACTCCTGATTGATTTCGCAGAGGCCGGGCAGTTTAACCAGATTTCAGGGAGTTTCTGCTCCCTGCACACATGGAGGAGGCATTGTAACCTGCCATTGCCCCTTTGAGAGAAGACCGAGTGGAGGCAGGTAAAGTGCTCCAGCAGCTGCAGGTGACCTGATGCAGGTCAAAGGTCATTCAGGGTCAGACTGAGGAAGGTGAGAAGGTTTTGGGCTGGACAGGAAAAAGCAGCGAGTGGCACTGTAGGTCACAGGACGCAGCTTACACTTTGCTAATCAGCTACATTGTTGCCATCAAGCAGTACATCCCATCCAAGCAAACAGGCAGGCCAGCAGCCAGCAGAAGTTGTCGGCTCGCCTGATCGTTGACTCTTGGGACAACCCTTACTATCAGACTGGGCCGTCTGTGTGTTTTGCTTTGCATTTGCTGGATCCACTTTCTTCTTCCATACATGTTGGGGGTGCCAGGAAATTACACAGCAAAAATTATGGCTTCCCTCAGGTGAGTGTATGCAGAGTCAGAAAAACACACTGTCTTTTGCTCACATGCCCTCTTTAGAATTGGCATGAAAATGGCCTCTTGTTTTGTTTCTTCTGTTGATTTTGCTCTTGTGTGTAGCGGTGTTAGCCTCTGGGTATACAAATTGTACCCTATGTGTCACTGGCCAGCATACAGTGAAACCTCTCTTGTAATTAATTTCAATAGCTTACATTCGATCGAATGCTCCCTTTCATCATTTATTTTCTCTAGAGTAGGTCTACATGTACAGCTATGTATGTGTGTGTAGGGGAAAGGGGGGGGGGGGATCCCTCACAGGGAGGGGTCAGATGATGGCTTTGGTTGTTGTTATTGTTGCCTTGTAAAGTCCTTTCTCTCTTCTAGTCACAACTGAGAGAAGAATACATAAGTTAATATTGTGATGTCCAGTACCACTGATGGTCACATTCTCCATATAGCCATTAGGGAGGCAGGCAGCTGGCCACAGGGTAGATGGGAATCCTGATGCACACAGCCCATTGACCTTTCCCTTGTCAGTTTCATGCTTACAAAGCTGGACTTCACTGGGTAATGATGTCCTTAGTAATACAAATGAAGGCACTAGTTGTAGACTGTCTAGCTGTGTACATATGCTGTGGGTGAGTTTGTGTGTGTGTGTTTCTCTTTCTTTTGTGTCTCTCTATGTGTATTGTGTCTATGTGTGTTTATGTGTGCAATAGTGGTCATTATACAGATGGGCCATGCAGCACTTGTCAAATTCATATTTTTTTTTTTCTTGCCTGCCCCTATATACACTCTCTGCAATGCGAATACCGGTACTGGTAGTTTCGAACCCTTTGTGCAATTTTCTATGGCTGTTTAGCAATATTATGTTCAGGCCGTGCCTAACAATTCTCCCTCTCATGTTTCTGCATTTAAGATGCTCACATGTGGAGAGGAAGTGATCCAGTCTATGCTGACATACTTTCAATATACACACTACGTCCTGTCCTATAAAGGAATCTACATAGAAAAGTTAAAGATATTAGACATGTGCTCTATCCCATGATGCATAGATAATCAAGGAGTCATGGGAAGCAGTATTCTTGATGCATAGTACATCAATACTGGATGACAAAATTCCACTATCTGTCAAATCTCAACTTGATGCATAGTACATCAATACTGGATGACAAAATTCCACTTTGGTTGCTATCTGTCAAATCTCAACTTGATGCAGGAACATGCATTGGGCATGACCCAAATATGAACAAGGAAAGATTATCAAATCATATAGGGTCTTATTTACTCTTTCCAAAGTCCAGACATGATTGCAAGAATATTGTTTGATTATCAACATGTTATGGGAATAGTACAGTTTGCTCTGATATCAATATATCATCTGAAGCGGAACAGTATCTGAAAAAAAGTGTGCCAATATAAAAGCTCAAGCCCCTACCAGTATATGTCATATATAATTCTCACACATTTTAACCTGTGTATTAATATAGGGTTTCTTAAAACTTTCGTATTATTCTTGCAGAAATTCTAGGTAATCTATGTGCCAAAACTGATGAACTTACAATTGTATATTGAAACATTTATTTTGAATCAGTGTGTCTCATCTTGAAGCAAGTGGTATCTGATGCATCTTTCTTGCCTTTAACTGCGATAAAGGAAATTCATTCACACAGGCACTGAAAGTAACCACTCAGCAATCTGCATCTGAAACCATTGTTGATTACCAGTATGTATTGGGTTTCAAAGAGAAAGACACTGTGCAGTATAGACACCACATACATGTACCTCTTGTGTGGGAAATGAAATACATGATTAGTTTTGTGCAGATATCTGTGTGTTCATTGTGATTTGGACTCTTTCCTCAAACTTTGGAAAGACTGCAGGGGCACAATTCATGGCAAAATGTACAAAGACATTCGAGAAATGCCTTAATTTCTCACTGCAAAGACAGGTGGCGTTATAAGCCATAATTTGGCACATTTGTCATTTTGATACCAAATGCCCTTGTCCAATGAAATTTTGAAAATTCAGGATGACTTATGAATGTTAGCTGCAGTAGTGAAGATCATTGCTTAAGATTTTATCAATATTTGTCAAGAAGATTGGTATGGTTGTCTTTTTTCTCCTGTAGTGTTAACAGACATTCCTCGTATGATATAATAGACATGGCATGGGTTGGTTTAGTCAACGTCTGTGAGATCATTTATGCACACGCAGCATCTGCTAATGCAATTTGATAATGAGCTGACACTTTTGTGGTCCCGAGAACATCTGAGGTCCGTCTATCTCGGCTCGCCCGTGCTCTGTGATGAAGGCGCAGTGAAAGTTGATAATAATCGCATTATGATTTCATGCTTGAGTATGTGATGACTGTCGGGACTTGGAATGCATTGCTAATGCACACATGCTCACACATGCAACCCCCCCCCCCCCCATGCACACACAAATACATAAAGAAGACACAGTTAATCATGAGTAACACTTTGCCATATGTTGGAGCATACATGCTCAAAGAGCTATTAATCGATAGTCCGTGCAAAACATTTCTTCAGAGATATTGCAAACATTATTAAAGACACTTCCTGATGCACCTGTTCAGATCAAACTATGTTTGACTTGCTACTTCCCCAAGATCTGTTTTTATCTCAGTAGCTCATCAGTCAAAATTCACATTGACTTGTTTTATTGAGGATTCTTTCTCTGCTTTGGATTTCTCTGGAGGTCACATGCACACCTTGTAATACAGGGGATGATTTGATGAACTGAAAATGTTGTGTGTATGTTTGATTTTCACTCTAAACAGAAGGCTGTCATGGACATGGCCATATACTTTCAGGGGAGAGTTTTTATTCATTTCAAAAATTTAATGTGAATATTGACCATCCAAAATTTCATGTCTCACAGTAAAAACACTGATTAAGTATTTACGCACCAATGGTCAGGAGATTGCCATTTTTTAAATTTTTACAAAGATCATGCGTGTTCATATTTCACCACTGCCGAGAATATTATCTCAATTTTAGAGGCAGAAAAAGTGTGTTATTCACTGCTGTCATTGATATCAAGTGTTGTTTGTTTGTTCTTCTTTTATTTTACTTTTTCTTGGATATCCCAGACAATGTAGAGACAGTTTAGGGTCTGAAAATGTAGGCTATACCAAAGGAATGGTCCTTCCATGTATTATCACTTCATTGGTCAGAAGTCAATAAACAAATATGCTGGTGAAAGAAATTCTCGAAATTCTGCCTGGGGCAGTCGGTGAGAGACCATTGTATGTAATAGTATATGAATGTACATTTATGTATATATAAAACACATCTGCATTACTAACTTGATGAAGTGATGTAGGATATACGACCATTCGCAATACATATGTAATAGTTTTAATCAGCATTTAGAGGCATTTGTATTCAACGAAATTTGATGAAACCAGAGCAGTTTGCTATTTGAAAGCGAAATCAGACAGATTCCTTCAAAGTTCTGGCTGTCCAGAGGAGAGTGAGTTATCTTTATCAACCATGGCATTCTGTGGAAATCTTGATATGGTTGCTATGGCAACAGCATTGTGATGTCACAGGAAGTGGCACCATGCTGGTGATATGGCTTTCATCGTAATCCTTGTTTGGTTTGTAAACGAGTTTGTATGCCAAAATGGGGTTCTTTCCCAGATTGACACTGAGGAGCTAACTTCCTCTTTCAGGCAGATTTGGAATGACATGATATATCCGTGATGTTTCATTGATATCATGAGTGAAGTCGTGAAAAGGAGAAAAGAAGAGGTGAAAGTGGTTACTTTCTGTCCAGAAAGCAAGTGGAGATTAGCAGGCAAATATTGCTGTGTATATATAATATCGCATGCTTATTACTAAAACAACTTAACCTGAGGTGCCTATAAATGTATTTTGCCATAACATTGATTTGTAACCAAAATGTGTGTGTGTGCTATCTGTGAATATTCATTTACCACTGAGTGGCAATTAACTGAAATTAGGAAGGATTGAAAGGAGAAAAGCATAAAATTATTACTTGTGAATATTGTTTGATTGTTTGCATTTTTTAAATGTATTTTTTTTTAATGAGGGGGAGGTATTGATGCATAAGGATGTGATTAAACATCATTTAGCACTTTTGAATATATATGTGAATAGGTATATATTTTTTTTTTTTGGCAGAATAGTATACATGTTATTTTCAGCACTGCTCTTGTTTCAAATCTAAAAAGAAAATAAAACAAAGAAAAAAACACCCAACATAAACGGTATGTATTTTTTTTCTTTAAATGGTTGAACTATGCAGTCCATATTTTGACTACTAGTACCAAAAGAATGTCCTCTTCCTTTAAGGAAGGACAAATCTGCTAAAAATCTACATTTGGCGATATAAATGTCAAAGGCAAACAAACATTTAATGATAAATGTGACGCATACAACTACCTCGTCACACACATCGTAGAATGTTCGCTGCAAGACACCGCATTATGAATGTTCAGAACGAGAGACTGCCATAAAATCATCCTCTCATCATCGATTTATCAGAGACATAAAATTGCAGGGAAGGGCTCTATCACCGATGAGACCGTGATGACGCAGGATGGACTCAAAATGTAATCCACAGATTAGCTAATCCTGAAGATTTCTGCCAGTTTCTCCTGCCCTGCTCAGGATTTCATCTTCTGCTCCTCACTCCATCTTCCCCTGTCTTATTATCATTAGATTTTTTTTTTTTTTCAATTGCACTGGATCAGACTCTAGTAGGAAAAGTAGAATGATAAATATCATTATTCAGGCAAGTTGTGACAAAGATGTTTGCAAGACTTATCCTTTTTTGATATGATTTTTTCTTTGAAGTGAGATGGTTTTGATGATGATGAGGAATATAATTGAACATTTTACAATTTTTAATCATCTATTCATTTTATAAACAATGTCTTTATCATTGCTGTAGCCATTCCCTATAAATCTCCCTGTTTCTCTGTCTGTCTGCCTACCTGTAGATCTGTCTGTCTGTCTGTTTGTCTCTCTTCTGTGTGTGGAAAAATGTTATGATATCTTGGCACTATATGTGACCCTGCATCACAAAACCAACAAAAAGTCGCCAGACACAGTTGAGAGCAGATTCTGAAAGATCAGACATTAAGCTTCAAAATGATGTATAACTCACTTCAAATGGACTCTCCTAACCTATCCTAATTTTGGAAAGAAAGCACACAAGCTGGAAAGTGTGAACTGAGAAAAGAGGCTTTGAAGTACAGAGTCTATTCAAGCACTTAAACTTCACCAATCTGTGCTAGCTGTGCGATGAATGGAACAAAAAAAAAAACAGGATGTAAACCACTGTAGCAACAACAATGGAGAGATTATCAGATTACGCTGAAATTGAGCATGCTTCATTAACACATTCTGTAGATGAATAACGTCAACTTTCAAAGCAGTAGCATTATCCTTTCCAAATTTAGTAGAGTTGAAAGTGAAGAGTATGGACAGGGTTTTTAAGAAATGAAAAGGGGATTCTATAAAGATGCAACTCATCAGCTTTTCTCTTTCAGCTAATGTAAAAATCTCAATATTGGGTGGGTGGACCCATTTTACCTATTTTCAGTCCTCACACAAAATCTGTGCGGGCGACTTTTTGTTTGTTTTGTGATGCATGGGTAGCCTGGTGTGTGAGTTTACCTGCTACGTGCATCTTTACTTTAGTTCCTCCGTATTATAGGAAAATGTCTTTTTTTTTTTCCATTTAATTCAGAGAAATTTCATGCATGTCTGCATGCATCTTTACTACGGCAAATAATCTCAAGACAAAGGCTGTAAAGAAGTAATGAATGCATGCTCTGCATGCCAACTAGCTACCTTACAACTTACACCTGCAAGCATTGAGCTAGCACAACAGTCCAAAGACTTAAGTGTAATCGTGTTGTGCAGGTTAACCCGTTGAGGACGAGTCCCGCGTATGCTCGGGCAGGTGTCTATGGGAAATGCATGTTGTAGCAAAATCAGTCAGTCTTCAACGGGTTAAGTGAGGGGGAGGGGGATGGGAGATGCCAACTTGCCTAGAGATACACACTGATAATTACGCACTCAACGCACCCAGCTGCTGACCTTTTCACACACAGCTTCCTCTCCTCGGAGAATATCAGCATATTCGAAAACTTTGCCATCCTGCCAGACCTGTATCATGCCCCGTTCTAATGAGCCTCTAAGAAACAAACCAGAACACCTTTGCACTGCATAGAATGATGGAGGTGTTCAAAATAACTTCCTGCCAAATTTTCTCTCGATGATAACAGAAAGAGATTATTGCCAAATGAACATAGGAAGTGCGAATGGATAGATAAACTTGTGCAGAAATGCAGTTGCACATATAAACTGAAGAAATGAAATGTATGTGATTACCATTCTGCCATGTAGCTGTACAGGACACAATGCCCTCTGTTATATGGCTATCTACTTTTGTTATGATCCAGTTAATATGTGTTGAGATAGTATCATAATTCATATACTAATGTACAAAAAGATTTTCCACTACTTCAAAAGTGAAAATTTTCGCGCAAGTAAGTTTTTGCGCTGGGCCGGGTAAGATTGATTTCGCATGATTTTTTTTTTTTTTTTTCATTTCAAGGATGGTCATGACAAAAGTTTGGACAAGTGTTTCAAACAGCTCACACTGCCACATTGGTGCAGCACATAAGTATGGAAAAAAGGTAGCTGATTTACATTATGGCAACAAATTCACTCACCCTATGGGACCAGCAATCATGACAGAAACTACTATTAACATAGTGGTTATTAATGCCACTACTTTTTAAAGTAAGTCCATCATCAGATGATGATAAAACAAAATGAAGCAAAAAAAAAAAAGCAAAATAACACAGAATATTCTTGAAATTGTGATTAAAAATGTCCCATATGTACTTATTATTTTCTGTGTTTTTTTTATCAGCTTTAAACATGACTATCTCAAATTAATGGGAATGGAGTTAACTCCTTTTGCAGTCAAACTCTTTATTTATTCCAAAGACCTGTCCTGTGCCTACTAGTAAAGTTACGTTTGCCTTTTTAGAAGCAGTAGAGACAAGATTAAATGGGGGGAAATAAAAAAGGTGATATGTGATAAAAGATGTAATTCTAATTAAATTTGCTGGAATTGAAATTCTATTTTGAGACAGAGTTTTCATTACTGACATGGAGGCATAATTCAAAAGGAAATATGAGTAGGATACAATTTGTAGTAAGGAAGAGTTAGACTCATGACTAGGTATAGCTGAATGAGTGAGATGAGCTAGCTATGTACAGTGTGAGACACATGCCGCGTCAATGCACATCCTCAAGTGAAAAGGAGCGTATAGCTTTGCTGCAGGTTTTCCCAGTAGAAATGTGTTCTATTTGCTCTATTGAGACATACTGCTAGTGAGTATACTGTGAGGGATTGATTAGTTTTTGCATAGATTAGAGAATAGTTCCATTTTTTTTTTCTTTCTGTTTCAGAAATGTTTATAATGATTAGAGAAGAATATTTGGTCTCGGATTCAAAAGGGAAACTCCTTTCCATGGTTGAGTTTGCTTTCATTGATGAAGATAAGATTCACGCAAATTGAACAGTGAAAGCTTTTTAATAGAATGGATCCCCCTTTCAAAACAAAACAAAAAATGAAACAATGTTGTGCAGTTTCACACAGTCTTAAGTGCTTCAAAACAGTCACAACTGTAGTCACAACTACTTTTAAAAATCCAAGATTATATGATATAAATGGACCACAATCTGTTTTTTTAAATATTTTTTTTGGTGATTATTATTATTATTACTGTTATTGTTATTATTATCATTATTTTTTATGTACATGAGAACTGCTTTGGAAATTGCATATGTAACGACACAGAAGAATCAGAATGAATCTATTTAACAGATTTTATATTCTTACCTTTGAGCTTGATTTATGAAGAGAAAAATGGAGATTGCTGTACCGTAGCCACCAGGTGATGTCGTGCTATTTACATCCTGCTTTGTACTCCAATGAAATTTAAAGGACAAGTTCACCTTCATTAACATAAGGATTGAGAGAATGCAGCAATATTAGTAGAACAGATCAGTGAAAGTTTGAGGAAAATTGGACAATCGATGCAAAAGTTATGACTTTTTAAAATTTTTGTGTAGGAACCACTGGATGAGGAGACTACTAAGGCTCCTGATGTCATATGAGTACAACAGTATAAAGAAAATATGAAGAAAATCCAACATATTTTCACTTTTTTTGCATAATAAAAGAGCACTTGACTTGTCTCTTTCTAAAGGCAATGGCAATGATATTACCCATAACATATGTCAGTAACGAGTCAAGGGAATGAATACTTTTTTCAAAAGATGAAATTTTGTGAAATTCTCTTTATATTTTTCTTATATTGTTGTACGCATATGACATCATGCACTGCAGTAGTCTTCTCATCCAGCGGTGACTGCACAAAAACTTTAAAAATTCATAACTTTTGAACGGATTGTCCGATTTTCCTCAAACTTTCAATGATGTGTTCTACTAATATTGCTACATTCTCTCAATCCTTATGTTAATGAAGGTGAACTTGTCCTTTAATGAAACACTATGTCACAAAAAAAAAGAAAAGAGAAAAAGATGTGGTAATGAATGATAATCCCAACCTTTAATTAGGCAGCTGTATGACTGTAGGATAACGACAATGATTTGTATACCTTTGTAATGTAAAATCTGAAGGGAAACAGCATTGTATTATACAGTGTATGTAGTTCATCAGATATGGATATTTTAATTCACTCACCCTGGAGGGTACCAGGGATGACATTAATCCGTCATTGTGAATTAGGACCCATTTAGCCTAAGCAGATGAATGATTAAAATTTAGCCATACAAAAACAGACTTTTAAAATGTACTCAGTACAGTGCAATTTGATTTAGCCCATTGGCTACAAGAACCTAAGTTATACACTCTGTACACAGGCTATGCATCTTTTAGAATCTGATGAGAGGAAACTGGTTCATATGCTTCTTGGAACACATACAAATTTGTATATGTGACGTATTGTCAATTCACAACCAAAGGATGTAAAGACTATAGCCGTGGAATAGCTGCAAAGCCCTTCTTGCTCTTAACCACAGATATTCATATGGTACCCTTTGGCTCCGTAATGAATGAAAACGTTCAATGGTAACGTGAAACAGATTAAACAACAATGAATTATGAAAATATGCCCCTTGAGCCTATGACTAGACTAGCAACCAGCAGCCAAAATTTGATTGATTATGATATTATGCACAACTCGTACATCCTTCAGTTGACTGTACTCTTTTTCCCTTCACTCAAACACTGTCTCTTATATATCACCAAGGGAGAGGGAACCATTGTCACAAAACAAAGGGAGTGAGAGTGGGATGGACACAAACAAAGTACCATTCATCATGATGAGGCCCGAGGTACAGTGGAGAAATGGGGGGTTGGGGGAGGGGGGAGTTGAAACAGGAAATGGTAATGCATCATATGTTATTTTGTGAATGCTAATGATTCAGGCTCGGAATATTGGGTCTCTCACTATTTTTCTGCCACTCTATCTCTCTTGCTCTCCCTCGCTCTCTCCTTTTCCCCTTCTTCCTTCTGTGTCTCTCTCGGTACCCCTTTAAGAACCCCCTTTTTAGCGTTGTTTAGGAGTGCTGGACAGGGAACCGTTGTAGGGCTAGATACACGTCAGTTTTATTGCAGTTTCCTGATTAAATTTGTCATCTCATGAGCTGCACTCCAGTTCTCGCTTACCCTCTCCTTTTCTTTCTTTCTTTTTTTTTTTTTTTTTGGTAAAACCCCCCTTCTGTATTTAAGGGTTCGTAGCTAAGGGCTTACAAGCATTCAAGAATCAGAGGGTCTCTCTTGTCGGACAGACGGACGGCGTGTTTGACCCTCTGTTATTACAACCCAGGAGTGCTGGACACGTCTGTTCATTACCTCGCAATTACTCTCACTTTTTGTCTGCACATCCGTGGAGGAGTCGACTTTCCATGCGAGGAAGCATACGGAGAGCATCTCAGCATTTCCTTTGTTCTTGTCGTCATGGCAACCCCTCCAACTGGGGATGACTTTCTCCCTGAAACTTCGCTCTTTTGATACTAATACATATATATGTGTGTGCATCACTGCCTGCACGCAGATCATTAGGAGATACCGCTGTTGGGAAGGATTCACTTTTGTGTGGAGAAAACATTGTGAGGAATTTAGGACAACGATGTACATGAGGACTGTCAAGTTTCGGGTATGTGTATTAGGATAAGAAGCAGTTGCTAAATGATCATAATGACATTTTAATTGCAGTCCGACAGTATATTATATTTATGAGGTCATCATGTTCATAGTACAGCACAGCAAGATGTTATCAAAAGTAGCATCAGATAATATTCTGTGTACAGTAGTGGAGTGCTTATTTGCAGTTAGGCCTAATTCACTTCAAATGCAAGTTTGCTTTTTTGTGTTTTGTTTTTTCAATCAGATGGTTTAAAAGGCAAAGTTGTAAAAAATGATGGGAGGATTTTCATTTAGTTTGCTGTAAGTACTATTTGTATCATGATGCTGTTACCCTTTTATCTTATTTCTGATGCATGCATTTGTTCTGAATTTTCCAATCAGGAAAATAGGTTTGTAATAATTTGATTTGATCATAGAATTGTACTATGGTTAGTGAATCATTCATAAATCATGAATGTCCATTGACCATTTGCATTCTATTTCACTATATCGTATCACTCTTTTGCTGCCTTTCCCCCTCATACTTGCATTTATAATATTGGACTAATATCCATCTAGAAGTATAAATGTTGGTCGCTGATCAAAATCATGATACCTTGTGCATCACTTTTAGAATGCAGCATTATTGATAAGGATGAATAAAGGGTTTAGTTGCACCTATGTGCATTTTTTTTTTATCAGTTTACTACGACATCTACATTACATCTACTGAGTACATTCCTGAGGGCTCATCGTTGTGTGTGTGTGTGTGTTTCCATTCATTTTTTTTTTTTTTTTTTCATGCCTGCAAGCCCCAAGTCAGATCCTACTTGGGAAATATCCTTCAAATTATGGACAATTTGGCATGTGAGCCAAGAATTCTCCTCCTGTTTTATTTCTCCTGCAGGTGGTAGGAATGGTTGGTGACAAGTGACTATTTATATGGGTATTTTGAGTCAGATTGCATTAGTGATCCCGTCTCAAACACAGATGAGGTTTACGCGATAACTCTGAGGAGACGATGGTGCTTGTGTAAGTGTGTGTTCATATTACACACTTTAGTATGACGGATACGTGTTAATGAAAGTGTGGGTATAGGCCTACTTCAAAGCATTGATAAATAAATGCAATTATATAGTCCTCTTGCTAGTGATTACACAGGATCAATGAGAGCAAAGTTTACTCAGTTATCAAACAGAGTAGCAGATTTAGAGTTCCAAAATTTTAGTCATGATTACATTTATTCAAGATAGCAGTACTTAGTAGGAAATGTTTATTCATATCCTACCCAGTGTTACAGGAGTATTCCACCAAAACTGAGGTGCCCTTATGTGTGAGAGAATGCTGTTTTTCTATTTCTGTGTCTGTGTGTCCAGTATGGCAAGAAAAGATGTTAAAGAATGCCTTAGAATAGCGCACCTTTTCTCATGTATGGATAGTTCATTATTTTGAATGAAGGTATTGTGATGAAAAATGATGAAGAGTGAAACCATGATAAATTGTGAACATTAAAGGGATGGTATAGTTTTTCTTGAGGTGGGGCTTCAGGTTTCAAAGTTTTTTTGTGAGATGATGAAAACCCTTTTATGAAATAAATACATTTAAATGCATACAATTCTAAGAGGAATTCAAAGTTGTTGATGAAAATTAGTTTTGAAAAGGTTCAGATATCCAAAAATAAAGAGGTCCTAATAAAAGGTGGGACCCACCTTTTATAAGGACCATATTGTTTTACTTATTTTTTTTTTGATATCTCAACCATTTACTTTCTTTTTTTTTCACATCTAAGCCATTTCAAGACTGATTTTCATCAAATAAACTTTGAATTTTTACTTAGAATTTTATGTTGTCTTTAATGTTTCATAAATGGTTTCTAATTATCTTGCAATAAGATCCCCCATCTCAAGCAAAACTATACCATCCCTTTAAAGTACAAAGGACAGACAGACTATGGAAGATTAATGTGACAGACGGAAGGTATTAGAGGTGAACAATTATAAGAATGCATAACAGATGTGCAAATGTAAAAAATAGTTTTTCTGACCAGATGTATATAATGATGCATCCTTTGCTATTACATACAAATTATATTCACTCTCATTATGCCAGACAGCTTGTATTGATGAGTAGGATGTAACAGCAACAAATAATTTCTTGGTTGATTAAAATATATATCTTAGAACTGAAAATTTTGATGTCATGATCAATGAGCTGTTTTGTCTTTTGGATAGATATAATACTAATTCTTCTAGCTGATTGTATGTAATTGTAATCTGATGTAATGCTGACCCATAATGATGATTATGATGACATTCATTCTTCTCATAGAACAAAATTATAATGGCTGTGGCCTTTTCTCGGTCATGCCTAGATGTATTCAATCTTTGTTGTCATGAGATGATGTGGATCTAGTCATTAGTTAGTCAAACTAATGGACTCACTATCAATCTACTGCGGACTTTACTGGCAACTCGGCCTGTGCAGTCAATTTCACATATCATTGGCGAGCAAATTACTAGCTTTTATGTGCACAGCCGTGCCATTAAGAGCTATACGTGACATAGCCTTTGTGGGGGTGCACAAAGGCAGTCAGCTTGTATACTTGAGAATATTATGCAAATGGCCCTCAATTTTCATTTTCTTTTGCCCCCCCCTTTTTTATAGTATTTTCATAAGTGTGTGAAAAGTGTATGTTGAGGGAAAGTGGTTTTTGCCCAAATAGATGTAACTATTGTAAGAAATGACCATGTGTTGATGTCAGTGTACTTTATTTGATAATGGTACCTTTTCATCTTCTTGACCAGTTATGATACCTCATCCTGCCCTCCTCTGTCCCCTATCCCTCTCCCTCTCTTTTTTTTTTCTGTGTTAGAAAGGGCCTCTCATGACTGAACTTCATGACGATTACCCATATTTTCTACTGGTCAAAACTGTCTTTGTCGGACTAGTAGATAATAAGTTTTTCCAATCTTTACTGGTCCAAACCTAGGATTTACTTATCCTGTTTTCTTTTTCTTTTTTTTTGACTGGCCCTGACAATGTTATTCTTTATTTATTATTATTTTTTTTTTTGTGGTACTGGTCATGTCAGACCAGTAAATTTGCCATTTCCTGAATTAAGCTACTGGCCCAACGGTAAGCTTTACTGGTCTGGACTGTCGGACCACTGTTAAAGCAGCAATACCAATCCAATATTGTATGCATTTAATTTTTTCCCCCACTCCTGAGATATCGCTCGGTTTACAGTGCATGACTAATAAAGGATACTGATCTAATGAATTAAAAGTTTATTATATGGCACATTAGCCCATCAAGATGAGATTGATTGTGTCTTGTGATCAGGTGCAAAATTATAATAGTTTTTATGACTTGATTAAATCTAATATCATAATGAGTTAATTCCATCAAATTATTTTTGACAAATAGAATTAAAGACTAGATATTAATTCATAGTTGAATGTAAGCAACAAAATCTCTTTGACATGAAGGATTAAAGTCTGGGTATTAATTCATGAAGCATATCTTACCATATTGCGTGCACATATTATCAGGGCAGTGGCATTGAAATATATAGGCCTACTGTAAAACATGATATATTCGCGGCACAAAAGTTTCGCAAATTGGAGCCGACGGCCTTTTTCGTGGCATCAAATTTTCGCGAATCGCCACTGGCGTCCAATACATATAGTGTAAACAAGAAATTTCACGTGCATTTTAATTTCACGAATCTTGGCTCTCGCGAAATTAAAATGCACGCGAACATTCCTCGTTTTGCAGTAAGTATTTGTTTCATATCATCAGATGAAGAGACACCTCTGTTCTCCTACCTATCAGGATTTGTCCTATACATTGTCTCAAAGAAACAATGAAAAAAAAGGAGCAAGCTTTTATGCAATTATTGCCAATATCATGTTTATCATTGTTGGTGCTATTATTGTGTTGATAATGAAAGTGATGCAAAATGATGATGATTAGGATCATGATGATTATTACCGATACTAGTATCACTGTTTTCATCATTACTATCATTCATATGATATACAAGTGTTATGATTATGATTATTATTAGGTAATTTTATCATCATTATTGCTGTTTGTCGTATCAGAAAAGTGTTTTGGTTTTGACCATAATTTTGGGTGATACCAGCCTTCCGAGGGGGCCAGGGCAGTGTAAGCAGATGTGGTAGGAATGAAGAAACATGTATCATCGCCCCTGACCAGCTTGTATCTCCAGCTGTGAGACGCTGGGCACAGTTTGTTGGCAAGGTGCTGTCCCCCCTGGCCATAGCGGTCAAGCGATCCTAACTGGATTATCGCCACCTGATGGAAGATTTCCTGGTCTAGAGCGTTATCGCCACCTTGCCTCCTGTCCCTCCCCTCTTTCTTTTGTTTCCCTGGAGATGTTTCTGAGACCGCAGGGAAGTCAAGGGTAGCAGTGATCATCATCGATGTAAACATGTAGGAGCAACATTGATCATCACCAATACATAGGAGCAGATGTGCTCTATAACTGTGCTGTGCATCCCAACTTAATCACTGTTGATATTGACACACTCTCCGTAAAAGTGACTTGATCTAAACAAATGGGGAGAAAAGTAAGAATCAGAGACCAGCTGCAGTTGAATTTACAGTTGTGTGCTTAAGTTGCTTAGGAAAACTTTGATAAGTAAATCCTTGAGCTGTCTAAATTTGAAATACAGGGAAAGTTCACTTATTGTAATGTTTTGCCCAAGTCTATTTCTGTTGATTCTGACTGCCTAGTATTTTGGATCCCACGGTACAGGAAATTTTTATACAATACTTGTCACCATGATCCCGCCAACTTCCTTTGGCATGCACCTTCATCAGTGTGTGATTTTGTGTGTTTAGTACAGGTGTATGCTTCAAGGCATATATGCTGCCCGCAATAGATGTTATCATGCATTCACCATACTATGTGTGTACACATGGGAAACGCAGTAATAGAGAATATGCTGCCAGGTTTTAGATTGGTCTATAAACAATAAATATCCAGCATTTCACACATCACCTCATAATACTAAGTTTGCTACACAATTCATTATGCAGGATGGAGTTTGTTTGAAAAGGAATGTTTAGAGATCTATACTGTGGATGTTCTTGATATTGCACTAGTATGTACTAGTAATTCAGAGAATCACTCTGAACCTGGTCAAATCATCACTGAAATGCCTGTGTGTATTAGGCACTCACACAAGTAGAACACTTGCAGCCCATGAAAAGTATGCATATTTTGTCTATGACATGACATACGAAGATATGTTGTACTTTGCAAACAATGATATCATTAAGTTTGAATGACTGGAATTTGATGGCATTTCATGCATGTTAAACAGACTCTGAAGAGAAGTGCTCACTTGACATGACTGTCATGTAAATCATAGAGCCACTCTCAGTGCTTAGACAAAGTTCCATCAGCTTGATTGCTTGTGTCAAAAGCAAACAGTCATTCTTATTTCTTTGTACTTCAATTACATTTCTCTCAGTGAAAATGCATGTAGTTTACAAGTGCCCATCTAGCTCTCTGAAACGTACAAGTAGTAAGGAGTACCATGCTGTTATTATGTCTGAAGACATGTTTGGGGAAACTTCACTTGACTTTTACACTTTCCTACGATCATGTGACATAAATCATTACCGATAGCTTTCTGTTTATTTCTCCAACCACAGCTTTTGCCCGGTGATCAATGTTAGAGATAAAGTAAAAAAATGTTATGGCAGAGCTATATTTGTAACATGGTATTGGTACCTATTTCATGGGTGGGCAGTGAAGCGACTAGTATACTTGGCTTGTAATCAGAGGATTCTACATACTGTTGTGTTCATGTAGCTGTTTGCATGATTCCCACTTGGCAACTATATCATGACATTGCATGTTCCACCAACCTGATGGTAGAGCTGCAGCTTTATGTTGTGACCTAAACAGAGGCATTTTCACTGGTTGATTGCGGGGAGATCAGGGCTCAACACTATTTTTTTTTTTTTTGTCTCCAATAGCCCATTTGTGCTAGTAAAATCTTTTCAAATTTGAAATTTTGATGGCCCTAAAAAGAAATCTGGTGGCCTGTTACAAACGGAAATGTGGTGGCCCAATATAAAAGGAAATATGAAAAATGTGAATTTTAGTTGCCAAATTGGGCTACCAAAAAATATAAGTTTGGTGGCCCGACATCAATTTTGAGTAGCCCCAGGCCATCGCTGATGTCAAGCCATGGATATGTTCACGAGATGAAAAGTAGGTGAGTTAAACCAGAGAAATCACTTGATAGAACGATATTCAAAAAACTTTGTTGAGGCAAAGACACTCATCACTCTTGATTTCCTAAGCCATTTTTTCTTTTTTATTATACCCTGAATATGAATCAAATTTTGTTAGATATATAAAGTAAGTATTAATCTCGCTCAAAAAAGAAAAGAAAAAAAATCTCAGGATTCCCCCCCCCCCCCCCCCCCCCCCCCCCGCTAGAAGATGTTTAGGAGTGACCAAACCAGGATGCTAGTAATGAATTCCCAGCGTGCTACTTACTACTAGCGTTATGGCTACTATGAATTCCCATAACTGTAGACAGAGTAAGGGAGCAATGAAGTTATCAAGACCGTAATATCAAAAGTTAATAATTATGTGAATGAAATTCTCTGCAGGGGCATCCAGTCCTGTGTACGTAATGGTTCCGGCATTTCGCTGATAAGAAGAAGATGTGTATGTGCATTTGTATATACCGGAATGTGTGTGTGATGGATTGGGCGTGGGCTGCGGGAACCAATTCATTTGGCTCGGACGGCCGCTCGGGAGAGAGAGTGTCTCCCCTCATTAGTGTGGGAAGAGAACTTCGGGAGAGAAGTCCGGGGAGTGCGGGCTGATTTCCCCTCAATTTGGACCATTTCTGGCAGGGTCTTGGCTCGTAGAAGGACTGAGCACTGCATTTCCCCCTTCCTTAATATGTGTGGACAAACATGGCATTAGGGCTATGGATTTCTGTTCATACATGATATATGTACTAGTAGATTATCTTTTTAAAAAAATTCATTTATAACCTATTGAGACGTAGTAGCCATATCTTCAAATCAGGTTTCTTAATCTCAGTAGGTTGTATGAAATGTGACTGCATGAAATTAAAATGCAGAGTAGATCATCTTGTTTCTTGTGATTCATCTGTATGGATTGCTACTGAATGCAAGCATTATGTTCCTATAGTTACAGTACGAGCATAACCTACGTGGTATAATTATGCTTTCCTATAAAGAGTGTATTCTGAATGGATGGATTATTTGGAGACCATTTTTTTTCTTTTTTTAATTCTGTTGTAGACTGTGCCAAGAGAACACCCTTTAATAGTTGGCAGTGTCATTGTGTATTGGATTATAACATTGTTTATAAGATTATAATGTGCCTTCTCTTATCTGGATGGATGGGCTATATTAAGACCAAAATGTCTATTTCTTTTTCGCTGAATTTAAAGATAGACAGAACAGCATCAAGTGTGCCAAGCAAGCGTTTGCTCACATTAGATAATTGATTTGCTCCATGTTTACTATGTAGGATAATAGGAGGTCGTCAAAGCACTTTTGAAGATTGGGGGTTGTAAAGTAAACAGAAAGATGGGAAAGCATGGAATTAGTTTAAATTTCATCTTTGTTGGACTGAATTAATTGTAATAGCAGAATCATTCTTATTCATGACTGAGAGGAGATATGGCCAGTAATACCCCTTTCATAAACTCAATAATGCGGATAATATCCGCAACATTTGGTCGTAAAATCGGAGAGGGGAAAGAATAATGCGCATTATTTCGACCCTTCTATTATCCGCATAATAGCAGCGTCGGGACGAGATTTTGAGTTTATGAACGCAAACCCAAATAATGCGGATAATTGCCGGGGTGCGGTCAAACGTCACCTGTCTTTCCCGCAGAAGGGGGGTGTGCAGTCACCATGACGATTATCCGCCTTTTTCACGACGGGCGCTCGTAAAAATAATGCGGATTATTTTCAGAGTTTGTGAACGCATTTTTTATTGAATTGTCCGCATTATTCTTATGCGGATAATAGGAGGATGAGTTTATGAAAGGGGTATAAGTTTGGTGGGTTCTTCATTTAAAAAAAAATCGTATCTTAGTAGCTCAGGAGGAGTTGGGTGTTTCCCCATACTATTTCAGGCCATTTTGGAGTCAATTACATACAATTCTGCATAGAACTAGTTGTTTGTTGACTGTCCTTGACAATAGTCATAGAGATTGATTTTATTATTGATACATGTTTAGTATTGCAAAACTATTCTTAGGGACCAAGTATATATGTAAGTTAATGTAGCTCACAGAAAGTTGATAAATAGATTTATATTTGCATGTGTAGGTATGTAGATCTTTAGATGTAAAGTTGTCTTGTTTGGACTGCATTGTGGAAGAAAAGGGGAAATAGCAAATATGGTAGAATGCATATCTGAAACCAATCAATGTGTACATGGATATATCCACATAATGTATAAATTTGGTCATGAATGAATACCCATAACATCAAACTCTGTGCAATGTGTGGCCTAATACAAATGCAGTCTAACATAGTAGGTATCTATAAAATGGTAGGTTAAAAAAATATAGGCCTATATATAAGTTATTATTGAAGAAGCACATAATAATCATTGAAGGTATTGCCTTCTATAAGTATACATAAAGCATGATGTCCTTGTAATTCTCTACCAGTCTTTCTTACTGTCTACTCAGTTCATGCAACATGGAGGTGTATAGTATGTTATAATGTGCATGCACATTTGTTTGTTGCTTCTTCTTTTTTCAATGGCCTTGCAAGAAAGGTCTTTACCTTCCCTATCTGTCACTACAACAAATATGGAGTGTACTGTTGCTGGGAACAGGCGTTCCATAACCCTGACCCAGCCATCCTTGTGTTTTGGGGTTAACGGTTTGTGTCATGATAGTGATATTTCTTCTGTTTCTTATCATCAATTTTTTTTTTCTTTTACCATAGTGGATGAGAAGTTTATACTAAACAGAAAAGTGTAGCACCAAGCCTTGTTTTTAGTTCATAGTGTATCAAGGTACACACAACACACAGCGTCATAGGACACCTGCGCTTGTTGCGTATCATATTAAAGAAGAGGAAATGGTGGGTGTGATTAATACTGTAGCTAGACAGGGAGATTGGTAGCTTGACACACTGGACCCCGCGTAATACATTGCGTACAGTTCTCAAAATTTGTCACTTCATTATAACCTGTATTGCACCTACAGACATTTGGAAAATGAAAGATCAAGTAGTATTAGGAGCGATATGAGCTTGGAAAGGAACAATTTTCACAACAATGCCAACATATTGGTGATTTCAAATCAATGAGTGTCGAAAGATCAGTGGAAATGGCAGTCTTAAGTTTGAGGAAAATTAAACAATCAGTTGCAGAGTACTATGAATTTTTAAAGTTTCTATTTGTTCCCAGTGCTGTCCTTTATGGATGGGAACTTTGCTATCAGTTTTAATGATGTTAGAATAGTAGAAGGATATTACACAGAAAAAAAAAATATTTTCAGAAATCGTACTTCTCCATGAAAAGTATGCATTCCCTATACCTGTTTTGAATACTGGTTAGCATTTAAAAGGCAAATGTTATTCTTCATGCCTGCTGTAGTGGCTGAAGTAGGTCAAGTACTCTTACTCAGTCCAAGAAAAATGAGTCTATATGAAATGTGGAGATCCTGAGATTACTTTTGTGCTTTTACATGGTGTTCCATTAATGGTGCCAAAAATGTGTCATCATTTTGCAGTAGATGATCAGAGCATCAAAATGGGGAATTTATCTCGAACATGTGGGTTGAGGGAATGCAAAGAAAAGAAAATATTGGTGGATTTTGAGGAAATTTGAAGGAGCCATTCAAAAGTTATGAATCTTTTGAGTTTTGGTTAAAATTTAAAATCATTCACCTTCAACACTGGATGGGAAATCTCTGACAATTTGTGATAATGTTCCAATGTACGGTGAAAAAATATGAAGAAAAAATGAAGAGAATTCCACAAAATTAAATTCTCTGTGGAAAGTATGCATTCACTTGACTTGTCTCAGACTTGTGCTAAGGGTAGAATAAGGTTTTTGTTTTGTTTTTGATTGTTTCTTGTTTTGCTCCCTAAATCAGGTAAAGCTGGATCTCAAAAGCTCTATCAGTATACAGTCCATATTTAGAACCCTGTGAGGTTCTCGGGTGACAGATGATAGGGATATGATGTCACAGATTTTGTGCGGTCTATACTTATTTTCGACTCATGTGTGCCTGGGAATTTTTTTGATAGCATAGCAGGGGCAGAATACCCTGTAAATAGTGTCGAGCTCACCGATCTCCCTTCAAACATGTAGCCAGGAATGCTATCTGGACCGACTGACTGATGCGAGTGTTTGGTTTTTCGAAATTGAGATGATATCAGCTGGGGTTGTCGATGGCCAGGGGTTATGCACCTCGCATTCGTCCCATTCTTGCAGCATTAGATCGTGGCAACCCGAGACGGGGTCTGGTCTGGAAGTTATCAGGATGGACAATCCCCATCTGGTTCATTGTGAAATACATATGACACATGACTTTACAAAGTCAGCTGTGTACCTATTTTGATCACATGGGTTGATGCGATATTCGATGCAAATTTGCTGTGTAACCTTTTCAATCTCTCAAAACCTTTGAAGTAAACACACATGTACAGTAAGATGTTTTTGATCATTATGTTGCTTAGGAAAATACTCAGAAGCTATCATATTGCATCAAAGCAAGCAACTAAAATGTTATTCCTTTCTCACAACCTTCCACCCACACAGAAACCCTGGAACAAATCAAACTGCCTCTAATGTGTTCCCAAAGTTTGTCATCTATGTTTGTTGTTTTGAAGAAGTGTATGATATTTCAGCAGCTTTGCAGTTTTGATTATTTAGTTAATTTGGTTGTGCTGAAAAATTCACATTCAGATTTTTGTTTTTTTTAATAGAACTTTGCAGTTTTGATTACTTGAGTAGATATGGCTTTGCTGCAGAATCTATGACTAGATGGATAGTCTAATAAACCATACCATCATTGCATCAAACAGTTTATGTTTTGACAGTTATATGGGCAGAATGCATCACATACAAATTATAATGCTGCATGCCTCAATTCTGTAGGTGATTTTAAGAAATCATTTGTAATTGGAAGTTTTCTATTGCAAGTTGTAATTTAACCTGAGGAAATGAAACAATAATATTTGTGAAAATGTGGGATCTCCCATGTGAAAATGGGGTGGGGCACAAGATATGCTTTGTAAATAGCACACGTCATGCTGAAACACAAGGTGGGCGTGTATTCAATGATACATTCAGCATGCATCATAATTGCATAGCACTCATCCGAATCCTTGGAACAATAATAATTGTACCGTACCTGCCATAGAGCACAATATACCAGTAATGTAAAGACTTGCCATGTGGTACAACCAAGGAGGTACTAGGCAAGCTTGCCTAGTACCTCCTTGGTACAACAGCGTGCATGCAGATTACATTGGGACCCCAGGCCACATACGTGATATGCACTTTGCATTGCACTGCAGACATGAGTGTATGGAAAAAGAAAAAAAAAAAACAAGAGAGTAAGAGCGAGATAAAAAGGGGAAAAATACAGGAAAATAAATGACTTGATAAAGCGAGAGTCGGAGAGAGAAGGGGGGGGGGTGAGGGGGAGAACAAGTGAGAGGTTGATATTTTTTATTTAATTATTCCAATCAAGGCAGAGAAGACAAGAAAGGATCCAGAAACACACACACACACACATACACACAAACACGTACGCTAGTAGAAAGAGAGAGAGGGGGGAGATTTGCCAATATATAGGATAATAGTGATGCAGTTTATTGGATTATTGTGAAAGACATTAGGTGGGACACAGACGAGAGGAAATCTCGCAGCTCTATTGGATCAATACGAGAGTTCAGTGTCTATAGAGTGGTCGGGTGTGGATCTGCCGGTAGTGCGGTAATGCGTGTGTGCACAGTGTTGTGTTTGAACGTGAAACCAGATTCTCCTGAGCGTTCAGAGCTAGTGGAAAGTCATTCATGTGAGCTGTGCCGGAGAGAGAAGGGGCGGTATAAGGAAGAGGAGTAGTCTTATGTGCTGAGGAAGGGGGGAAAGAAAAGAAAGGCATTTGGTAGTGCTCCCCCCCCCTTTTTCTTTAAGGGGTGCTGAGGCCAAAGTGGATGCAATCGGTGAGGTGCAGTGATGCGCTTTTATTAAATGATGCTAGTGCGGGAGGAGGCCATGCAAGATGGGTGTAAGTGTGTGGCGTGCCGGCATAATTTCCCGCAAGAATTCGCTCATGTGAGTAAACTGCTTATTATTCGGTCGTGATGCTGTAGACATGCATATCGTGCCATATTGTGTAGCGTATGATGGTATTTCTACTGTACCATTGTGTGCATTGCTACATGTATCAAATGTATATCCATACAATATGTTTCGTAATGGAAACATGGCCTCTCGCATTTTGTGCGGCTTCAAACGCCGTATAAGTCCCTGTATGGTTTCAAGTTATACTCTCTGCAGTTTATGTATACTTTTGTCTGGAATCAGTGGAAGTGATACAGAGTATAGTCCCTACATATTGTTTGTATTTGTTTATAATATGGATACCTATGTATGTGTATCAGTATTTCGGCCCATATTCTGAAGCACAATCAATATCAAGTTGTATATCAAAGTCATTTTAACTGTTTAAAAAAATACTCTATCTTGAACTCCACAATGATGCAGTCAGCTGAGAAAAAAATTGGCTGTTATTGCACTTTTTTCTGTGATTTTGATACCCCTTTGCCAAGGAAGTAAAACATTACCCTTGTTCATACCTCATGCAGAATGCATCTATATTTAGTAAAGACAAAATGAGTTACCTTGTGTCTATCTATGCTGCCCAACCTCCATGATTTTTCAGGAGGCTACCCCAAAAAATTAACTATTTTTTTTTACACCCTGATAAAATGAAAAGTCTATCAAAGACTCACTGCTTTAAAAGAAACATTAGCACCTACATTACCAGATACATTTTCAATGTATGTAACTCACAAATACCTCTGGGATAGGATTGGTACAATTTCAGGAATATATGTGTTTTGCTGTGTCACGCAAATGTATTGTGATGACATCTCAAGCATAATCTCAATTTGAGAATAGAATGGAAAGGGCATCTTGCAGTCAGACATTATACCAGGTGGTACCCAATCAAGAGGATATCACCAACCTGCATTGCATGGAATATTCCTAGAAAGATTGCTGCAGCACATGCTTAGAAATAGCACATTGTGTTTTGATTGTTATTTTAATTGGTATCATATCAAGTATTGAGTTGTAGGTTCAACCTTCTCTCCAATGTATCGATGTTGTACTCAAAGGAGAGAAAAAAACCCATATATATATATATATATATATATATATATATATATATATATATATATATATGATTATTAAGTTGTTCTCAGGAACTGTTGGGTGATCTACCATGTTTTCTGAGTTGGGAAAATGCAGCATTACAGGATTTTGTCTTTATTATCTACTCTGTCTTTTATACGAGATGAAATGAGAGAAAAAGAGAGGGTGAGAGGGTGAGAGGTAAGAAAAAGAAAGTGTGAGAGATGAAGACAGAGGGAGATGTTGAACAAGAAGGAAAGATAAAAAAGCAACAACAGATTGTGAGATATAGAAAATTGGAAAGAGATATATACTGCGTAATGGTAGTGCCCAATATACCCGAGTGTTGTCATAAATATATTAATTACAGTCTTCTCATAGGCTGTATACATACAGAGAGTTATTTACAAAGTAATACATTGGTGATTACTAGAGGTTATGGCCCAATGGTAAACAATAGGGGACTGTCTGGTTGATTAGGTTATATGGATTTTTCACAAGTGCCAAGGATGCAGTCCAAATTCATGCATGAATGGTCACGATATTTTGTCTGCAGACAATTGCCATGGTACGAGATTTGTAAAGGCAGATGGATAAATTGATATTGTGTGTGCCACCTCTCGCTGTAGATTTGAATGAGTGGAGAAAAAGGAGCATCAATTCGTATAACAGCTAGGACTGTTTTGGCAGGGAAATGAACCACAGGAAAATATATACCATTGCAATTATTAAACTGATTTTAGTATGACTGATATTCTCCACAGATGAGTTTTTCGTAATATTTCTTAAGAACCAGTATATAAATATTCTAAAGAATCTCTCTATTTTATCAGTGCTCTTGAAAACAAGTGACCAAATTCAAAATGTTGTAGTTATGTTGTAAACTTTTGCTAGATTTGATACAACTTATCAGCAACATTACAGTTCATAAGGCATCAAACATTTTGAGGCAAAGGGTAATGTTAAAAGTAAGCTATTGACTGTGAATGACCATTTATAGAATACTAATAAAGCATATCTAGGTAAATGAAGGTGTATGTTTTGGGGTTTTTTGAACAACTTTGCAAGGAAAACAAAAGGAAGGAAGTAGGGTTATGACAATAACAAGATGTGAATATTTTTGTGCTCAAGTACTGCTCATTTCTCTCTCCTTGAAGTGAAAGTATAAAGAGAAAAATAAAGAGTCATAAATGTATTTTTAAGAGCTTTTTGGAACTAATAATATTTTCACATTCGCTAATATACCAAATGTATATGTAGTGAGTAACTAAAACTGGTTTGGGATGTGTTCATAGCGAGGAGGATATGATAACCAGGCTGTGGCATATGGTATGATGTGTTCACACACACTCAACACACACACATAAATGTACACACACCAACACAACTGGATACTTCTCAATGGAATTATGTGTCATGTCAGTGACCTGCGGGTGCAACAGCAATACACACATGCTCCCCTCATTCATAAGATGAAGTTCATGGCAGGCCTACCGGATGACTCTGTCTGTTTGCACTGCGTCACTTTTAAGGCGTGAACACACCATTCCCACACTGAACCAAGGCTGTGGTGCTGTGATGAGGCTGTAGTGGTAATGCCCTTTGAATGAAGGGGGGTGTGAAAGAGGAGAGTTCAAACACATGAGTAAGGACAGTGTTTACTTGGCCACACTAACTGCTCACACACACACACACACACACACACACTCAAAGGGTCTTCTCTCTGGTCAGTGACTTCTTGAAACGAGGACAATAAAAAAAAAAAATCTGAGTCAGCGTGGATATCAGGATAGTTTGGTTGCCACCTTTTAGAGTGGCTTCTCTGTTTGATGATTACTGGTAGCTCTGTTGGGGGATAAGACAAAGATACTCTCAAGCACAGTGAATGCATGTTTGTACACCATTACTGCCCTAACAGTTTTACGTTGATTTTCATTTACACAGTGCAGATAATGCAGTGGCATTGATGTGGAAACATTCTCTCTTTTTCTGAGACTAGTCAGTTGCTCAGCCATAAAATTTAAGTTTCCTTGTTTAAAAGACACATGTGTTTAAAATCAGTGCTCTTTGCTCTCTTTGGAAGAGAGAGAGAAAAAAAAAATGCATATGTCTGCAGTGAACTGGGTCATGCTTAAAAACAAAGCACTTGGCTAATGTGGAGAGCGTGCTGTTTTGGAAGTGTCCAGTTTCTTATTCTTTAACTTCCTGTATGATGTGGAGACACAGATAAGTTTCGATATGCTCATTTTCACTCAGTGAAACAGAAGAGGTAGGTGTAGATGTCGTGTGTATTGTGCACATTCATGACTGTGTAATATGAATACATACTGTATATATGTGTGTGTATATATATATATATATATATATATATATATATATATATATACCAGTAGATAATATTTGTGTATACATATATATGAATATATGATACATATTTTGATGTATGCATTGTAAGTCATGTATCTTTTTTTTTTGGATGACATTTGGATGACCTCACATGAACCAAGTTAGCTCTTTAATATGCCATATTATACATCACTACTCACACAGATCATACAGTTTGCTCTTGACTCAGCTGAAACTGGTAGTTTAAGTGCATATTGTGTTGATGAAGTATAAAGGGAGGTGGGAGAAAGTTTGAGTAGAAGGTGCAAAATGTACCGATATTAAAGTGGCAGGTTCTCCTTGACACCCTGTCTGACCAGCTTGATGCAGCAGTGATGTCAAGTTTAATGTTTAATGTGTGATTCCACTTGGACCAACAGGTGCAGACCACCGATAGCGGCATGGCGGAAGGGGTTGGGGTGGATGACACCGTCTATGCTGTGAGGGTTCACCCGGGCACTGTGGACCCCGATCGGCACTACGTGGTCATCGACGCCACCAAGCAGACCAGCACCGCCGACCTGCTGGACATCCTGTGCAGAAAGCTGACACTGAGTCGGCCAGAGGAGTACTACCTGGCCGAGGTTTGCCAGGATTCCGGCCAGAGCTGCAAGGAGCGCCGACTGGACCCTGCAGAGTACCCCGTCAAAGTGCAATTACTCTGGCCCAAGGTTTTTGTGGGTCAGGAGCAGGACGCGGCCACCTTCCAGACGAACTATCGCTTCTTTCTGCGCGGGGTGAACGAGACGCCGGGCTCCGTGCCCGACATGTCCGACATGCAGAGCATCGACTCCTTTGTCAGCGGGTACTTCCCGCAGCCCTCGGCATCGGGGGACTGCCATGACCTATGCAAACTGCCGGACCTGAACGAGACCACCCTCCTGGACAATCTCTCGGCGCGGTTCCGCAAGGGGAAGATCTACACGTACGTCGGCTCAATCCTCATAGCTGTAAACCCGTTCAAATTCTTTCCCATCTACAACCCAAAGTATGTCAACTTGTATCAGAACCACAGATTCGGGGAACTGCCCCCTCACATATTTGCGATTGCGGACGCTGCTTTCCATACAATGCTTCAGGAGAAACAGAACCAGTGCATTGTGATATCAGGAGAGAGTGGGTCAGGAAAGACGGAGAGTACTACGTTATTAATCCACCACCTGACTGCACTGAGCCAGAAAGGAGCGGCCAGTGGGGTGGAACAGACTCTTCTTGGGGCTGGCCCAGTGCTTGAGGTAGGGAAGTTTTGTGCATGTTCCTTTATCTGCTAATCCACGGAGTGTTCGTATTGTGTTCATGATTATAATGCAATATCCAGAATATGCAGTTGTACTTCTGATAGTCATCCAGTAGACCTATGTTACAAAATCACCTTAAAGCATTCATGTGACTGGGTATTGTTACAGGTGTCTGTCTGCTCTGGACTCAAATAGACTTACAGAGCTTTCGAAAATTAACACAAATTTGCTGCATACCACTTATATTAAAGGTCCAGTTTACCTTTGGGAGCAGTGATTTCAAAAATGTTCAAGATATCACATTTGATGCATATGTGTAGGTCTGCTGTATCATAAAACATCCTACCATATGAAATATTTGCAATGAAACCTAAAATATAAGGAGATATCAGGGGTTTTCTTCATAAACCATAACTGTATACGGTTTAGTCTGGAAACATCTTTATTATAACTATTGTTCACATTTTGTGTATTAAACAACACTTAACATCGATTATACGGATTCAAATTTTGACAGTGGTCGTTTCTATCCCTAACTCACATTTTAGAACTATTTTAAAGCACTAATGCTGGGTTTTTGTTTCATCTGCAAATGGTAAATTATGTGGATAGAGATTTCTAGCCTGAAACTAAAGAGTGAGAACCATTATTGTTCTGTTTTTCACTTTAAGAGGGGGGATGAGTGGCGCTTTCATCTAATACAGTATTTATGTCAATAGCATGAAGATTTGGTCTGAGGACTCTTCTTTAAAGGAATAATGATTTGTAGCCAAGCAGACACCAGCTGGTTGTGATGATGGTAGGCCCTAATTGACCCTTCGAGGACCCCCATCCAAAAATTGCATAGAGATTGCACACATTAATGATGTTGATGGTGATAGGAGAGTTAATCTCCGTGCATTGATACACCCAATATCTCACTTTGTTTTCACAATCTTTAAGCCAGACAGTAATGATACTTGTGTTTTCAAGTACAACATGTCTGCATGCATAAGTAGGAACTGTAGACAATGATTAGAAAAATAATAACCAGTGTGGACAAGAATTTTGAAGTTGAACTTGCGAAATGTTAGGTAAACGGTATATTAACCTGTTGAGGACGAGTCCCGTGCATACTCCTGCAGGGGTCTATGGGAAATGCGTGTTGTAGCAAAATTAGCCCGTCCTCATCAATGGGCTAAAGAAGTACTCGGTAACATAGATAATTTGCTTTAAAAGAAATTGTGTTTGTATCCTGTGTATAAGCTAAGTTTCATATTACAATTGACACATTTGATACCAGCTTGATTTTCCTGTCAATACATGTAGACATACACTGTACATTGTAAAAGCTGATACGAAAAATATGGTCATGTTACTGCCTGTAATGAGAGATATAATCTAGTAGGAAGCAAATAAACTGCAAAATTTGCAGAATTTTAGTCTATATTTATACAGCCTGAGTTTTTCTTCTTCTTTTTTTTTCAATTATGTACTAAAAGCAGTTCCATTCTCTTTCGCTTGTTGTCAAAACTGTCAGTTTGTGTCGGTGAAAGCATTAGATGTTCTATTTTGGGGGCAGTTTTTAATGTTTTGTTTGGCCAGTTGCAGCATAGAGTATTAGATGTATTATATTCCCAAACCCAGGGCACAGTTTAGCAGCTAAAATCAATCATCTGAAAGAATCCATTAATAGATGCTCTAGGGTTAGGTCAGTCGAAGCAGAAAGCTTTTTCCAACTATTTTTGGTGCGTGAATTGGTCGGAAAGTCATGTAAGAATGGAGCTGCTGTCGTCATATGTGCGAACTATTTTGAGGCAAGTCCCAAATTCACTTAAAGTCTCCAAGGCCAAATCGTGGGACAAAACAGCCTTGGTGATAAAGAAAAGTGGCCGAGAATGGCTAGGGATTCTTTTTTCCCTCTTTGTTTTTCTTTGGGTGCATATTGGAGCCTTTCATATTCCTTCACTGTGGAGACTGTGATCATTTTCAATATCAGTTATAAAAATGAAAGGGGAATATGATAAGATCATCTGTTGAATTGATAATGTAATGTAGTACCTTCTCTTTATTCTTTTCACCCAAGACATCAGTTGATGACATCTTTTCTTTAGCTGGAAGTTTTTAGAAGACACAATTTTTGCTAGAGGAGATGATGGCATGACATCACAAAGGTAGTTTGAATCAAAGCCATGGTTTAAATTTAGTCTATGAACTCTTAAAAACAAACTGTGCAAAATAGGCACACCTTTCACATGTGCATGTCAGCACACATTCAGTATTGGATGCCTGTCTGCGTACTTCAATCTACAGTGTATTACAGGCATTTATGCAGACAATTTGCATAATCCATTCTGACTATATTCAAACGACCTTTATGAATGCTGCCTAGTGACTTCTAGTTGAATTAATAGCTAATTAAACAACCATGTTTGCACCATATAATGTATAATTCATGATGATGAATTAACATTTGTACATCAGAAATCATTTACAAAAGATGACATACATGTACCACTGCATATTTTAGTATAGAATTAGGCCTAGTCATGTGCAAGGCATAACACTGGACAATCTTGATACAAAATGCATTATGTGATTTTGAATTCTCCTATTTAGCATTTACTGTATAACAATAATTTGCTCTTGGTCAGGCCTTTACACTATGTGCAAATTACTGTATATGCCATATATTTCGCGAGTCTAAATTTTCGCGAATCAGGTCTTCCCGACAATTTCACAAGTGGTTAAATTTGCGATTGTGGAGTCCTGTACTGAACGTAGAAATATTATACGCGTAAGTCACATTCATATCGGCATTAGAGTCAATATTTTCGCGTGTTTGTGATTTCGCAAATTGCAGCTGACTTGCAAAATTCACAAAAATAAAAACCTTGTGAAATATTCGGCGTATACAGTAATGAAGTGATCTTAACGCACCCAGGCGCAATACACGGAGGTCCAGTGGGTCACACTTTCGGTGCTGACTTGTGCATTTCTGGTAATGTTTAAAGCACAGGCAAAGCATTAATGCAGTAATCACATTTAAATTTTCCCTTTTTATCATGACTAAAATGTCACTTCACAATAGAAACACAATTTCAGAGTTAAAACTTGATATTTCTTTTCTCAACATTAAACAATTGCTGAGAAAATCTACAAAACTACCTGGTAATTTGGAGATAGAGATAGTGCTCCATGTATTTCATGTACGATCATATAGAGCTTGTGCTGTGCAACAGCACAGTGTTGTTGACACATTGTTACAGAAATTAAATGGCGCCGGCGCTGTTAAAGGTTTTACAGTTATATGCGATTGAGAAAATTATGTAGCTAATGAAGGGTATCACAAATGAAGAGTATCATTAATGAATATTGTAACCACAAAATACCCCTTCTAGGATCAAGATTACAATCTGTCAATCAGCTATAATTAGTTATAATGTGATTATGTTCCAATCTAATGCAGGCATTTGGGAATGCAAAAACTGTCGTGAACAACAACAGCAGTCGCTTTGGCAAATTCATCCAAATCAACTACAGAGAAAATGGCACAGTTCATGGGTAAGTTCTGTTTCCTTCTTAACCACTTGTTGGGTTCTGTGTTGTTGAGTTGTGTTCTGTTTTGAAATATAAAGATGTAGCTTTGTGTTTTGTAAGGTATTTTATGGTGAATAGTATTTTTTTTTTCTATTGTCCAGTCATACATGTGCAATTGCACCCAAAAAGTACAGTGTAAAAGTGCATTTATGTGTTTAATAGTACATTGTATGAATACTGGTGTTATACAGCTGGATTTGGTTCATTTTTAGCTGCTGAGATGCATTTTACGATAATTTTTATTTGTTTGCATGGTGAAAACTTCAATAGCAGTGATGCAATAACATCATGATATGAAATGGAGATGTGATGTCTGTTGCTGCATTTTTTTGTTGCAATATGCAATTATATATAATCTACATGATAAGATTTTGCTCTCAGGAAGTTACTGCTTACAAAGTTTTGACTGTCAAAATTCTGTACATCGTATGTGAATTTGGCTTTACCAGTCTGCTGCACAAACCTATAATTATGATCAAATATTTAAAGGGTAGGCATGAGATGTTACCAGAGAAATAGAATGTCTTCAAAATTGCTTGAATACAATTTGTATTGACATGTTTCTGGAAAGATTTTGTGTGCTGGCTTTTGTAAAATGTATATATGCTGAATGAAATTTCAATGTGGTCCGACTGGTTTCATTTTGTGAATATATCTGTTTTTTATTTTCTTTTAATTCATCCTTTGCTTTGATGCTTCATATCAAAAAAAAGATTAAAAAAAGTTGGCAAGGGAATGCAGAAAGACAGATGTCGTGCTAATATGTCATTTTGTTCTAAATATACATCCCCCAAAATGTAGTCTTTGCACCTTCCTCCCATTCTGCAGATGTTCAATAAATACAGAAAATATAGAAAGTAATGGGTAAGCAGCACCCCCCTGTGTGTGGAATGGAATGCACCAGAATTGAATAACTAGCATGCCATATTCTTTTGTTTCTGAATGTGACTCAATTAGAGAACAAAACAAATACACAAACAGCAAAGAGAGCTGGATTGGAGAAGTGTTTTTACGAATTTACCACTGTCATGAATGGAATTAGATATTTCTAAAATGTATGACATCATTTGTTCTTATTTGTTGCTCTGAATGTGGACGTGTTGGATCAGAAAACTTTCTTTGCTACTGCGTTTGAGATTGTTTTAGTCTCTGAGCATCATGCTATTTACTTCATATGACCTACATTGTACAATGTACATCATTTCTCTGCCTTGGCAATGACACACAGATGCTAATTAATGCAATAGAGAACACCTTTATGCCATGTGATCTAGATACTCTTTCTATTATTCTCATGGACCAAAGTTTATATTGTAGTGCCTAAGAGTGCTCATCATTGATGTAACGTGTCACACAAACTTCACACAATTACATTATATTACCAGCATCATACATGTTCTATTGCTCATCCCATTGCATCGTAACATGGTGTGCTGTATGGTGATATCATCCAGCTTCAATATTCTATAAAGAAATTGTACATGGACTTTTACTGTATACGCCGAATATTTGCAAGGTTTTTATTTTCGCGAATTTCGCGAGTCAGGTGCTATTCGCGAAATTAAAGACACATGAAAATATTGACTCTGATCCCGATGTGGATGTGACATACACGTGTACATTTCTCCGTTCAGTACAAGACTCCACGATCGCGAATTTATCCACTCACGAAATCGTCGGGAATTTCTGATTTGCGAAAATTTAGACTCGAGAAATATATGGCTTATACAGTATTTGGTTTATCACTCATATGAGCTTTTTAGTATAAAAAGACATTAAAGTGTGTGCGTAATTTCTACTTATGAAACTTTAGGCATTCTGTATTCAGTAATTGACAGTTGAACTAATGAATTTAATGACATAATTATACTGTTTAAAAGTATGGTGGCTTAGCTGACTGAACTGAACTACATGATGCTGTTCAAATGGATAAAAAACTGTACACACAGAAAAAAAAACCCTCCAGCTTTATGTATGCTTTTGATGTTATTCACAGATTATCAAGTTTTGAGGCAGTTAGATCTTTTATTTTCAACCTTTATTTTTTTTTTGGTCATAGCTTCATATTAACAAATTGTGAAAGATACTGGTACATGCAGCTTGAATAATCATGCAGCTCAGAGTTTTCAAACTGGAGATATTGTTAGACAGTGCCTGTAACTTGCGACATGGTTTCTATGATTACAATATTACATTTTATTGTACAAGTAGATTACATGTAGTGTATTTCTGATTATGACATGATCAATGTGTTTTGACATAAAATGCAGATAATGCAAGTGACAGTGTAGTGGAACTACATGTATGAGCACCTTTAGGTTCTGAGTGACTTAGTTTGACTGCAGTGTGGTCCTTGCAGTATTTATTTTTCCCCCGAGATTCTGAAGTCATAGTAACATGGCAGTCACTACATCCACCTATTTGCAAAGTTAATACTGTGGGGATTTTTGGTGCAAAAATTATAATCTTGTCATCATTAAAATGATAAGTACCTCTCTCCCTGCATCATTGAAGAAAGATTTGATGGAACTGACAAGAACAAATTATTGAGAAATCTGCACAAAATCAAGAAGAGATTCACAGTATTCAATGGCCAATTTGAGAAAGAAAATTACCCTTGAATCTTCAAAAAATAGACAACAACAAAAGTTGTATATTTCAAGAATCACTGGAATAATTTCACCAATTCTAAAGAAGCTTCAGAAAATCTGCAACAGAAACAAACATGTATGAAGTATAGATGGATCGCATTAAAAGAGTTATTTTTTAAACTTTACCTTATGAAACACTGAAAATGAATTATTAATAAACTGTAATAAAGATATTATAGCACCAAACTCTAAATGGGTTAGTAACAGGCATCAGGAATGTTGTGGTATCTGTCTATTATAAGGATATATCACATTAATGTACAACCACAAATTTATTTTGTCATTTCTATTTTGATACTCCACATCAAATTATATAATTAATCAGTCAAGGTGCATAGGGTAATTATCTTGTAATATTCTTTGATAAACATTGACATTTAAGTTTCTGCTGACCTGATTCAGCATATTATGATATTTCACATGAAAGCCATTAAGAGGAGGAAGTTTCTTATGACCATTTTCCTGGCTGTGTAAAGTGTACATCCGAACCAGAAAGTTTTCATAGCTCTGCCAAGTTTCCATTGCAATATCACTAATTTTTTTTTCCCAAGATAAACTCTCTGATTTACCAGTTCAGTGAGTTTATAACGAAGAACAAATAGTGTGCACAGTGCATTTACGACACGTGTGCCATGTAGCAACTTCAGATAAATTAATTTGGTGGACAATACACAGCAGGTTTAGAATAAAGGGGACTAGACTGTGTAAACTCTTGGAATGATGTAATTTTATTTACAAGCAATGTCCATATATACATGTATAACATTTTAGGCATTTGTTGAAATTGTCCAGAGTAGATTGCGTGTTTGTTTGTTTTTTGGGTTTTTTGTGTTTCACGTGGTCATATAATCTTCTTTACAAGCGTGTTCAGAAATGACTTCAATGCTAATTGATTTTATCGATTTAATCAAGATCATCAATACGTAATAATAAAGCAGAATCACATTTCATCAGTAATACCAAAATGTGGTCTGTGGGTGCATTTCAAGTGAGATTTCCTCTTTCAAGGCGTCATATCAAAGAGCTTAACCTGTGAACTTTATAAATGCTATCATGACATGTGTCTTATAGACATGCTTGCAAATGGAGTTGTTGTTGTTGTTTTTTTTTTTTTAACTATCTGAACACCCTCTTAAAGACCCCTTCGAGAGTTGTCCATCTACGGCCTATAGTTCAAGGCGATTCCCACCCACTTCTCCACAGATGGGTGTTTTTCATCAACTGGACAGGAAAGATGTGGAGAGTGGAGTAATCTTAGGCATGCTAATTGACATTTTTCAAGTGTCACTGGCGTGTGTAGGCCGGTGACTCTGTCTCCGGACAGTCCTTGGTAAGATCTGATGGGGTGGGAGGAATGGGGGACAGAGCTGAGGAATCGTTTTTTTTTTAAAAGACATTGCTTACCATTTGCAAATGAAGCAAAAACCTAGATTTAGTGCTTCAAAATAGTTCTAAAATGTGATTTAGGGATGATAACAACCAATGTAAAAATTTGAATCAGTATAATTAATGTTAAGTATTGTTTGATATGCAAAATGAGAACAATAGTTATAATAAAAATGTTCTAGGCTAAACTGGCTACAGTTATGGTTTATTGAAAAAAATAGTGATATCTCCTTATATTTTAGGCTTTATTGCAAAATTTTTACATGATAGGATGTTTTATGATACAACTGACCTGTAACATACATCAAATGCGATATCTTGAACATTTTTTAAATCACCGCTCCCTATCGTAAACAGTACCTTTAATGCATTTATTTCTGTGGTCATTTGAAGATTTGAGTACACTGTGATGTATACATTTGTAGCAATCACTAGTTATCACTAGGAAAGTATTACTCATTACAGGCATTGCGCATAGTTCAAGCAAGTGCGGCAGATGTTATCTTCAGTGTTTATGATGATCCTTGATAAGTTTTTAATGTTGTCATCACCTGCATGCAGTTAATATAACGGGTATACCGCTGTGTGTTTGTGTGTGTGTGTGTGTGTGTGTGTGTGTACACTGTATGTGTGAGAGAGAAAGAGAGAGAGAGAGAGAGAGTGTGTGTGTGTGTGTGTGTGTGTGTGTGTGTGTGTGTGTGTGTGAAAGGGGAGGAGAGCATGGAGAATGAAGAGTAGAAGAAAAAATCTAATTTTTGAGACTGTTTAACGCAGATACAGTTACTCAGATACAGTGTTTGAAAAAAAATATGATATTATGAAGGGTAGTTTGAGCATAGTAGTGAAAACACCAATCTTTCATATGGACAGATTTAATCCATTTCATACAGTATTTGAAATGTGCCATCACAGGAATTTATTGATTTAATTTATATGGGCTGTCTCATAACAAGTTTTTAGATCTAAAGTGTTACAAATACAAATGTGTACATGTTAGCAAGATCTTTGACTACAGTGTATACGTGTAGCATCTTCCTAAAGTGTCAGCATGGGAGATGCTTGTGTCTGTTTCTTCGTGCAGTATATAGTGCAATGTACATTTGCAAAGACTGGGAAAAAGTAGTTACTCCTGATTGAGAAAAAATGTATCATTGCTTTGCTATCCAGCATCATTATTACACAAAGTTGGTACATGTAGCATAACAAAAGATAAAAAAGATATTTTGATTAGGCTGATTGAGTCATTAAAATTCAATATCATTTGGTATCTGAGGGTGCAATCAAAGTGTTTATTTGGATCCTGCAATCCAATAAGACGAATCAATGGAGATCACTGTGCATGTTGTAGGGTGTGCTTTGTGTACTGGGATAAACACACCCTGGTCCCAGTTAGGTGTTAGTCTTTATAATAAAGACATCTTTTATAAAGATATATTTTAGTGGGTTTAAGCACTAACCCTGATTATCCCCTCCACTACTTGATATTCCACATTGTGATCAAAATCAAATAGATTATTTCAAATCAGATGAATCAGGACAATGTCAGTCCAGTGCTTCAGTGTCTAGACTTTTTGAAAAGCAATTGAGATGGTACACCTACAGTCATTGTACATTGGATGTGTCTTCAGATAAATCATGCATATTACATGTGTACATATTGGGCCTACACATAGATTGGTTGTAAAAGAGAGCAAGATTTGACAGTTACAGTACATAACATGTAGGTCTACAATGTATAACAACTTATCCTCGAAAGAGTGCACCATGCGGTAGCATTATAAAAGTAATTTGATTTTTTTATTACAATTTACGATACTATCTTCTGTTTTCTAGCTTTTAACAACTGTCCACTTCAAAAAAAGGAAATACTCCCGCAAAATACACATGCGTATGTGATACAAAAGAAAAGAAGGGAAAAAATTACATAATTTGACACATAAAATATATGAGAAACTCCAGGAATTAAGCCAGTTACTGATACTTAGTGCAGTAAAGTGTCTGAAGCTGTACACTAGCCAAGGCAGATCACCAGGCTAGTTAAACAAGCCTCATTGATTTATTGATCCACTGTTTTCACAACTAGGCATTGAGCTTCGAATAGATCTTGTTATGGCATGCTATTAGCCATTACTTATGATACAGAGGCGAGTAATTGTGAGGACGTGTGGCCGAAAGGAAAGAAAAAGAGGGAAAAAACCCACCAAGAATTGAGTTGTGATATATCAGATAATTTGCATATATACTGTAGATAGTGTGCTCTGTTTGATAGTCAAGATGAGTGTGAATAATTGTGAGTTCAACTCTGCCACAAGGGCTCAACTGTCAATTAATATGCAAGACCAGAACAGTGACTAAATGAAAATTAGTTTCTGCATCCTACATAAAGACTAAAATAACTCTACATTGAATAATCACAAATACATTGCACATTGCCTATTGTCAATTTCTTCATAATGCAACAAACAAATTCGAGATTTGCATAATTCATACTATCAAGATGTAGGTTTAGTAACTAACTTAAGTTTTTGTTTTGTTTTATGGTGGCATTCCTCAAAGACAGGAACTCACCAACAAAGTAGAAGAGATGTAATTCGTATATCTACAAATATTAATTTTTACCATTGTTTGATAATGTTAATATTGCAATGATTGTCTCTATGTACCGTAAAACGGGGTGAAAAGGGACGGCGAGGTGAATAGGGACAAAACCGAGAAAAGTTTTTTGAATGTGCATGTTTCAAATTTGCTTGAACTTTTTTTCTTATTTTTATCACAGGATGGAAGGACCATCCAACAGTGTCCAATAAGTGGTCCTCCTGATGTGAAAATTTTTTAAAAGGGTACTGGAGGTCCAAATAAAAAGTTTTCAAAAAATCACAAAAAAATCAGGGCGGTCAAAACTTTTCTGCTCCTGTGGCCATTGATTAATGAAATTTGCTGAAAAGGTTCATGAATCTAGCCTATTAGGTACTACAACACACCTTTAAATTTGAAATCATTATTTCAACAGGAATTTGTGACAGCACATTTTTTCTTCTCTTGGGCAAAAAATCAGTTAGACTGGGGTGAATAGGGACACCATGGTGTCGTTTGACTGGCCCTTTAAATTTTCTGTATAATTAACTATTATATTGTCATAAATTGCTCTGAAATGTTTGTTATGTCCAGCTATTTCCAAAAGTATGAATTTTTATTCTAAAGCTCTTGACAAGAGAGCAATAAGATCTTTGGATATGTGGCTTCACTTTTGTATACATAGATGAGAGTGAACTTTGCTGTCTTAACCCTAACTTGGGGAGGAAGGGTCGGGGAACCCCGGCCCCACCCACCCTCTTGGGATTTTTTTTCACTGCCTAAGACAGGCTAGGACTTTTCCACTTGTATTTCATGACCCTTTTCTCTGTTTTCTGCATATTTTAATGCCAATAACACATCTTTTTGGGTCAGACCCGTACTATAGGTGCCAGCTTATAGTTGCTGTAAGAACTCCCAAAATATTCCCGACATCATAAGGGTCAAGTTACACTGAATTTAGAGTGTATGAATAAGATTGTACATCATAATTTGCCACTTAAAGAAGAAGTGGGTTAATATTTGAGTGCAATTCAATGGATTAGTAAAGTTTTGACTCACTTTTCAATCTTAACCTTTGACCTGATGGGTCACATTTTTTTATATCAGCTCATTTTGTTGGGCTGTTGAAATTTTTGTTAAAGATTGATTTAACAATTGAATAGATTGCTCTTAAATGTTTGTATATCATTTTTAAACTCTGTAGTTGTTCCCTTAATCCAATTCATTGGATGGATTGAAAAAAAAATGCCTCCAAACAGCTATTTTTGGATCAAAATTAGTGTTGTCCCTGTTGACCCCAAATTTGGGGTCAACAGGGACAGCATCATTTTATTAAAAAACATACTTTTCCCCAAAATATTCATTTTCTTTCACAATACCAAATTAAAGGTATTTTAGGTGGACATAAAATCCCCACATAAGATTAAGTCTCTGGGCTGCATGAAAAAAAATAAAATCATTAGAACGTTAAATTTGTCCCTATTCACCCCGTTTTACGGTAGAAGTTTTAATAGACTATGCTGTCATCTCTTGTTCTATCTTTAAATACACAGAAATTGGTTCAATGTAACTTGAAATGTCATCCTATAGATCAGCTCAAATACAGTGTATCTCAACAGTTGGGGTACTAGACCCTCAAGACCTACACATTCTGTAGCTGTCAACTATGTTAAAATTTAGTAACAATTAGTACTGTTAATAGCATGTGTGACTCTCATTTTGGCAGCGTGAAATATCTGCATATTAATGATTTTGTATGATAATGATATGTACTGTGAGCCTCTATGCAAAACAACCCACTATTTAAAATTGATAAGAATGACTAGTAAATTGTATGCAGACATGTTGGCAGCTATGCCTACATGTTTAAGTCTGCAAGGATGATGTGCTATGTTGCATGTGTGTGGATGAGATGTGCCTCGTTGATCAAGGTTGTTGGTAAAATGGAACATCTTGCGCCACGATATGCAGTTTTTGCAATGTGAATCCATTAGAATTTACAGTGTATTTGTAGGATGAATAGGGCATTGAACGAAGTGGAGAAATTAACTTTCAATTCAAAACCGCGTAATGAGTAAAACAATGAATGTAGGTGAAAAACAAAGAAGGGTTGCGAAGTCTATCAATTTAAAGGTTAATACTAAAGATATGTTTTTTCTCTGAATTATTGAGTGCCCACTAGAAATCACATATCTGATGTGTTATGTTACTGCTGTGATTTGCGGTCCTGACATCCAGACTGCCCCCCCATTCCCCCCCCCCCTCCATCTCTCCCTCCCCACCTCTCCCTCCCCCCTTTCTGTCTCTCATGAGGTGATTTGATGTTGACTCATTCTGCGTCATCCATGGGTAGCATGCTGGTACATACACACACTGTTCATGATCGTGATGCTATGCCTCGTATGTAGTGTCATCACTTCTGATGTGGTATTTGTATAAGTGTATATATTCACTGTATGCATGCATGAGCATCACTGTCAAGATATGATGTATGCGTGTTTGTATTTGTGTCTCTGAGCCCCTCCCTTGTGGAAAATCTCCGTCTCGTCATTATGACGTTGTCGTCCGCCTGCCGCGATAGCTCTTCCGGTGGAGATGCCAGCTGGATTGCTTTACTGGATGCGGGTTGGCTACATGGACTAGAAAAAAAGGGCTTTGTGTTTATGTTGCGACTGTCCTGGCATCCACTAACATTATAAACATTTTACAATTATCTTGTCGTAGAGTGTATCGGGGTTTTTGAGGCCGATGTTAACATGACACAACTGCAGATTTGTTTGCCTATATACGTACAGTTGTATCTGCACATGTACAAACATGTATAGGCGTAAAGCTGTTAGAAGAATTCTGGTATGAATTTGTTGTTGTTGTTGTTGTTGAGTTTGATCACATACTTCAGACAAAACACATTCATGTATGTATCTGCATATTAAACATCCAAACAGTGTACACTGATTCATGTTTGTGTAGTGTTCATTGTTTCTACCTCAAAGGGTTCTGGAGGCATTATTACAGTTCAATTCCTCAGCGTATTTTGCAGCTCTGTCATATGCCAGGATGTTTTTGTGTTTGGGCAAATGATGCTACATCTCCCAAGTATTGCTCATTGAAACTGATGTTAGATGTACTGTGTTATCTGTACATAAATGATTTCTTCCTTTTGGAATAAATGCCATAGGTTCATTTCTATTTTGTACTTTCCTCAGTACAAATTTAGGCTGTTAAAGCAGACTTTAACATTTTGAAGGAACCATTTTGTTTTTGAAGGAACTGCCCATCATTTCTGTCCCCACACAAAGTGGGGTAAAAATGAGGGAGAAAATAAAGGTGTGCATAAAAGTGAGGAATTGTGGTATGGTGCCTGAAATAGCATGCTGAAGTTTGCTCTTGTTGAAGCCAGCTGCATATAACAGGCAATGAGGTCATGCTTTTCATGAAGTCTTCTGCCTGGTGCCTGGAAATACAACTGTTTTTAAATTTTATAATGTCCTGACTTAATGATGCTGAAATCCGTTCCTTGGGTCCCAGCCAGGATACAAATGATGTTTGTGGATATTGTCCATTTGTATTCTCAATCAAAGGCAATAGTCATGTTACTGATCTAATTACAAGTGTATGTGTGAATGCACATGCAATACAAACAAAACCTTATTCATCGGTACATTGGTATGACCTAGCATTTGAAATGAAAAATCCTTTCCACATTGGGATTTTTGGTAAATAGATTTTTTAACTCTTTCTAAAGGAAGGTGCAGTGTAGATATAGCCTATAATAGCCAAATACAATGTATTTAGCTTCAGCATTAAAATATGAATGCTTTCATTTACTTATTTTTTTTTTCTGCAACAGTGTGTACAAATTGATATTGGCATGCAAGGTATAAGTGCACAAATGAAATGAGATACACACCATTCAAGAAAGCATTAAATTCTTACTGTACAGATGATGAACATTTTTGTCACCTGTGATAGACAAACAGTGCATATATGGGGCTAAGTCTGGATATAACTCAGTGAAAGTCGGGTGGCTCATCTGTTATAGTGTATTTATGAGGATAGCAACTGTTTAGTCAGTGAGACAGGTGAAAAGTACACTGTCACTGTTTTCTTTGCCCTATCGAATTCTGAGTTTGCTTCCTCTTGATCTGAAAATCCTTAAAAAAAAGAGAAAAAGTGTGCATTATTCAGTACATTTGTCACAACCGTCTCTCCAAACATTCTGTCTCTGTGTATGATGTAATGGACCGAAATGCCACAGGATCTTTTTTGTTGTTGTTATTTTAGCAATTGTGCTAGAAATCATGCTACACATTGTTTCTATTTACTGTACAAGCTCTTATTTTCGTGAGGGTTTAATTTTCATGAATTTCACAAATCACTGTTCACGTGAAAATGTTGCCTAGCACTAGGGGTGATAGTGCTCTCATGCTAGCCTGGGTGTCAATTCGCAAAAATAATATCTCTCAAAAATGTCTGTGACGACCTCATTCGCATAAATATCTGTACGTGAAAATAACAGACCTGTCACAGTATTGTATTCTTCTCCAAAGACTCCCTTCCAGTCCCTTGTATTATCCTGCAATGTAAAATTGGTTAGATGTGTACAAGATATGTCTAGTTTGATACAGAAACACACTGGTTTATATGGCTTATGGAAGACATGAACATTTCTAGAAGATGGAATGAATTTAGGTGATCTGATGTGTTTGTAAGCAAGAATATTTGGAGGATCAATGCTGTGAGGATTTTGTTTGCTGTTACACCTTTAATAAGTTTATATTCTGTTGACAATTTTGATCATGCTTTTCTCTAAATTTATGATAGAGAATGGTTATTATGCAAGTTTTGTTACTGTTATTCTCACAATGTATCATTATAGTTCAATTCATAGTTGTTTGTTTTTTTGTTGTTGTTGCTGTTTATGAGTGCAGTTATGAGTTATAAATGACATGAAATGCATCTTTGTTTTACCTGAATGTACTCAGCACATTTTACAGATCATAGCTATGTGGTAGCCATGTAAAACATGTGATTGGTTGCAATCTATGAAATGAGTTGTTGATTTGCTGTGCTCTGTAAAATATCCAGTAAAATTAAAATCTTTTTCCTTTGTGCAACTTTTGACTTAATATTATATTCCCATATCTTGGTCCGATGTAAATCCCACTCATTCAGTGCCATCGTAGAGCAGTACTTGCTGGAGAAGTCTCGCGTCGTGTCGCAGGCGACCAACGAGCGGAACTACCATGTCTTCTACTACCTCCTGAAGGGGGCCACGGACACGGAGAGGGAAACACTCTGGCTGGAGGACCCCAGGGAATACTACTATCTCAACCAGGTAAAGGCTGCATTTATCTATTACTTGAGAGAGAGAATCACGTTTCAAAATGCGTTTGGAATGGTGTTTGCGAACGTGGTTTGAAAGGCAATTATTATTATTATTTTTTTTGAATATGTTTTATTGATTTCAAGTATTAGCATACAAACATTAATCATAATTATGGCATACAAATAACACAAGTAAGAAAATAAATTTTGCGATAAAAGAAGTATGGGGGTGTCGCATTTATCGAACCATCATGAAATTGCAACTCGAGTGTTGTCTCTGCGCAGCTACTTTGCGCCTTTCGACCCGGGAAGTAATGGTCAACTGCGTACCAGCAAACATGCCTCATCAGTCACACACAAAAATGGCATTGCGTTTATCTACTCACAGAACAGCAATCGTGGTCTCAAACATGTTTCAAAATGCCGTTTCTGAACGCTTTTGAAAACACGGTTGCGTTTATCTAACCTCTGAAAATGCCTCAAACGCGTTAACAAATTAGGATTGTGATTCTGCCTCAGCAAATTTTAAGATAAACGCAGCCAAAGACACACGTCTGATATACGTCATGTATGCTGCCAATCATCAACTCTATGCCTTGTAAAGCTCATATTTGCAAACCAAAGTCTGTTTCTGATTGGTATGATTGAAAGGGAAATTTCCCCAAATGTATAGTGGGGACTTTAGTTTCTTCATGAATGGTGAACATTCTCTGAACTTAGTACTGAGAGATATTAAAAGGTAAATATCATTAATTCTTCATGTCTTCCGGCAGAATATGATGACATAAATGGTATCCCGGGGTACCAAATAAAAATCATCCATTTTGTTGAATTATTTATTTTTTTTAAAGGGTTGTACTTGTATCCTGGGTGCCAAAAAGAGGAAATTATTTTGGTGCTGGAACTAGCACGCGCTAGCCACTGCACTGCACTGCTCTAAAGCACACGCTAGTGGTATCGCAGCTTCCTTGCACGCATAGTATAACATGCAGTGGCATGGGAATGACTATGTACATGCACACACAGTGCATGCATTTTTCCCTGGCTGTCCTCGAGTGGACGTGAGGTGGCGCTACACAACGCGGTTACCCGGGGTACTACGGTACCCCGGGGTAATGCGTGATGCATCATATAGTCAAGTGCTCTTCGTCAGAGTCTGAGAAAAACAAAATGATGTACTATCCATATCCATCTGTTGTGAGCTTCACTTTGGCATAGTGATTTGCACTGTGACCCTCTCAGCAGTCAATATTTTATTAGCTGCCACTTTAAACAAGTAGCCCCCCCAGCACTTTGATCTGAATATGGTAGGATCAGTCGTTGAAACACTTAACTATTGATACAAGGATATGGAGTAGTGGTGATAATGAAAGTGAAAGTCATACATCGTCTGGTCCAAGCCCCAACAACCTTCCCATTACCCCCCCCCCCCCCCTTCATTACCAACAAAAGTTCACATGTGGTTTAGCTGGCATAATTGTATGTACTCATTTACATAGAATGAACTTGCTTACAACATACTTTTTTTTATGTTTCGGGATGAGAAATCTTCACTCAATAAACCACTGTTTTCTTTGAATCCTTCAAATATCCAGTCTGCACATTTTGCAGGTAGTGTTTTTTAGGGGGAGCATTTTGTTTGTAAAGAGGAAAAAAAAAGGTAGTTTTGCTTTAATAGATTCTTTGACTCCACAAAATTTCAAATGCATACCGCTGAAAAATATACTGTAAAGCCACTGGCTGTAAATCCCATGCAGCTGCACGGCGGCATACCGTACAAGCTACCGAAGCTCCGTGTATAATAATATACACAGAGTTTATGTATTACGAAGACATGCTGTGGATGATTTACCCAAGAGGGTGTGTTTAACTCGTCTTTAATTGAAAGCAAATTAGAAGAATGTTGACATGTGGGGAGTCATGTTTTGCATAATGCCCTAATTGAGAGTATCCTGCTGGATGGGCTGCTTGACTGCAAACTGCCAACGGAGCTCTTGTGTTTGGTTGCGACCGATGCTCTGCTCCATACAGTCTCGTGAAAGCCGACATAGATAGAGAACGGGCTGATGAAACTTGGAGTCCTTTCATTATTCCATTAAAGATGACAAATTTATCATCGGATTCCTTCATCAGTGTAACAATTATTTTTCACCGTCTTGCTCATAATTTCTCTCTCCCTCCCTGCTCTCCCTCACCCCTTAAATTCCCTTTCCATCTCTCTCTCCATCTTCCTTTGCCATACAATTTGTGTGTCAGTGTGTGACATTCTCACTCTTTCTCTCTCTTCTCATCTTTTCTGTACAGTGTGGTTATTTACTGCTGTGACTATGTACAGTTGGACCTCGATTATCCGGCCTCCTTTTATCCGGAAATCTCTATTATCCGGACGCGTTCACGCAGTGAAGGACTTTTTTTTTCATCCAAAAATTGAGAAAAATCAGTGACTTTCATGGATCTATTTCGCTAATTTCATAAGATGTGCATGATAGGTTTCTCAATATCTAACGAGGTAAAACATGTATGATTTTCACATAAAGATAATACTTTATTTTTATGAAGAAGGGACTACAATTTTGCGCAGGCTAGCATAGATTACACCACCGTTTGCGGGGTACGCTACCTGCCTAGCTGCCAGTGTACTGGGATGGCAGCTTGGACGACAGCTATATACATTAACATTGTGTCTCCCATATCCGGCCAATTCGCTTATCCGGATGAGCGCCGGTCCTGACATGGCCGGATAATCGAGGTGGAACTGTATGTATTTGTGTGTGTGTGTGTGTGTGTGTGTTTCTGTCTGTCTGTCTGTCTGTCCTGTCTGTCGCTCTCCATTGCTTCCCACCCCCCTCTGTGTCTTTCTATCTACATCTTCTGCATGTACGTACATGTACATTGCAGCATGACCATTTGTGACCCTGCACCTCAAAACAAACAAAAAGTCGCCAGACATGATTTTTTAGTTAAGACCATATTCTGAAAGAGCAGACTTTAAGCTTTAAAATGATGTATAACTCAAATAAAATGGACTCTCCTAACCTATCTAAATATTGGAAAGAAAGCACAAACTCGGGAAAAGTGTGAACTGAGAAAAGAGGCTCTGAAGTACAGTGTCTATTCAAGCGCATAATCTTTACCAAACCGTGCTGGCTGTGCGATGAATGGGACAAAAAACAGGAAGTAAACCACCAGGGTAACAACAATGAAGGGATTATCAGATTAAACTGAAATGAAGCATGCCTCATTAACACATTCTGTCCATAATTAACGCCAACTTTCAAAGCAGTAGCACTATCCTTTCAAAAGTTATTACAGTTGAAAGTGAAGAGTGTGGACAAGGTTTTTCAGAAATGAAAAAGGGATTCTAAAGACACACCTAATCACACTATTCTACCAAAAGTGTTCGAGATAAACTGCTAAAAAAACACACTTTCCTGCCCGTTTTATGATACCAAATTTTAGCATAATGTAAAAGAAGACCCGCTCTTTCAGAAAATATGAAAAAGTCAAGTTCGGCTAGGTTGACCCATTTCACTTATTTGCAGTCCTCACGCAAAATCAGTGTGTGCGACTTTATGTTCGTTTTGAGGTGCACGGTCACATTTTCTACACATGATGGGTTTTTCATTCGTTGAAGCGTATGGCACAACGTGCCTGGTTGATACCATTTGCTTACTATTGCCAAGGAGGTAAGAGAACAGTTCTCTCATACCTCCTGGCTATTGCTACTAGTTACCTGGGGTAAACCATGACGGGTTGGCATCATTCACCTTGTTTTCTGGTGTTGCTGTAGGTAGGGGGACTGCTTCTCTCCACGCTGATGTACACTCACTTATGTTTTTGTGGCATTCATATTATGTGCAAGAAACATAGGTTATCATTTCTCATCCACTTTACAGCAACATTAAATGTCTTGTTACCTTTCGATATCATGGGATACAACTTTATCATCGGCAGAAACAAAAGCATATTGATCTGATCTCTTTGAATGTCCCTTTTGAGAAAGATTTGATAGATATAAGGGATAAAGCTTTTGATGCCACAATCTATGCTCTCTAGTAGATTCCCCATAGAACGGCTGTAGAATAGAGTATCGATGGCATTTCCAGGTCCAATACTCAAAGGGTAAAGTTCTGCAATGCCTTTGTCCTTTCTTTTTATCTTATTCTGTTTTTTTTTTTTTTTTTTTTGAGGGAGGGTGGGGTATGTGTTAATATAACAATTTTGAAAAAATTGCGAATAAAGCAAATGCATCTACTACTATGATTGCTATTGGAACATCATTAGGAGAAATTAAACAGTTTAACCTGAAATATGAACTATTCCATACATGTTCCATTTCATTCCATTCCATGTTAGGTTGAACATGCAAAATGAGAGTGAAGAAAAAAGTACTGTATGTGGAATTGAAGTAAACTGACAAAGGAAGGGCTTAGAAGAATTGGGCATTCTAAAAATGAATATATAGAGAGATTCTGGGTCGTATGTCAGGTGACGTGATGAAATTCTCTGAAAGCTTATGTTGTCAAAAGTGATGTATTACAGTTTTTCCCACTTTCTGCAAGTAAGAGTTAAAAAATATGTAAAATCACTCTCCAAAAATAACTGTTTTGATGACTCTGCAAAAAAAAAAAGAAGAGAAAATACAAAATACCAAAAAAAAAATGGAAGAGTCACTTCAGTCCTTTTTAGAGTTGGTTCAGAATTTTGAGCTGCTTTTCATATCTGACTTGCAGAGCAAATGTTACACCCAGGAAGGCGTAGACGAGGCTTACGAGTTTGGACGTCTGAAGCAGTCCATGGAGATGGTTGGATTTTCCAAGGAAACGATGAAAAGGTAAGATGATAGCATTTGGCTTGCCCAAAGGAGGAATGGGAAAAAAAAAGGATGACTGAAAATTAGGATTGAACATTTTGATACTTTTCTTTAATACTTCACACTATCAATGTGTGTCAACAGATTTTGTTCCATGAACTCATTCATACAATTTCTCTGTATTTGTGCTGTGAAAGTCGTATGAAGCGTACAGTTTAGTAAAGCCAAGAAAGCTGTGGAATGATTTATGGCCAAATTTTAGCATCCTAGAAAGTTGTAAATTTAAACACTCTTTGTTATGATTCAAATGGACCACTTTCCTATGGTATGAGATATTAACCTGTTGGACTGAATTTACAATGGTGACTGAAATCAAATCAATTGGTATTAGACATGAATTGAGGGTATTTTATCTCTTGTCTTTAGCTCACCTGGGCCAAACGGCTCAAGATGCACTATTGTGATCGTTAACCATCTAGCATCTCCAAAGTTGGGTCGTCTGCTGTCTGTCGTGTATAAACCTTTTTACATTTTCAGCTTCTTCTTTTCGAAAACTAATGCCTGCATTTGAGCAAACTTGACAGGAATCATGGGGGGGGGGGGGGATTTTACTTTGCCTGAGTGGTGGCCGGTGCCCCATAGGGGTTCCAGGGCAGGTCTCAAATACCCCAAATTAGGAAAGTATTGCTCGAGGGGCCTGCAGCAATCACCAAATCTCAAGATTTTGGAAAGAGTTTGCGTTATCATGTGGAATGCCTTAAAGGTGAAGTGCATTGCTCAGGGGAGCACTAGATTTACTGGTCTTCTGTTGTAGTTGTTGTTGATTTTTTTTTGAGGAACAGGATATTGTTTTCTCGTATCTCAAAGATGTAGTTTGTATTAATAGTGGTACATTTTTTCCCCATTCGACATTCCATGCAGTCATTGCAATATGCTCGTCATATCCTGTGAAAAAAAACCCCAAACCTTTTGTTTTCTATCTTTTGCTCTCACAACCTTGAACTTTGTAGCAAATAGTGTAGAAAGAACATGCGTTGCAGTATCGTATTTTTGTCATGTTTTGGGGATACAGAAATGGCATTGTGCCACATGAGCAGGCCTCTTGTGTGGTTTCTTTATTGGCCTATTGATTTTGCAATTGGATTTTTGTTCTCTTTCTTTTTTGCCCCTAATCATCCTTGAATTCTTAATGGATTCTCAGAAAATCAGCTGTTGAGTCATATCATTGATGTTGTAGATGTATAGAACAATGATACAGCAATTAGATTACTATAAATTTGGCAGAGCACACCACAGTAATAGCAGACACATGCTGCTCATTGGTGTTAAATCCCTTGGAAATCTTTTATCAAGTTGCAACACACTCTTGCCACTGCAGATCCCAGCCTGGCTGATACTCGGGATCAATTCTGAGTCGGTTGATACAAGTTCTGTGTACTTTTCATTGTGTTTATGTGACAATGGAGCAAAGACATTTTACATGTGTCAACCCAGGCGACATAAGTGCATCTTCTATTTGACTGCAGAGTGCACACAACTAAACAAATTGCCCGTGGTCTTCTTAATACCTTGATGGTTTGCTCAGATTTGTTTGAAATGGGATGGCACATGCAACCTGTAGAATCCGTTCGTGGCAGTTTTCACAAATGTTCCATGCAAGCTTTTTTTGCAATACTCCAAACAATGATATACATTGAAATTTGGGATTGATGAGTGTTAGAAGGTAGGTTACCAGTTTCTTAAAATTGGTTGAATGAAGATCAAGTGCCATTGAAGCCTTTTCTTTCTTGAGGTGATGCATCAGACTCTTTCTACATCGATTTCATTTTGAAAAGGAATTGTGCACAAAATTTGTACATTGCAGCTATGCATTTCTGTTTGCAATCAATATTAAGCTCATCTCTATATGAGTATGTTAGATTGAGGAAGTAATTGTTTTAGTACTATAGTAGGTGATAGAGATGAAAGTCCAATGACTCCAGCTTAAGGTTTCAATGCCCTTGAGCAGACTTGTGTGTCCTTAAAGGTACAGCATAGTCAAATGTATGCTTTTAGCATTTGAGGTACTTTGCAACTCATGCTTGTACCAGCTCAGAATCACATTCTACCTTTCATGTTTTGTGTTCATTTCGTGATGAAAGAAATCTCAGTCAAAATGAAAAAGAACATAGGGTTAGGAAATTCTTTGTTGGGATATCAAGGTCTAAACTTGTCTTCCAAGTTATTTATTTTGATATTAATAGGATTCATGGAAATAGGAGAACAACATAAATCTTCTAAACTTGTCTTCCAAGTTATTTATTTTAATGATAATAGGATTTATGGAAATAGGAGAACAACATAAATCTGGTAATTCTGTATTTTTTTGGTAAATTCATGGTGTATCGATTTTTCTCCCCCAACAGGATATTTTCGGTGCTCTCGGCAGTCCTTCACATCGGCAACATCAACTTTCGGAAGCCCACGGAGCAGGACTACGTGACCATCAAGAACATTGCAACGGTGAAGGTGGTATCGGACCTGCTGAAGGTGCGCATGGAAACCCTGATGGTGGCGCTAACCAAGAGGCGATCCGTGGCTCGCGGGGAGCAGTTCTTTGTGCAATATCGCATGGCTGAGGTATGTCTGATTTATCATGTAAAGAACAAAAGGGTGTATATCCATAAAGAGTCATCATAGTGTTACATAATTTTGTGAGGTTGATGGATTTCACAGTGCTCAGCTATTAACAATGTTTCCATGTGAACTTCATGCTAGAGATATGGGCCTTCAAATGTGTGAAATGTGCAATCTATGCATTTATGAATGGTACAAGTACTTGGTATATTCTGTTGATATGAATTCTGATTAAATTTTGAATTTGAAAATGTAGATGCATTTTCACAGTGTATTTTGACGGATATTACAGTGCTCAGCTATTGACAATGTTTCCAACTGAACTTCATGCTGGAGATATAAGCCTTCAAATGAGTGAAATGTAGATGCATTAAGTTTATGAGTGGTATATTTTGTTGGTATGAATTCAGATTAAAGTTTTGATTCTAAAGTATTTGAAGAAATATGCATTCATTCTTGATACACATTGTATCTTCCTTCAAGGTTGATAGGGAATATCAATATTTCAACTGCCAAGACTTCTTCCACTCATGATTTGAAGATTATGCAATATCGGTCTTTTGTTTTTATAGCCCTGTTGTATTCTTTCTTTGCCAACAGGCCATAGCAACCCGTGATGCCCTTGCCAAAGGCCTCTACTGCGCTCTCTTCGAGTGGATTGTACTCCAGGTCAATTATGCGCTGCTGTCGAGGTACGAGGTCAAAGGTGAACATCAGGTGAGTAAAGAAAAGGACTCCTTGCAAAGGTGGAGCAGTAGAAAGTTGAATCACAATTCTGGAGGAGATGATTCTGGGATGTGTACAAACATATTTATCTATTTTATTGCTTTCTTTCTTCTTTTCTTTGTTTGGTATTCTGTCACTCTTCCCTTTCTTTCTTTTTGTCCTCTGTGCCTTTCTGTTTATAGTGTTGGAATTCAACAGCCCTATGTTGTTTTTGTTTTGTTTTTTTCATGAAAACTTGTACCTCAATATCACTCACTTTCAGGCTGTTACATTGTTTTTATCCTATCCTTCACTTATCAGTAATAGAATTGATTTCCATGCCCGTTTATTTTATTCATTTTTTATTGATATAGTACATTTCTTTTTTTTTCTGATTTTTATTCTTCCCAGCATTTTTCAGTTCACTTTATTTGGTATCATTTCTGTGCTTTATCATTTCTTTTCTTTCTTGGTTTGCCTTTGTTAAATCACCATTGTTAATAATGATAATGATAATAACATTAATTAGACAAATTTATAAAGCACAGCTACTATGTTCAAAATCTACTGCACTGTGATGTAGCAGAACTCCTAACGTTGTTGCTGATTAAACATACAAAAAATAAGTAACAAATTGATCAAAAGCTTGTGATTGATAACTATGAAAAGATACATGTAACATGATGTGAAATGATTGTAAATTGGAGAGCTTGTACCACAACATATGCTTTTGTAATTTTAGAAAGTGTCAGTGTAGTTTGAATAAAGCTTAGACACTAGACACCTTTTTCTTTTAAATGATCATTTAACCCATTGAAGAGTAGTTCCGATTATTCTGGGGGTTGGCCTGAATGGAAATGTGTGTTACAGAAAGTCAGTCCGTCTTACAACGGGTTAAGTATCAAGGCCCCTCTCTAAGAGATAGAAGGTCTGGGTTGCAGGGAATTACCAATAGGTTGGGATTCTCAACTACACCTGTGATAGTCATGATACTAAGGGGATTTTTTTTCTAAACTTTTTATCAGGCAACAGCCAACATTATGTACAATCAAAAGCACAATATCAACATATGTTATGATATATGTCTTGAAATTTTAATTGGCATTGGGCAATAATACATGTAGTTCATATATCAACAAAGGCAATCGTGCACAGGGCAAATACAGTGTATGTTACACTACCAAACAAAACAATAACCTTTTGGACAGAATCTCCTCAAAATATCAAACGTCCTATTACACTTGCTGCATTGTTGGTGTGAATTGTCAACTAATGTGATAGTTATCAAAAGTATTTTGTACATCACTCACAACCAGAAGAGCCCATGTGTGTCACTCTTGAGAGGTCAGCTTACTTGCCTTACTGTCGTCATGGTTATGCCATTGTTCTTTTGAGTGCATATCTTTAAAAGAGTTCACTTCCTGCTGTAGTAGTAGTGGCTCTTGAATTTCACAGTGTGTCGTAAAGAAAAAAAAAAATGAATGGCATTGTATATCACCAAGGGACAGGCCTACAGTGTTACAGAGTGTGGGTGAAAAAATGTATTACTTCATTTTATATCAAGAAAGGCTACATCTTCAGGTCCCTTGTATCCTATTCCTACCTATTAATAGTTTTTTTTTTTTTTTTTTTTTTGTTTGTTTTTTTTTTAATGACCTTCTTGTGTGTGTGTGTGTGTGTTATACACACAGATTTGAGGACATTACAAAATTCCACAAGGACGAAGTGTGCCATTGAGTGGTCGGTTGAATTGCCATTTTAAAACATTTCCTTCCTCAATGTTCTGAAGGTTTGGTCACTATTCAATTTGACCTCAGTCCACATAAAACACATTAATTGACCACTATTTGGAAACCACTAAGGTTATCCACCCCCCCCCCCACCCCCTCATTTTGTGATCTTATACTTTTTGGGTTGCCACTGTCTTCGTTTAGGGATGTGCTCTTTTGTTTGTTAGTTTGTTTGTTCTTTCTAATTGAGGAAGTTGGTCAAACATGTACAAAGGAAGGAGGTATACTGTTATGCATTACAAAATTGATGTTCTCACCCTTATGGGTGGGTTTTTTTTTCTCTCTCTCTCTCTCTGTTATCTCTCTTAATTATGTAAAAGAAACTGTGTAACTGACACCCTATTGGAGGCTGTAGAGTTCAGTTAGAAACACTAATCTATCAGGAAGAATTAAAAGCCAGGATTATTTTCCTATATTTGATGCAGTGGAAAAGGTTATATTTCAATATCAATTATATCGCTTGAATGTAATGCAATATTCACAGGAATTAATCACTTACAAGATGGTGCAATAATACAGAATTGATATCTGTGATGAAGCTTTTCATATACAATTAGAGTCAATCATGAAATACACTCTTTTTGACATCCATTGGTACATTGTACAGAAATTAAGCAAATTCTGATAACTTGATTTTTATAGAAAAGAAAAATCCACTTCAAAGCACAGCTTACACTTGCAGTGCACATTGATGAATAATGCTAATCTTTTGTAGGTGAAATTCAATTCCAATGTTTTCTTGACTTGAAAAGGTAACAGGTTGATGGTGAAGTGCATTTTGTCTTCCACCTTTCTGTTGCCAGGGCAACTCAATTGGTGTGTTGGACATCTTTGGGTTTGAGGACTTCCAGAGGAACAGCTTTGAACAGTTCTGCATCAACTTTGCCAACGAGCATCTGCAGTACTACTTCAACCAGCACGTGTTCAAGTTGGAACAGGTATGTTTAATAGCATCAGAGAGATGACAGTGAAAGTGAATATAGGACAAGGTGGATAGATAGATGGATGGACAGATGGATGACAGAAAGGAGAGACGGATTGAGAGAAGGATTGATATAGGATGTAGCTGGATAGTTTGTTGATGGTATGATAGTTGGTTGACTGGAGAGATACAAACTGTAGTAGAGTGTGGAATTGATGAGTGATGCGATGAACGCAAAAAGTAATGAATGGATAATGATGGAAGAGATATATGGATAGATTTGGATTTGGTTTATGAATGGTAGAAATGGTGGTTGATTATACAATCAAGAAGGATTACTTGGATGGATAGATTGATGTGTCAGTGCATAGGTAAATAATTGGTAGATGGAGAATGTTTGGATACATGGACAGATGAATGAGAGAAAGCTGGATTGGATTGATAGGTAAATGAATGGATAGATAACCTCATTGACATGCATGCATGCATGTTTGAGGTTATGTAAAATTGTGCTTGCTCATGTGGAATGTGACATTTTCTTGAAAAAAAAAATGGCATTGAGCATTATATGTAATGGCTCTGACATTATGAGAAGTATTTCTCTATGTTCAAGCAAGTCCATATATTCAGTTGGCAAGTATTCTTTACAAAAAGGGTTATGGGTTTATTGTACTACAGTGGCACAGAGAAAATGTTTTGAGGTGAGCATACAAGATTCACGCTGACAACTCTGTTCTCAACTCAAACTGTTCCCCCCAATAAGACAGTGCCTTATCAGAAATATTATGGCACAGATATCTGAATAATACCCAGAAATATCACGATCATCGTAGGAATATTCTGAGCAGTCAAGTAACAGGAAATTGAGATGATGATAATCAGTCTTTCTCTCCTTCTCTTGTAGCTGATTGTATTTTAGTACATTGTCAGTTCAGAGCCACAAGGGTTTAGATATTAAACTCCATATCAAAGTACTTTTGTTGGGTGGTGATGCTTGTTTGATCATCAGCCATTGATATCAAGTTGATAGCAAACTTTAGATCTGCGACAAGAATACAAAGATGGCGTTAATTGTGCAAAAAATGCTGCTCGGAACATATGCAAGGCTGTTTCCATCTTCAAAGCTGGGAGGCTGTGTTGTCTTAATAGTGTTCGTGGACAGATCTTAAGATTGGTATTATATGTGTGTGTGATGTTTTGATCCAATGACAGGAGGAGTACAAGAGGGAAGGTATCGCCTGGAAGGACATCGAGTTCATCGACAACACAGGATGTCTCCTGCTGATTGAGAAGAGGCCTACGGGGCTGATGCACATTCTGGACGATGACTGCAAGTGAGTTGCCATGGTTTCAAACAATTTGCATCCCCCTTCTGCAGAGGGTGTGCTTTAACAGGGAATTCTCACATCAAGAACTTGGTGGCAGCTGTCATCGTAAATGCACAACCCTGTGCAATAAGATACATTATGATTTTTTTTTTTCTGTGTGTGTGTTATTAAGTTTGTGATATTTCTCATTTACAGTGTGACTTATGATGATGACGATAGTGATGTTATGATGGGAATGGTATTTATCATGGTAATGATTGTGATGATGTTGGTCATGATAGTGGTTGTGATCTGACTGGTAATAAAAATTTTATACAGCTGTAAGTAAAGAATGATGATGGACGTAAAATAAAAAAAAAAAAAAAAACAACCACCACCGTCACCAACACCATGATCATTGCTGCTGACAACAACAGCAACATCAGCAGCAGCAACAACAACAACCACAACAACATCCCTATAAACATCAGCAACATCATCTTCACCACCGCCAGCAACTATAGCAGCAATAACAACATCAAGACCCACCACCAACCAACAGCAACCACAACATCACAATAATATCGACAACAACAACCACAACATCAACCCTGGCAACACCAACAACAACACCACCAATAACAACACCACCATCAACAACAACAACAACAACAACAATTACCATCACTTCTCATCCCATGTTCTTCCTCCCAACCAGCTTCCCAGCCAAAGACACAGATGGTAGCAACCTGCTGAACAAGTTCGTCAAGGAGCACACGGGAAACGAGTATTTTCAGCAGGTCCCTATCCAGGAGCACGCATTCATTATCCAGCACTACGCAGGGAAAGTTAAATACAACATCAAGGTGAGGTTTCCTTGTTTTACAATCTTAGCTTTAATAAAGATAAAACATAGTCCTCAAAATAGCGCAAAATTCATCTCCCACTATTTCAAATTTGCTTGCAATAAAACGAAAGGCTCTGCCAAAAAACTTCTCTGGCTAACAGCGATTTACCAGGATAATGAGGTGTTTTCGAGTATTTTGAGATGAAAAGTGTGAAATACAATATGTAATAAATGTTGATGTACCCGACTTCATTCATGAAGTGCTCTTCCTGTTTACTAGTGGGTAGAAGGTTACTGGTACATGATGATCGGAATGTGCCTCAGAAGTAGTATTGAATTGCTTGCAGTTAAACCGTTAAGGACAACTCCCGAGTATACTCTGACAGGGGTCTATGGGAAATGCGTGTTGTAGCAAAATCAGTTCGTTCTCAATGGGTTAACAAGCTGGGAATGTGATTCACTCTGGCTCGATTGATACTGCTGCATGTTTGCAATGGTCTGATATATTGTAAGTGATGTACTTGATTATAAAAAAATCATGCAGCAACCAAGATCGGGAATGCTCTGAGATTGCAATACTTCTGGTGTACCTTTTGGGGGGAATATTTCACATTTTGGTCATTGGCCAACTGAAATTGTGTTATCACAGCCGTATTTCACACATTTCCTATACGTGGGTTTCCATTTTAGAGCGAATATCGCCAGTTTCTGCAGTCATATGGAAACTACAGTATGTTTTACCTTTAGAATACTATCATAGTTTCTATAAGGAGGAGTATTTGTTTCCTTGTCAAGAAACTCTATTTTCTGTTCTTCCAAATTGATTGCAGTCTCAAGTTCTGTATTTAGTTCTTATTGGACAGATTATTACATGTAAGTTGCATAGAATCAGAAAAAAAACGATTATTTGCTCCTAAACATTTAGATGATATTTGAATAAAAGTTAGCATGAATGTTAATGTAATGGACCTAATGTGATACTATTTTCTACCCAAGAATTTGTATGTATTGTGTAATTTGTGACCCGCTACAACAAAAGGATCCTAAAGTCGCTGACGGGTGAACCGAGAAAATTGAGTTTGAAGTCAGATCATCAAAATCTGTCAAAACGTGCGGATTTCTGTTTTTGACATAATTTTGCAGTCTAATGTATCCTCTATCATCTGCCGAAATTTCGAAGCTAAAGGATCAAAGGAAATGCAAGAAAATAGCATTTTTCTGGGCCATGATTTTCTGACTTTCAACGGAACAGAAACATGTCCGAAAATTTTGATTTAGCGCTGCAGCTAGACTGCGCCCCTAGCAATGAGGGAGTGATCTCATTGGTCAGTGCGTGGCATCCTGGTTACTGATTGGTCAAGCGTAGACCGCTGGCGCTAAGCCTCAATGAACATCACAGAGGTTGCTAGGATCGTATCTTCTATTGTCAAACGGTGAAAACTGTCTTGCTTCCCCTTGATCATGATAGCGTCGGAAGGAAAACTTTTAAGGCGGTTTTCTCGAAACACTGATTTCTTAAACCACTCGACATGCGCTAATAAAATCATCGATATCTCCGCAACCGAGTACTTTTATGAGTCATGTTATATATGGCATTAAAGTGGAAGAGTAAGGGAATAATGTCATGTCATTTTCAGAAAATTGTCCTTCCCCGACTTTCTGATCCTTTTGTTGCAGCGGGTCACTATTAGTCTTTTTTTTTATCAGCAACACTCTATTCATAGGGTTTGTGAAGACAGGTCTTAAAGTAGGATTTATTGTGAGTGTCTGTGAATATTGAGTCTACAGTAGTGTGTAGATTATAGATTGAGAACGCGTTTCTAGTAACATAGAAGAATAACATTGCTGTGAGGGGGACTTGGGGGACCTTGAAGGCAGTATGAATTTGATACGGAGAGCACCAGTATATTTCTTTGCCCCGCTTTCGTCGATGCAGGACTTTCGCGAGAAGAACACCGACCTCATGCGGAACGACATTGTGTCGGTGCTGAAGAACAGCCGCCTGGCGTTCGTTGGGGAGCTGGTCGGTAAGAATCCTGTTGCCGTCTTCAGGTGGGCGATACTTCGGGCCTTCTTCAGGTCGGTCAGCGCATTCCGGGCAGCTGGGACCAATGTCCAGAAAGATGCCAGTGAGTCAGTCACATTTTTCTCTGGTCGCGCCCAGTCAGCTCTGAGACTTGTATCACAGTATCCCTTAAACAACTTCAGTGGCCCCTTCTGAATTTGTAATAATACATCTCCCCCCCCCCCACATCTCTCTAACCATCTATCAATCTACATGTACAACTAGTCTATATATACCTGTATCTACAATTTTATATCTATAATGTTTCTGTCTGTCTATCTGTCTTATCTATCTGTCTATCTATCTATCTATCTATCTATATTTCTCTCTCCTATGTATCTCTCTGTGCCTTATTTATTATATATAAGCTTTCCAAGCTTCTCCTTCCTTCACATATGTGTAGTACATGTTTGCATATGATTCTTGTGTCATGCCATATTCTGTCAGTTGTCTGCAGTGGTGTTTTGGGAATGATATTGGAATATCAGTTTTGACTATGATTCAGATGATCAAATTCATTACTTAGGATTTGTTACTTGATTCCAACCCATCAATTGTCGGTGGCAGAGTACACATCCTTGATTTCATCTACGGTGTAGCTGGTCAAAGCCAAATCGATACTGGATGTATGTTTACTGTATTCTATTGCTGGTCAAGTCATGATTTAAAAAAAATTGTGTCTGTCGCTGGATTAACTCAGTATTGTTTGTACAAGGTGTATATCCTGTAAAGATAGGACTTGGTATGTGAGTCAGTGCATTTTCCAGTGGTTGGATAGTGACCTGTGGCAATGTCTTTGTGTAGGCTACCCTCTGTTGTCAGTTTATGTAGCTGTTACAATGCTGTAGAATTTGGGGGGGGGGGGGAGGGTGTGGAAGAAAGGGCAATTCTACGAACTGCATGGGTGGCAGACTTTTCTCTTGATTGTCAAGTGGAAAACAAGCAATGTATGATTTTTGCAGAGAGACGGGGGGGGGGGGGGAACTGTTTTTTCACTCGAAGCATGAATTACTCAAGTACAAAGAAGCCATTGTACTCATATCAAAAACTACAATATTGATACAATAATTGTGTATTCTTTGATTTGTTTTATGTGTTGTCGTGTTCTCCAGATGGAAAGAGCAAGAAAAGACCCCCAAACCTTACTCTGTCCGTCGATGGCAGGGATGAAAGTGTCTTGAGGTAAGGCTATTCAGGTCAAGATGACAGTATGTACTCTGTATTTCACTGTTGCCTTTCCTCACATTTCAACTGAAGCGGAAAAACAAAACGGAATCCCAGTGATATACGTATTCCAGATCTTATTAACTCATTCTGCAAGCTGAATTGTGTTTATGTAAAGTGAATCTGAATATCAGTGTCTAGAAAATGCTACTCAAAAAGGAAGGAATAAAGAAAAGATAGATGCACTCACATACAAAAAGAAACCCACGTGTCTTTGTTTGGAAACAGATTTTTAAAAATGCAATCTCTTTCATAAACGTTATATCGAAATGCAATATTAAAATTCAGGCTTCTTTATTGTAGTATAACTAGCAGGAAACAAAGACAGGAATCTTAAGTCTACGACTTGATCATAAATTTTGTGTGGAATTTGTGTGGGTCGTACGTGGAATATGGTCTAACATTATTCGTATGTACATGTACATCTACATGTATTCATGATTTTATTATGTTTGTTGTTCAGATGTCAATATAACAATCTACATGTACAACTCCTCTTTATATGTGATTATTGTCATTGATCATGCCATTTAAGTGAGCTACTAAAAAGATGTTTTTGTTTTTTTCAATGATGAGACATTGTTGTGATATTAATGTTTTTCTTACAACAGGTTGTTAAAAACCACTCTTTGTTGTTTGTTACCAATGAAAGTTTTTTTCCTATGATTTGGTGCAATTAAACTGTAACAACCTGTGACCTTTGACCGTGTGCACTCCAAGCAGTACTGCCCCGTTATGTTTTTTTTTTTTTTCGCTTTCTACCTACGATCCAATCTGCCTATCACACAAAACTAGTCACACGTGCCCTAATCCAAGGACAATCCACTGAAAAATTCTGGCAAAACGGACTAGAGAATTTGTTTCCAAATCACACTCTTGGCATACCTTAATCAGAATTTGCCATGATGGTGCTGTAGAATCTACTTTAGAGTCTATGTATAGCAAATGCCCATGAACTATGTATAGCAAATGCCTATGAACTACTTATAGCAAATGCCCATTAATGACTTTGCAGTTATTTTTAGGGCATGAAATCATGTGCAGTATGTCTGTCAGGAAGTTTTGAAGTATCTTTATGATCCCTTTTAGCTCATAACGATATATTACCTCAATACAGCTTCTCTATGGCAGTTCTCTTGTCATAGCCAGATTTCCACAGTGTGCAAAGGGACTTTACTAGTAGCACAGAGAAACATCAGGCAACATAGCCACTATTAAAAGCAAACAGTTTCAAGTATTGGCTGAGCACCCAGAGAATATGAGCAATGTTGCCTCAATCCTTAAGAGTTCATAGCTGCAGAGGTAAACTGAAGAGATGTAAACTGCATTCAAACTTCTGTAAATTCTATACCAACAAATTCTACTTGTGAATTGTGTAGTTGGCACCTTGGTTAAGGTTATGTGTGGCTGGTCTTTGTGTGAGAACTCCACAACACTTACAGTGTGTTCTGCCCTAAAGTTGTACCTCTCTGTAAAGTCACCCGCTGAATTACAATGTCGACACTACACGTCTCTCAACTTTCTAAACCCTTGTGTTTAGATGTGTTCACCACTGCGCTTCGCTGTAAGTAAACTTAGAGGAGATGTATTATCACTGTCAGAAAGGCCACTGCAATCCTTTCCTTTATTCTTCTCTTTACACCAAGGCACAAGAATGCTGTAGAGAATTCAGAGTTTGATAGAAACACTATTAAAGAACACCTGACAGATGTTATATAATGATATTTTACACAATATCTGAGGTCTCACTGTTTTTTTCTTCCATTCCTTTTTTTTTTTTTATTCAGAAGAAAAAAAACCCTTATCATCAAAATACGCAGCTACACATACACATCACTTCAGATTTATGTTTCAGATAGCATTGATTCAAACACCAATGTTATACAAATCAGGGCTCAACATTAGCGGTGGCCTGGTGGCCCAAGGACATTAAAAATCGACGTCAGGCCACCAAGCTTTCAAAAAGCATATTTCTTGGTGGGCCGATCGGGCAACTACAGATTCATACTAAATTGCTATGGATGTTTCCTTTCATTTAGCGTCACTACACTTAACGGGCCACGAGCATTTCAGGTTTAATGATTTTCGTGGCCCAAGCGGGCTGCTGTGAGCCACTCGGAAAAAAAGTCACTGTTGAGGCCCGTTTAAATGTAGATGATACCGCAGAGATGCTTTTAATAGAACAGCTTTGATGGGAAAATTGTTCAAAGTTCCTTGAGGGGATTATACAAGATATTAACCAATATTCATTGGAATCGTGAACCAAGTCACTAGGCTAAAGATTTTTTTCTCAACAGTGTGTGTTTATAAAGGAGAACTGGTCTGCTGTATTAGCTTGTTTTTGTGCATGATTGTAGAATAAGAGTTTGACACTTGCACAATGGATATCATTTACATATCTTGTGTTTCAATACTTGAGTATTTAACTTGCAGATTTGATTCCTGTTGAAAACACAGACAGTTTCTTGCCTGTCCATTCAGGGGCCTATGGCTCTAAAACCTGGATGTTATCATACTTCACACCTGCCTTGGTGTACGGAATGGATGTCGAATGTTTCAACTAAAAATACAGTCATCCAAACCTCTCTTTTCAATCCGTCTGTAAATTGGCATTTGATGAAGCATGGTCCATGCAAAGGCCATAAGGTCATAAGAAAAGTCTGTGAATCTGTTGACAAGTGTTTGTCATTGATGATTCAAGATGTTGATCAATAAAACCATTACTCTGTACATTTCTGTACATTTGTAGAGTACATGCCTAGATATACTGATCATACTTCAGCATACTAAATCAGTTGTGTTGTTGAAGAATGCAACAGTCAGACTTTTTGTTGGAATTGATGTTGGAAACATCTTAGATGCACATACAAATGTACTTTCACTTTTATGAGTGATTCAGTTCTGTCACCTGAAAGTTGTTTCGGTATTAAACTACTGCATACGATTTTTGAAGGAAGAGATCAGAGTTCAAAGATTCTTATGCATTTGTGTAATGTGTTGGTAGCAGCAATGAATTTGAAGCTTTACTAGAGGCAAACTTGCCAATGCTTTATAAGTGAACCAATAATGGAAAGAGAATAACATGGTATGACATTATGACAAACTGCACATGTGTGCAAGCAAGCTTGTAGCTGCACTTCTTGTTGCTGTTGATTTTTCGGTCACAACATATACAGATTATCTGTGATTTGATCATGTTTTAGAGCAATCCTTGACAGAAGTGCTAGTCGATGCAAGCTTAAAAAATGCACCAAAATCACTTCTCTTACCGTGTTCGCTCACTGTGTCTTTTTGATTTCAGTTAGTCTTTAACCCCCAGTCACTTGTTTCCAACCCCTCCCCCCTCAGAAACCTGTACACGGCTTCTAGGTGTTACCGCATAATGGCCCTCATCAAGTGAGTCTGAGCAGAGAGTTCATGTGTCACGCAGAGTTGTCAAATCCAGGGCATGCTCACCACTATATTCCCGCCGTCTTAATCCCTCCGATCATAGTACTGTCATCGATCCCAGACCATTCAGCACTCCCCAACCTCCCCAACCATACATATATGTAAAATGAAAAACGGATTAAAAAAAAAAATACCCAAATATATCCTGCATTTTGGTATGCTCGCTGTTGCTGTGAGTCGAGTATAACATAATATGCTTCATTGTGTTGTGTGCAAGAGCATTCTAACATGAAGCAAGCTGACCAACAGACATTGACACCTTGTCGTGATTGGTTGTCATCGTTACGTTTATACGGTGGCGCCGCTTGTGCACCGTCATCATTGCACTGATGTACTCGAGACTGGCTGTCGTCACTTCCGTGTTTATTTCGTGGCTGCACCGTGGAGATGTATGCGATGCTCACATGCATCATTTTTGCACCACTAAGTCTCGAATAGCTGTGCCATATTGAGAAATGTATCTCTGCATGTCGAATGGTAGCAGATTTTTGTGGTGCACACTCTCACAAAACAGTGTATATGAAGTGGTTTGTCTTTACATGTTTATAAACACTAACTTTGTTTTGATAACATAGCATACCAGGTATGCACTTTGCAAGTACTTGTATATGTTCCACGATCAAACATTCATACACAAATGCTATATCATATTGGATTTTGCAATATTGCACTCGGTAGATAAACATTTGGTTTTAATAGTAGAACCAATACGTACACTGTATTAATCAATAAACAGCTTTCACCAATGACAAACAAATGCAGTGAAATACAAATGCATCGCACATTGTTGTACATGTTATATACTGAGTTTGTAACTCCCACAGCTTTCATTGATCTCAATACAGATGTAGCTGGTAGCTTGTCATCACTATTTTACGGAACACTGTTTTTGATTTTTAAAGACAATGTTTTCACTTACATTTTGTACATACAAATTTTACATAGGTGTGTGTAGTAGCTGCTCCCATACAGACGTGACAGAGTACACCACATAGGGAGCACAGGATACCTCACCATAGCACAGCCATTTTGTTTTTTTGTCAGCCAACTCTGTTTTTTTTTTTTTGCTGATGTATAGCGAAACATTCTGTTATGTTGGCCACAGTGTTAAAAGTCACGTCATGGCATTAACCTTTACATATCCAAAGGCAGGACCATTACACGTAATAGCAATAAAATTGTGAGCCTTTGGCCCTAAGAGGCTTAAAATACTCACAATAGTCATCTACTACCTTTATGCACTGAGTGCACCACTAGCATATTGCAGAGTTGATAAATGGATTTGGGGAGGGGGAAGTAGCAATTGAGTTCTCACATGATCTATGTGCAGAAATGTCTGGGTAGGTATAGAGGCGATACTTCATAGACACATTAACTGTACCCTTGTCTCTCCGTTGAGGTCACATCTCAACTCTTGACTTCACATAATTCTGCAGAGAAAATAACACGTCCTACCAAGTCCAGATGGTTTCGTGCAGGCCTGCACATATTTCAGACACATATACCACTTGAAGTCCTTTGTGTGAAATCTCACACTTTTTTTTAAATTTTCTTTTTTCTTTGTGGAGTTGCTGCTTTGCACACCCCATCCCTATACTCCCGATCCCCACATTATCCAGGTTGTACAGTTTGATGTTACTACCTTCTGTTACAAGGTTGTGTTCCTGCATTTGTACTTGTGTATTACTGTATTGATGTTTATTACAGTGTTCAATGTTTTTATCAAGGGTTGATGTTTATGATGCATGCAATCTTAGGGCTGCTTGTCCTAGGCATCTAACCAAAAAAAAAAAAAAAAAATGGAAAAAAATTATTTTGCTCATATTTTTCTTATTTTGAAAATACAAAAACAAAAAATCCTGGCACTTTGGTAAATTGTTTTGCATGACATCGCAACACAAATTCTGTTACTTTTGAAATGTCATGTATAGTATATCGTACTTTATTGCTAGAGGAGCCTGTCAACATAGAACCTGGACAAAGGTTTTGAAAAAGATTATAGCAATATGGTATATTTCCATATTGCTGGTAATACATATTTACATAACCCATCAGGTTTGGGGGGAATTTTCCTGCTGTAATTTTCATCAAGTCATATCAGATCAGGGAATTGGCAGCTCTAATTTTCACTGAATTTATCTTATTTCAGAAAAAAAAAATGAGACAGAGCTGGTTAAAGTCATTAGATCCGCATGAAGTCAGGAAGATGTTTCACAAAAAAAAAAAGAAGAAGCAATTTGAGACAGAAATGCTAAATCTAAACTTCTAAAATGGGTTGCCAATATAGGGAGTGAGTATTAATTTAGAGATTTGTGGGGGTTTTGATAATTCTGCAACTAACATAAACAATGGTACATGATCAAAAAGGGATTCAAACGAGAGAGGTTTTTTTTTTTTTTCTACCTGATGAAACACTGATGATAAAAAGCAAAAATTATGCTAAGAAGCATAAAATCACATACAAGTAACAAATGTAGAGTCTGGGATGTTATGGGTTTCAAATACTAGTAGACGGCCACACAAAATAATGTGTTTGTATTTCATCTATCTTACAATGGAAGGATGAGGTGTTGCTGTGAAGTTACAGTAACCACAAAGAATGTTCTAAAGATATCTTCGCTTTGACCTTTAAACTTTGTCTAGGTTTGTTGCCGACAGGTCACACGCAACTATTATCAAAAGGCGCACACAACGGTATTCAAACTCCCTAAGAAGACAAACCTATGTTTCCTTTTTCTTTTCTATTCTTTTTGTCCCCATAGAGCCTGTTCGAAATGCTATTGAGTCTACGGAATGATTAGTGTCTGTAGACAGATAAGCAGCCTAAGCATTGCATTCGCTTGTCGAACGGCATCATAGTACACCATCCTCCACTTCTGCTACAGTACTGTATGTGCATGCATGACCTGCAAGATACTCTTTGAACACGTCTTTTTATGAATTTGTGTACCGGTATATATCCATATATACATGTGTATCTATTACATATATCTATATATATCCTCTTCCGCCATCCTTATCACTCTCCACTTGACCATTCATACCTGCCTGCCTGCCCCGCCCCACTATTGCCTGCACCATCATGAACCCCATCCTCCTCGTGCGGTCTTGCCCCGCCCTGCCTGCAGCCGGACGACCCGTGGAGTGTCCCCGTTACTAACCAGCCCCCTGTTGCTAAGCCCTTCGTCGCGCCTCAGTCTCAGCAGGCTGAAGCCCATGCTGTTCGAGGAGACGTACCTTAAGGCATCCAAAGTTGTCAAGTACGTTGAGGAATGGATTCCTTCTATCACAGGCGACTCCCGTTATAACGAAATCCTCTGGATGGGCAGTTTTCATTCATAATATAGACATTTCGTTATAGCCAAACAATAAAAGAGTGAATATAAAAATATACAGGCAATAGTTTTGGAACCAAAATTTTTACTTTGTTGTTATGAGAGTTTCGTTATAACCGTGTTCGTTATAACGGGAGTGCACTGTATAAATCTTTTAATGTTTCTTAAAGATATGTATCCCTCTTTTTCAATACATTTTAATTATATAGATAAGTGATGTATAAAGAACAGCAAAGTAAAGGATCTTGTACAAGTACATTGGCATTCCAAGATTTCCTTGTGATGCTATACTTTTAAGAAAGAAATTTCCTCGAGCTGATGCCTAAGAATCGTTACATTTTGCCAGCGAATGCCAAAAAGTACCGAATGTACAAAATGTCGAATAACGTTGCTTGCTTATACTAGCAAAAACGAAAAATAGAAAGACCATTGCTTACCAGGCATGTTCGATTGGTAGTGATGTTGTTGTTTTGCATGAAAATGAAAGCATTGCTCCTTAATCCCAGTGCATTTCTTTCCTGCCCAAAACTTGCCCATCTGTATGCCGAGAAGAGAATTGAGATGCAAGAGGGTAAAAAAGAGATGAAAAAAAAGCCATGCCCTTATTTTTCATGAACACATAACATTGCAAGATTTTATTTCCTTTTGTGCAATTTTAGATCTCAACAAAGAGCAAAGGATTTTTATTTTAAATGACACGTGCAAAGCCTGTCTTACCTCACTTCACAGAGATGCTTGCAATGGAGGGAGGCAGGAATGTTTTGTCAGAACTTGAGAGAGCATAATTCGTCGCTGGGGCGACAAGACCTCGTATCTACAAAATGTCAAATGTTCAGGAAAGCAAAAAACATGGCAGCCAAAGCACTATATCAAATGGGATAGATTTTCCTTGACATGCCATGGTGGCTCCATTTTGGGGGTAACAGCTGGGATTTGGACAGGACATTAATTAACTGATTGTCTGACCATTAATAAAAAAAAGTCATTTTCACCAAAATTTCAGATACAAGGTCTTGTCACCCTAGCGACAATATGTGATTGTCAAAGAATCAAGGAAGCAACCTGCTCTGCCCCTCTCCATGCACGCTCAGATCAATATGGATTATGAAAGGACCAAAAAAGGCCTGGAAATCCACCTTTCAGATTCTCAATAGACCATTTCGCATCTCATTTTATATATGTTCTCCAAAAGCACATTCATATTCTTCATTACAGACCCATGTGTAATAGCACAATGTGATGAAAATACAGTTATGATTCAGATCAACAGTTTATTAGGCTCCCATCTAGTCATAGCATAGACAAGTACTCACCAGTACATGCAGCAGTGTACCATTCCGCCAGTCCCCTTGACTTAATATTATTATAATAATAATAATGATAATTATTATTAATTAATCAAAGGAACCAACCAAATCATTGTAGGAGTAGATCCATCAAATCAAATAGTTTTAGGGGCATCCCCTTTCCCTGGATCCCACATTTATCATGATTGTGTGAAGCATGAGGTTTCTTGCTCATTTCAATTTGTCCAATCAGTGTGTCCCTACTGTTTTTGAATGATGCCTCATAACCCAATGTGCCCATGAAAACTTAGATTTCGATGCATGCCTCTCTTGCGAATGAGAGCATTGAACGTAAACAATGTGTTTTCACAGCCAAACATTTTATTGTTCTGTATTATGTGTTTCATTCATAGAAACTGTTACATTCCTCCCAAAATGAATAAACCTTGAATAAGCCAACAAACATTCACAACAATAGTTACAAGAGTCACTTATTTATATATATAGTTACATGAATTAATTCCGGGATAGCACTCACTTATTTCATGGGAAGAGCACTGCTAAACTGCAAACTAGTGAGAATATGAGCTTTAAATACACTCTCTTTTCTTCAGCATCTCAAATGGGCATTTGAATGTATGTTTTGAGCACAAAATAAAAGCAACTAATTCATGCACAATTTTAACCAAGTAGATAGGAGCAGGATAGACAGTTTTGAAAGACTGACAAAGTTGCAGAGCAGACAGCTCCCTTGGACAGCTCCATCCGACCTTTGCATGAGATCAGAAGTTTTGAAGGAGCACTTTTAAAAAGTATTAATTTGCCATTCTTAATATATTTTAGTTGTTGCTACGTAGGACAAATGTCACTAAAATGCAACTTTTCCACCTCTCAGATATTTTTGGCAGCAAAGATTTTCAGTTGCGTCAATACCTGCACATTAATCCTTACAGTAAGCAAATTATGTTGCACAAGAATGCTGCTAGGTGCAAGGGGGGTTGTGGTAATTCTAAGAACTGGGTGTGTGGCATGTATGCACAGTAAAAGTTACATTACTTATCAGTATTTTTTTTTTAAATTCTTTTTTACCCCTGACGTTGAGCAGAAGAAACAGATCATTCCGTGGAGCCCAGGTCCAACCATCAAAGGTGAGATGCATAATTTTTTTTTTTTTTGTCATTATTTTAGTTAACAGAAAGAGCTGCAAATTTTCTCTTTATTTGGTAGTTATTATTATTATTTTTTTTTTTTGGGGGGGGGGGGATAACTTGAGATAGCAACTAACTTAGTGGACTTGTTGGCAAATGAAACGTTTTTGAGCTCTGTCAAAAACTACAGTGGTACAAGTGTGATAGAGACTAGAGAGAACTCACATTCAAACCAAGGATTTGTGACAGCATCATCTCACCACTGCTTTTGAAAATTATTGTGATGTTTACCAAAGTTTGAATTGTGAGACATGATGCACTTTAATATGCTGAAAACATAGATATTTGAATCCAAATCTAAAAACGGATCCTTTTTTTTTTCATATTTGTTTTCTTTTTCATCTCACAATATTAGATGTTTTTAGTGCGGTAGTCAGTATGGTCAGCTTCCACTCTGTCCTGTCTTATGTATTTTCTTTGGAGAGGGAGGTGTACTTTGTATCTCCAAGTCAGTAGCATATTGAAACTTATAGAATTGAAGGGAGCTGACATAGATTCCAGTAGATTTAAGTAAGTTAATCCCTTTGTTGTTCATGGAGCCAAACGCCTACCTCCCTCTTTCTCATAATGACATTCTTTATATTTATTTTGGATTGCCACCTCTCTCCCTCTGCAGAGTCTGCGAGATCTCAAGTCGGTCAAGAAGATCGCGGGGCGGTATTCGCCCAACCGGAGAAAGTCCAAAAAGCACCCTCCAACAGTGTGTGCACAATTCCAGGTAAAAGAAAGTCTGTGTGTTGGTATAAAGCAATCATTACCTCGTGATTTCACATCTTGCTTATCCTTATTTTCTTGTTTTGCTGGGTACTTTATGTTTTTAATAGTCAATTTGCTGAACTAGGCAAAGTTTGCAGATGTTTCTTCATCAATGAAGAATATGAAAAAGGAAGTTTGAAATATAGATAGAGAGAAAGAGAGATTAAAATGAAAAGGAAGTTAATTATGTAGATAGACATTTGGAAATTGTTTTGTCAAATATATCGCCTTTCTATAAGTGTACAGAATAGAGTCAACACCTTCAGCCTATTTGTTTTGTCACAATCTACTCTTCAAATTCTGCTTTTATTCTATGTATGTATTTTGTTTTGTTAATTTGTTATATTAAACTGAAGTTGCTTTCTGACCCTTTATGTTGTAAAAGTTGTCTGAAATGCCGAATAAATGATGAAGATAATAATGATACTCAACTGCCGACATTTTTTGATGTGATGAGGAGTTGATGAATAATGTCTCTGGAAATCTTCCTTGGCAGGCATCGCTGAGTAAGCTGATGGACACCCTGAACCAGGCCAACCCTTTCTTCGTCCGCTGCATCAAGTCCAACTCGCAGAAGGAGCCCTGCCGACTGGACGAGGACCTGATCATGAGACAGCTGCGCTACACGGGCATGCTGGAGACAGTCAGGATACGGCAGTCTGGCTACAACGTCAGGCTCAAGTTTGAGGTGAGTCAGCCGTGTTGGGGGGAGGGGGAGGAGGCTCAAGGGGAGGGGGTAGTTTGCATTTCTTCACGTGAGAATATCAAAGAGTTACTCATTGCAGAAGCCCTTTTTTTTAACTTCAGCCAAAACACAAAAGCCTTTAGTGGCTGAGATATTTTACGGTGGTTTGTCCTCTCTGGACTTAGAGGGCTGAAATATGTGGCCAGTTTTCCCTGCATGGAGATTAAGATGATTTCAGCTTGACACTTCCTTGTAGGTAGACTTAAACTGCTTGACATTGTGAATATATGTATGTGTGTGTGTTTATTTGCACATGTGATGTGATAACTTTGAGTATGCCAGTAAGTCCACAAATGTAGGGTGATTGGGGTAATATGATCTTTTCTGTTTCGTATTTAAAAAATGTATTTGTGTTTTATTCTTTACTCCTGCAAATCTGTATAATGTTACTTTCTTCCTTGCAGGAGTTTTGCCAGAAATACAAAGTGCTCTTACCAAAGACAATGAAGCCCACAGCCAAAGAGATCAAAGCTTTCCTGGTTGCCATGGAGCTGGATGACACAAACTACCAGATTGGACAGAGCAAGGTGAGAGTGATATCTGTTGTATACTGTATACGCCAAATATTTCGCGGGGTTTTTATATTCGCGAATTTCCCCAGTCGGGTGCTATTACCTCTACATTTCTCCGTTCCGTACAGGACTCCATGATCGTGAATTTAACCCTAACTGCACGGGGGGGGGGGACCTGGGAGGGCCCCCCCCCTCCTCCATACTTTTGGCGATTGCATCGCAACTGCTGGGAATTTCGGATTCTCGCTTCATGACTTCTTCCCCTGAAGTCTTGCGCATATTTTGATACCACATTTGTCCATATCGGACCTACCTAGGGGGTGTTATGGGCCAATTAGTATGCGCATGTCAATAAAACGGCTAATCGCTGCATATATTTGTGTGCAGTTACATACTGTCAATAGACCATGGCTTGCATTACTTTAAACATTTTGCTCAGGAATTGGTTTTCCACTTGGTTCATGCTTCTATATTGTTCTGAAATAAATTGGGCAAAGTTTAGAAACAATGATATACATAAGGAATATAAAACAATAAAAAACATAAATAAAAACAATACAAAACATAAATAAAAACAATACAAAACAACAAAAAAGTTGTTTTTTTCTTGTTTTTTTTTCTCTCTCTGAGGAGGAAATTGAGTTTTTATCCACATAGATGATTCAAATAACTCTTATCCTTCCACATGATTTACTGGGCACTCTTAGAAAACAATAAAATACATAACAAATGTAAACAGTAAAAACAAAAGAAATAAAAACATTGGAAAAACAAAAGAATAACAGTGATATTTTCACTTTTTGAGAAAAAAAACATGATTCTGTAAAGTTAATTTCAAAAATGTTTTATGAGTATGGCAAATAACTTGTTTGATTTTTCTCGCATTTCTATACTTTTTGTATTCATTGATTTTTCTTATCTTTTGCATGCAAAATCACATGTAAGCTAATTTTTATTTAAAAAATCATAAATTTACATAAATTTGCATAAATTATACTTCAAGTTTACAATATCAGGGACATTAGAATACAGTTGAAAAGTATGGTAGTGCCCATGGGTCCTGTAAAAGGATAATTTTACTTCCAGTTTCATTTTAGTACGTCATACATTTCAAAAGTGTGCAAAAATTCATAAGTAGTAAATTTGCACATTAATAGTTTATGCAAATCTGCTGTACTTATAAGAATAGATAAGAATTGATTTATTTCACATTTGGGAAACATTATTCTTCATTATTGCACAGTTTTCATGTAATTTTGTACTTGTTTAGGCTGAAATTATGAAAATATCCCCCAAATGCATGAAATACGCATTATGAATATAAATTAATTAGCTAATTATGCAAAAAAATTGCATAATTGATTAAAATAAATTACACCATCAGATTCAGCACGCAAAGATCTATCAGCATGCAAATTTTCAAGTTCATCGGACATTGTGTTTCCGAGATCAATGGGGGGGGGGGGCCTCCCAGGCCCCCCCCCCCCCCAGTATTTTCATGGAGCCAAATAGCCCAGTATAGTAAGGGTTAACCACTCGCAAGATCGTCAGGAATTTCCTGATTCGCGAAAATTTTGACTCAAGAAAATATATGGCATATACAGTATTTCTGAATGTCTTAATATCTTATCTTAACCCATTGTCTGTGTTACCCTGATGGATTGTGTGTGAAGTCTATGGAGATGTCAGAATCTGATAGGCAAGGGATTCATTGTGGAGGTATTGACACACCTTAAATTAATTATCAGAGACCAATGAAAAGGATACGGGTATTCAAATTTCCCTTATCTAAAGCCAGATGCTATGCATCAAATACCCCCAAACAGGTTCTCCCATTAAAATGGTTGAGCAGTTCAGTTTACACTTAAAAAACAAAACAAAACAAAACAAAACAAAACAAAACAAAACTTTTAAGTGTCCTTTGTGGAGGTATTGACACACCTTAAACTTATAATTATCAGAGACCAATGAAAAGGATACTGGTATTCAAATTTCTCTTATGTAATACCAGATGTTATGCATCAAATACCCCCGAACAAGTTCTCCCATCAAAAGGGTTGAGCAGTTCAGTTTACACTTAAAAAACAAAACAAAACAAAACAGAACAAAACTTTTAAGTGTCCTTTGTGGAGGTATTGACACACCTTAAACTTATAATTATCAGAGACCAATGAAAAGGATACTGGTATTCAAATTTCTCTTATGTAATACCAGATGTTATGCATCAAATACCCCCAAACAGGTTCTCCCATTAAAAGGGTTGAGCAGTTCAGTTTACACTTAAAAAACAAAACAAAACTTTTAAGTGTCCTTTGTTCACCCATTGGCACGTATGTTGGGGTGCTTACTTTGCTGATCGGTACAGATGTGCAGACAGTACATGTAATTTCCAATAAATACCTATTGTGTCATTATGGCCTTACTGTTGGACAAAAAGGCTTAAGTGTGGCTGACACACAGAACTACTGAGTAGTTGAGTTTTGTGCATTATTCAAATTGTAGATAACTGTTGACTTCCAAATTTCTCAGCAGTGGCCTAAATAAGTCCCCTGAGGTTCATATTTAATGTTTTGCTGCATTTTGGGAGGTCTGTAAAAGGTATCCCCTACCTTTAAGTTCCCGTCATCCCTATTGTGTCATTATGGCCTTACTGTTGGACTGCGGCACATTGCTACACCTTTTAAAGTGGGCTTGCTAACTTACAAAAGTTGGTCAAGTTTTAGAGGAATGATTAAAAAAGAACAAACAAACAAAAAAACTTGGTAAGTTATCGCTGAGTGCCTGGATATGTAAAGGGTTAGACCACTTCTTACTTACTCCTGATTACCATGTGCAGGTGTTTCTCAGGGAGAGTGAGAGGGTGAAGATACAAGAGGCGCTGCATGCCTTCGTCCTGCAGCGCATCTGCCGGGTGCAGTGGTGGTACCGGGGCATCCTCGCGCGGAGGAGATACCTGGAAGTGCGGAACTCCATCATCAAGTTACAGGTGCGTTGGTGGCTGCTGACAGCACATTCTCAGCTTTGGTTGAACGAATCTTGCTTGACATTGACTTGTCAATTTAGGTCAATTCAATTTCATTCAATCCAACTCGATTCAAATTTTATTTTATTTTATGTCCATTATCACAAATACAACACTTAAAACAAATCAATGTAATGCAAAATATTTTAACTTCCATTTAAAAGCTAAAGAGGTGTTGAAGGAGTTGAAACCATGAAGTGGGATTGTGTACATTTCTCTTAAGGCTCATAAGACTTTCCCAACAATGAGGGAGTTGAACTATAAAAGTCAAGGGGATGACAAAGAGACCATTGCTAACGTCCGGATTCTTACGTTTGCCATTTGTAAACCCCTTGCAATTTGCAGGCCCACTGCCGAGGCTCCCTGGCGCGGAGGAGGTACGTGGAGCAGCGGCGGGCGGCTTCCACCATCCAGGCATCGTGGAGGATGACGAAGGAGAAGAGGCAGTACCGCAAGCTGAAGCGGGGCATGGTTCTTCTCCAGTGCAGAACGAGGGGCATTATAGCAAGAAGGAGGTATGTATCTCAACACCAGAGATGGTCATATGGATTTTGGTGGGTCTAAACTAGGTTTGTTTAAACGGGACTTTTTTTTTTTTCTTAAAAGCAGTCACCTTGTAAACACAGCGGTACTATCAAATACTCATAGGACGAATCATTTGTTTGAATTTTATAGTTGACTGCAAGCATACTCTTGTCAAGGAAGAAAAAAGAAGTATTTGAATATGTCTACAGTGTTCTTGAGAATGAAGAGGACTCATGATAGATTACATAATACAAATACATTAATGTCTTCCATGAGAATGGTGGTAATTGTTCATGGGACAAATTAGTCTCCGTCATGTTGTCTTCTCCCAGAACTTTTAACCATGATTACTCATAATGTCTCACATATGGTATTTTACCAGTACAATACCTATTTGTTTGCATATGATGGACATATGATGAGAACTGCTCTTCAGCCTGATAGATTATTGATAAAGCACTCAGCTGTCTTGTCCTGTTTCATGTGTAGTGCAGGTTTAGGTGAATGAAATGCTCATCATTGCCAACTATGACACCACACTTTAATCTGTTGCACTTGTTAGATAAGTGTCCTGTTTCATAAAATTTGCTATGTTAGCATCGTTAACATGGATGTTCTCACATACCAGTTCCAACATTATGTTTATCATACTCATATTTTACCTCTAGTTTGTGTAATGATTCTTTTTAAACATTTATTACCATGGCTACTCACTGCATTGGATGAACTTTCTTGGCTACAGGGTTCAAAGGATACGAAGCGAGAAGCTGGAGAAGGAGAAACCAGCTGCAGTCAAAGGTCGGCCCAGACGAGCGGACGAGGAAGGGAACGAGGAGGAGCCGTCCGCAGCGGTCAGGCCTCGGGGTCGCCGGACAGACGACGTCCACTCGGCCATCAGCGACGAGGGAATCCTCACCACGGACGACATCGAGGACGATCTCTTCGAGAGGAATAGGACGAGGACCATGGAGTCTGAAGAGTAAGGAAGATTGCATCACTTTGAGGGAGGGGGGGGGGGGGGAGAGGAGTCGTTACCACAAAATCATGGTATTCCAAAAAGTGTCCTTTTCATAATAAAATTCTTTTGGGGGAGAGAACAACCCACATTGTGATCAAAAGTTTGCACGGCAAGACACAGTCCAGTTTAGAGCCCAACAGTGAATCTCCTGACAAACTGCAAATAACATTTTCCATAATAGCTTTGTTGAAATCCACATGGCTTGTCAATCATAAGAGCAAATCATTATACGCACATGTATATTAGAGTGTGTACTTGCAATACATGCATGCCTCGTACATAATTATGTACAAAGAGAAAGTGGTTCTCCACAAGCAAATATGAAGACAAGCTATTAAGCCTTGTCTCTCCAAATGTAGTGTAGATGATAACAGTGTACCTACCATGTGAAGTTTTGGACCATGATTGGCCGAAGTTGATTTGAGATAGATGACTATGTAAATTGTTGGTAGCGGTACAGGCTTTTGCAACAGTCCTGTCTTAAAGGGACTGTACAGTTCTGGTTGAGGTGGGGATTCATGTTTTGAACATTTTTAAGTGAGATAATGAGAAACCTCTTATGAAATTTGAGAGAGCATGTAATTTGAAGAAGGATTCAACATTTATTTGATGAAAATTGGTTTTCAAATGGCCGAGATATCCAAAAAAGTGATAATGATAAAAGACGACAGGACTCGCCTTTTATTAGGATCTCTTTGTTTCACCTTGTTTTTGGATATCTCAGCCATTTCAAACCCGATTTTCATCAAATAAACTTTTGATACCCCTTAGAATTGCATGCTCTTTGACATCTCATAGAGTAGTTTCTGAATATCTCTCAAAACGTTGAAAGCTAAATCCTCACCTCAACCAGAACTGTACACACCCTTTGATATGACAGCTTAATTTCTGTCAATACTGTCAGGAAGTGATGATGTTTGATGATTGTCATTCCTAACCACATGACAGGAGCAAAAGGAAACTTACAGGATTGCAAAGGATTTCCAGTGCCTCATTTCAGATTTGAATCTCTGTACCCCTGTGCATGTTCATGCAGGAGCAGTGGTGTCCACGAGGGATCGTTAGGGTCGGATGAACTCCTCTTGGATGACCCCGCGACCTCATCCGCGACCACTGCGGTGACCCCCTCGGCGACCTCAGCACCGCTAGCCATTCCAAAACCCACCGGGGTGCCAACCAGTCCCGGTCCGGATGCCACCAGTCCCGGCTACTTGCTCTCACCGTCCCTCATCAATGATGAAAACGTGGTGGTTGGTCCCCCCATCAGTCCCATCCCGGAGGTTTCGCCCCTCAAGAGAAACCTTCAGAGGTAGGCTCCCTGAAATGCAGATTAATACTACTCTGTGGTATGATGGTATATTACTGGCATTACATCTTGCAGCCAGGAGTACATCATACAGGAAAGTTTCAGTGCATTTCAGTGCACTCATAGAAGTGTCCAGTTTCACCTGTATGTGCTCAAAGGGACAAGTCTCCATACACTCTGTTTAGTGAAAATCGCATGATAATATCCTGTTTGCTCTTAACATACATTGTTAACATGATGCATGTCGTAAAATACCTCTTAGCAGTTTGTGTAATGGAATGTATCAAAGTATTTTGGTATCGGTGTCTTTGAAAGAGATGCTTTGGATTTGGAGCAGCAGTAACATTGTAACTGTACAACTTTCATTGCGTTTCAACTTTTTGTGAGGATAGTCTCATTACATGAGTTAAGTTAGAAAATGTTAAATGCTTTAGTGAGTTTACTCCATTCTTAATGTGGCGATAGAGTAGGTTTTAGATTACATCAGCGTGGAGGGGTTCGGCAAGAGTATTTTGCACAGTCACTGAAAATATTGCTGTCACATTTATTTTGAATTTGCCAAACCCTTTCTTGTCTTCTTTTATTTCATTGATAGCTTGTGTTCCAACATCTTTAAGGCCCAGAGAAGAAATGAGCAACTCATAAAATTTTGTATGAAGAGTATCATTATCAATAATCTTTGCACAGTTTGAATGACCTGGCAGTGTAATGTTACTTTATTTTGTCTGTTTGTGTTTTGATAGACCTGGGAGAGTAAAGGACCTAGCAAGGGCTTACATGGCAAGGGCAGCCTCCCAAGAGAGACTTTCATCTCAACCAGGATCCCGAACCAGCTCCAGATCATCGTCACTGGAGCGGAAAATGGACGGCGAATCCCCGGCCGACGACTCGGAGCCAAAAGCCGGTAGGGACGCTCCCCAGGAGAACAGGCAGGGCGTCGTGAAGAACTCCAAGAATGCTGACCTCAAAGACCCGTCTAGGATTCCGACAGTCCCTGCAAATGCACTCATCAGTTCCAGTAACATTGTCACACGGACATCATCAATGCAGCTCGTGGATCAGCTGGCTGATCTGCAGAGTGTGATCGACTCGTTGGAGGAGACAAGTTTTGGCGGGGACGATGATGATGCCGAGGAGGCTGGTGATGTGGCGCCTCACGAGGGAGTGAAGGCCGGTGATGCAGGAGTGGACACGGGAAGAAAAGAGTTGCCTGGCAACCAAGGGGTGAAGTTGAATGTTGTTGACATGGAGGAAATTATCCTGGAAGAGGGTGGAGATGAGGATGACCTAAAGATGGAAGAAAGGGACAAAGTCCTCCCCATTGGGTCTCCTCCAGCCAGCCCCAGGGGCAAGGTGAGTACGGACATCTTATTATCAGAGGGATTACATGACCTTGAAGACAACATTTTGGGTGAAAATCACTTTTTTTTTAGATTAATTGTTAGATAACCATAAGTGATGTCCTGTCCATATCCTAGTTTTCTGACCCAGAAATTGAAGCCACCAGAGTATGGCAAATGAAAGGTGATCCCATCTGTCGTAGTGCTTTGGCTGCCATGTTTTTTGCTCTCCTGAACATTTGAGATTCAAGGTTTTGTTGCCCCAACAGCATTATGCCCTAGCGAGATTGGAGCAAAGTTTCCATGAATTTGTGCAAGGATTTTGTTGGTCTTCTTTCATTTATTCATTCAGTATTTTGACAATATCATAATAAGATTCATCATGTATGAAGGCGGGGGATCCCACATTACTTTTATGAACTAATGAGAAACATAATCCATGTACAGTTTTTCAAATTTGTGGTACATGTATTTCATTGCCACTGTTATAGGGAAAAGGGATAATTGTGGTGTTGTGCTGCGTTATCAAAGCCCCAGCTACAGTAAGCATTGCTTTTCACTCCGAACGGAGGAGAATATGATAGTGTTTCAGACAGAAGAAGACGTTTTGGCAATCTCTCCATTTATGCCACCAATGTTTGTTTGTTTTTCTAGGGCGACGATGCACCCGGTAGGCCGTCATCCGTCATCTCAGACAGTTCTATGACAGAGGAAGAATTGGTAGTGCCTGGTTCGCCCAAGTCTACATCCTCGGACCAGGATCACAGTCTTCCGCGGACCCCCGACTCGCCCAGCGCCCCCACGAAAAACCTCTTCAAGCGCTACAAGCACAACATCCGGCGGCGCTTCAGGCGTTCGCCGTCGGACCAGGCCCTGCTCATCGAAGAGCAGGTGCCCCCCGACAAGACTGAAAAAACCGACAAGACCGGCACCGGCACTGGCACCAAGAGTAACGTCTTGAACGACAAGACCAACGAGAAGCCCTCGGGCCGGACGTCTCCTCACCAGCTGAAGCCCCCGACTGGGAGGAAGATGTCGGTGGCCAGCTCGCCCCTCCCCAAAAGAACTCGCACCCAGCAGGGTAACATTAACTTTCAAGGCATGTCCCAGTGGCGGTACCCTACAAACCGACTCATCACGGACGGGCAGACTCTGGAGCAGATGAACATGTTCATCCAGTCCAAGGTAACTTTGTGTTTCAGCTTCCTATAAGAGATCAGAGGCAGATCTCATCATTTGGTAATATTTGAAAGGCATTAGAAGCTTTTGTACAATGTACTTTGTGTAGTCTTTCATAAAACTTAGCATCAATCGATCCACAAGTGCTGTGCCTAGAATTTATCCGAAAATTTTCATTTGTGAATGTCTTTTCTCAAAGTTTCTCCATTGTTAGTGGTTTGAATTCAGTACCATAGTATAGGTGTGTCATCCTGGTGATGTTTGCTATATAATATGTTGATTAAGTTTTATGCATTGAACAAATTGCTCTCACTGGTTTTGTTTTGTTAATACATATATGGCTTTCTGTTAATCATTGTTATGTTCCTTTTTTCCCTCACCTGTTGTTGATGAAATGGAACAAAATTAATGCCTACAATCAATCTGCAATGCCAATGAAGGTTAACATGGAGCTGTATTCTTACTACTGCTACGTTTTATTAGTCTTGAGAAGAATGCATGTCAAAAGTGATTTTGGATAACATTCAACGGGCAACCAGTGATGATGGGAATTTTGGCAATACAAATGTGGGAATGTGCACTGAACCTGACTCTGCTGGATTAACATCATGGATGGGTGTTTTTTTGTTTTTTTTTTCTTTTGTATTGACAAATGTAGTTTGGGGAGGTGCATAATGAATAAGGTACACTTTGATTCTTTTTTGTTTTTGTTTTTGTGTGTATGTGTGTGTGTATGTGTGTCGAGGACATGGTTTCTTTCAGCCATTGAGTACAAACGAGAGCCTCATTTTTTTTTCTGTCTCCTTGTGTTTTTTCTAGATTAATGAGATGGGGCAAGCATGCAGTGTGGTCGACCACCTCTTCAAGAAGGCGTTGAACCAGTTCCGATCAAACCTCATCAGCACTTATTCCATAAGCTTACATGTGAGTCTCACCAAAAAACAAACTCTAATTGTGTCCTGCTAATGTATATCTATGTCTCCTCCTTCTACTACTACTACTGCTGCTGCTGCTACCAATACCGCATGAAAGTGATTACTTATTGTTGACCTCTATTTGTCATTTTGCAATACTTGGAATCCTTTGTTCAGTCATAATTTTTGGCAGTATTTTGAGGATTTTTTTCAAATCCAAATTATGTATACCCTAGAGGTTGTGATTACATAACTTGAATGTACGTACAAATTGCGTGTATGTATGTATGTACAATGTGTGTGTATGTGTGTATGCACAGATCATACGAGACTGTCTCTTTTCACGTATCTTTGGTTCGTACAGGAAGGTAATGAGGTCAACCTACAGTATCGCGACCTCATGAACAACTTTGAAAACGTGTTGACGCATGTTGCCAAGCAACACGAGGACGCCCACCAAATGACATTCCCCCTCACCCTGGGCATCAATGCCTTCCGGGGCTACCTCGACGAGTTCATGCACCAGTACAAGCCGATAGACAACCGCAAGAAGGTGAGCCAGATTTTGCACGAGGTTGGAGATTCTACAAAAGTCACGGGTTCTGTCAGGCAGAGGGAAACAGCATCAAATCTGTGTGTTCAAGTTGTCATTACAACCAACATGTACTCATTTCATATGTAAACCGTAGTTTCATTAATTGTAAGTGTATGTGGCTGTAACAAGCAGGGCTGAACTTTGAGTGGTCATTGTGAAATCTCGAGGAGAGTACACACTTTTTCAAAGTTTGGGAGTACCAAATTTCAAGGGAGGGAGGGCTATAACTTGTGTACCCGCTCATCAGTGAAGCTACATGTACCTTTTCTTGATTGATCAAGGTGAGACCTAGCCTAGTCTGAGTGACAGATATGAAATTAACAAGCTGTAAAGTATAGACAGAAGAGAATGTTGTGTTGGGGAAATCAGCAAGCTGCTTAGGCCTGTAGAATACTGAAGTGATGATTGAACAGTCTTTTGTGACACATGTACTTATAGCTTAGTATTGGTTCCTGACAAGATATCCTGTTGTACAAAGCTTTGGGCAGTGACTTGGAACTGGGTATCAGCATTGTTGGCAACCATTGTATTCACAGATATTCGGGCTATGTGAGGTTGTTTAGAACCAATTTCTGTGGTGATGAAAATCCATGACATCTCACTTTGGTACATTATTATGCAAGGTTGTCTTTTGGAAGCGAGAAGCAATCATACATCTAAAATTTTATATCTCTGTTGCTGTCATGATAACCCTTTATTTCTACCTGAGAGTTAATGAGTTAATCTCCACACATTATTATGTGCAGGCAAAGGATCAGAGGAAAAAGAAGGATAAGAAGGAGGAGATATTTGAGCACCTTGGTCACAAGTTTGTGAACATCCAGTTCCGTATTCCCACGGCCTGCGAGCAGTGCTCCAACTTCCTGGGCCTGATGGAAAAGGGACAGGTTTGCCAAGGTAACCATGGGGACGAGGATGAGGAAAGAGAAGAAGATGGCGAGGAGGGTGATGACAAAGGATGTGTTAGTGCATGGTGATTGTGATACTGATGATGATGGTAGTAGTAGAAGTGGTAGTGGTAGTTGTAATGATGGTGGTTGTGGATGTGGAAGCAGTGATGAGGGTGGCATATTGTGTCGTCATGGTAATGATGGTCATGATGATGAGACAGGGGGAGAGGGATGTTGGTGTTGATCCTGGCATTTATTTCTGCTATAGGGAAAGCAGTGAGTGGTAGTGGTATGATTTGTTAAGGTGATGATTCTGGTGTATTGTTGATGGAGGAAATGGTGCTACAATGTAATTATTATTAGGTGGATGCTGTTACTGGTAAATAGTGTTTTTAATACTGAAGAGAATAATGTGCGATGATAATGCTGGTGGTAATGAAGATCATGTTTACTGCCATGATACCTACCGGAATGACCTTCGTGATTAAGGTTACCATACCATAGCACAGTATACTGCTGCTTACTGTAGTAGGGATGGTGGTGATAATGACAGCCATTGAGGTAATGGCAGTGATGATAATGATAATAGCAATGTTGGTTGGGACAAAGACCTTTGGAACAAGTATAGCCACTAACTAGAGGTGATTGTGGACACAAAGGTGATATTGAAAATAGTGGTTGCAACAAGTTTTGATGCCATTTGGAGTTAACATTATAATCACTACTGTCACTGAACAGAAGCCATTGACTTTGCATGATAATTTAGTCAACTTGGAGGGTACAGTAAGAATTATTCAATCTCTCTATCTGCTTTTGCATATATTCTTTGCATCCAACAGTTTGCAAGTACACCTGCCACAAGAAGTGTTGTCTCAAGACGACAACGCCGTGCCGCGGCTTGCCCCAGCAGTTCGTAAAGGGCCGCGTAATTGGTGCACGCCTGGAGGACCTGGTCAATGACAATGTGAGAATTCCTCCAATCCTGGAGCGCCTTATCACAGCCATCGAGCTGAATGGTCTCTACACGGAGGGCATCTATCGCAAGCCGGGCCCAGCGGCAAAGGTCAAGGAACTCAAGCATCTCATCAACACACAGCCAGGTGGGTTGTTAATCTCTTACAGTGGTGCAGGAGATGTAAGTAATTCTTATTTGCAGGGAGCTTGGGGAATGGGTGATAGGTAGTGACATAAAGATGTGCTGAGAAGGTTTATCGTTTCATATAATGTAAACTCACAGTTTTCATTCTGCTTTAATTCGTGTTGATATAATAACATTTGTGTTACAGATAATTATTATATTCTTATTCTCTTAGCATTATCAACACTTCAAACCATTTGTTGTCGTTCATCACAGAGTGAGAGACCATTGTGCAAAGATATTAAGAAGTGGAAGTCATGTTTTGAAAGCGAATTTCAGCCAAGTTTTGAAATAGATTTTATATCAATTGGAACTAAAAGATACTCAGATCACTGAAAGGAAGCATATGAAAAAAGTTTGGGATCTTCCTTCGTTTCTATTAAAGTAAAGTAAGATACATGTAGGTAGGGTTCAATTCAATTAACCCATTAAGGACGAGTACCGAGTATACTCTGGCAAGCGCCTATGGGAAATGCGTGTTGTAGCAAAATCAAACCGTCCTCAACGGGTTAAGATTATGTCATACTTTATTTCCATTAATGAAAGGATACACATAATACAAAGACATTTATCAATTCAACTGATAAAGATAGGGTTGAGGAGCATTTGCTTCATAACTTATGACTTTTGAATTGAAATCATGAGAAAGACAGTTGTCGTCTAATATGGTACATACTTCTGCTTACCACCAGTATTATATAGAATTATGTCAAGAAAAATAATCTAATATTTTAAGTGTGATAAACCCTGCTGTACATTTAGCTTGAACAACTCCCTCTTTGGGCGTAAATTCCACCAAACAAGTTAGATGGACTCAAGAAAATGAACACATCTTATTGGACACAAGTCAAAGAAATCTGCTCTGATATGTGTATTTCCATTTCTATCTGCTAACATCCTCCATGTCATCTTTACAACAGAGGCCGTAGACTTTGGCACCTACAGTGTTCTGGTCATCGCCCAGGTCCTAAAGTCCTTCTTCCGTGACATGCCGGAGCCGCTCCTCACCTACCAGCTCTACGAGGAGTTCCTCCGGGCGACGGAAATTGCCGACAACAACGAGAAGCTGCAGTCGCTCCAGAGCAGCATCGAAAAGTTGCCCGTGGTGAACTGCGACATCTTTGAGAGGCTCATATTTCATCTGGCGAGGTGAGACAGAGTTGATGTCCTCATTGGGGAGACAGAGAGTGTATTGTGTGTGTGTGTTTTTTTTTTTTTTTAAATGTATAGGCATAGCTAGGTATAGCTATAAATTGCAAAGATGCCTTTTGAAATGGAGTGTAAGTCAGGGGTGAGCTGTATGTCTCTATGTGGTCACTGCATATTAAAATGCTGTTTGTCTGAATATCACATATTTCATACATGTTTCAAGTGTATCCAAGTATAAGCACTTCACATGAGCTGAAGGCCATCTCACAATTCCGATGTAGATATTTGTGGTGGAACTTTTCTAGAAGGATAGAAAGTAAAGAGGTGCATACCTTGTAACCTTCAAAGAAGAGAGAGCCGTTTCTGAGTAACATGGAGAATACTGGGTGTTTTATGCAAGCATTGTTGTTTTAAGACATGGGTATTGTAGTTTATAATAGTACAGCCCAGATTTCGTACATGTGAATGCATTTCCATTCTTACATGTTGCTTATCGTAGTAGTAGAAGTGAATTGACAATGCCTTGTCTTATTAAAAAAAAAACGCAACAACTTAGAACTCTTTTGTTGACACTTAAAGAGATTGACCTAATTAAAAATCTATTTCTTTTGGTCTTCCAACAATTTTGTGAGAGAATGTCTGTTGATGGTTGATTTTTTTTTTTTTTTTGTCTCAGGGTTACGAATCACGAGGACTCAAACAAAATGTCAGCCAACAATCTAGCCATCGTCTTTGCGCCATGCATTCTGAAGACGGACAAGCAGGTGAACGCATGGGAGTCACTGCAGGATGTGGAGAAGCAGGCTCAGTAAGTCTTTGTTTTTTTCTCACTCTCTCATCCATTATAATACAAATACAGATTTGTAATACACATCAGTGAGAGCATTAGTAAGAATTACCCACATTAGGTACAGTTGGAACACTCTAACACTCCTGGGGCAGTAGCCAATAATGGCTTTTGGACTGTTTTGAAGGTACTGTGTGTGAGTAATTGTACTAATGTCCAAACAAATGATGTGTATTATTTGTTTTATAAAATGATGAAGCAGAATCTTGTCATTTGATCTGTCCCACACAACAGCTTTTGCATTCTTTAATCCAAAGAATTTCTAATGTAGGAGCTTTAAATTCCGCAGCAGCTAGTTTTCATGAGTAAAAAGAACTGTGAAATCTTGGCTGGCCACCACTTTGACTTGAAAGTGCTAAATGTGACTTGAAAGTGCTAATGACCATTCATTGTAATTTACATATGACTGGTCATAAGCAAAATTATTTGTTAGGCAAAATAAATGCCTGGTCAAGTGTACTTTCTTTTAGCGAATCATTTGATTAGTATCTGCTTCATTAATTTGTTATATAACATACTTTCTTGTATTCTTCTGCTACAATCGAGGACGACTCCTATACACACTTGTGTGCATGGGACGGTTGGGAAGTTCCTCCTTCAAAAGCCAAATCGACCGCCTGGCTATATAGCACTATCAATAGAAAGTACAATTTCATTAATTAGCAAGCAGTCTGTTTTGCTATTAAAAAAGTGTTTAGAGCTGTAATTTAAAGTACATGTCTAGACCCTGTGGTGCTAAATACTGTGTAACCTCTGCAGTTGTACCTTTTTTCTCTCTCAGTCTTTTGGCATTTACATTTTTTTTTTTTTGGGGGGGGGGTCATAATAAAAGTTTGTGCTGAATGAATAAAATATAGTACTTGCCCTGTCTTCTTTAGATGGCATAGACTAAATTTGTTTTACGAAAGTTTGAGAGTTCCTTGTTATTTACTGAAGTTAATGCTGATAAAAAAGTGGGAAATATAAAGTGAAGCAGTCATGGTAAATATTGGCCTGCCCATCTTTTGTATTGCTGTTAATATCACTGAAGGGCCTTCTTTTCATATCAAAGAAAAATTAAAGAGAGAAAGGACAAAGATTATTAAAGTTTTCATTTTTGGATTTTTCTCTAGATGCCTGGAGATCATCATCCGAGAGAAGGCCCAGAAGCTCAAGAGAACGCTGCATGACATCACCACCCTGGAGCGGGCCTATAACTCTGCCTCCATGCATCTCTCTGACCTACGCAAATCTGTGGTGAGTACGATGCCAAAGTTGTGCTTTCCCTTCATGGATCTTGAAAGATGAGACGTTTGTCAGTGGGGCTGGGTCTTCTGCTTAGCAGTGAATGGACTTGTACAAGTTATGACCGTGGCTAATGACCCTGTGTTCATTATCGCTCAAGAGTTGTTGATGGTTTTGGTTTTGTTCGTGTGTGCTCGTGTATGTGGTTGTCAACATGAATACTGACATATTGTGAGGATGTATTTAACAACTCATTTAGATGGCTAGTCTTTACTTCAAACGTTAGATATGGCATAAGTGTGTTTTTTTGTTTGTTTCTGTGTCAGTTTGTATGTTGTTTTCTCTGCTTAGACGCAGGATAGTTTTTGGTTGGTAGTGTGTCTACCTTTACAGTTCGGAGGACTGTGAGTTTGATAACCTGTGAGTCCAGCAGAGCAATGGTCATACGTTATCATGCCATCTCTTCTGGTATACAGTGTATACCAAGGTGAATTAGTCTGCCCATTAGATAGGACAAAAAATGGAGGTCCCTTGTGTGAGAGAGTCCCAACTCACACTTGTGAAAAATCCCTCTACATCTCTTATCCCAAGGTCTGGTATTTAGCCAAAACACATCAAGGCCCTGTGTGTGAACAAGTCACACCCCACCTCACACACATTAGAGATTTCCACTTCACTTTTTAACTAGTAAAGGCTAGGATATGTACACAGTGAAGTGGCCTGTCACTCCAGTGCCTCTGAAGAACAACAGGCAAATACCATCCAGCCTGCCCCTTGTGATTCATCCCAGGTGACTGGCGGTGGTCAGTAACTGATATGAAAAGGTTATTTTGAAAGAAGAAGATGTGTTCTTGTTGTAACATGTTTCTTCCTTCCTGGAAGGAAGTAGGAATCACTGAATCACCAAATTATGCGTCATTGGCCGCTTCTTTAAAAAAAATAAAAAAATAAAAAAAGCAAAGAGGTGAATTACTGAAGATGTTGTAGTTCTAATGACAATTCTATGCTTCAAAAATGTCTTTTAAAAGATAACAATTTATTTGATTTTTTTCTATGTTTGTTTTCTTCCCTGCCATTGAAGCAAGGTGTAGATCCTTGTCCTTAAGTACAATTTTACATTCCTCAAAAAAAGAAAGTTAAATTGATGTATTGGTTTTGTTTTGTTTTTTCTCATTCCCATAGAAATTGTACAACCTTTTAAAATAAATCCCATTTTAGACTTAAACACCCTTACACCATTTCAGTACTGTTTTCTTCTTTTTTTTTCTTTGATTAAACCTTAGCTTCATTTTTACCTTTAAAAAATATGTAAGAAATTGATATACATAAATATACAGGCATATGAAGGATGTCTGAACTGAATTTTGTTGCAATTACTGCAGCTGCAGCTGTGACCTATGGACCAAAAATTTGCTAACAACACAAAAGAAAACTCTGAGAAAGTAAAGATACCATGATAATGTGACTCCAAATTTAACGTTAGTCCATGCTTCCAACTTCCATTTCGGCCTGTACTCTGCTATGGTTATAATGAGATAGAGAAAAAAACCCAGAACAACAACATTTATTCCTACATGTATCTCTGCCAACAATTAGTAGGCTGTTACAAGCAACCAGATATTGATTACATTCCAGACATATTTTAAAGCATCTTGAAATTCTATAGGAAGCAAAACTATGGTCAGGTTATGCAGTGTGAATGGTAGTAAATTTGTGCAACTTGAATTTTAGTGAAATTGATTTAAAACAAATGCTCAAATGAATGTTGACAGTTGGGGAGGGGGAGGTATTTGAATGAGAACACACTTACTGTTGAACTTTCTGATTGTTGTTGAAGGTCCTTTGGCTCACTCTTAGAACACAATGATTTCAACTTATCATATAAAACTGATACCCAGTAAATTAATTTTCCCTTTTTTTACGCTTTAAAACACATCGCAATGTTTTCATGACATGTTTATTTTCCACCATTACCATTTACTGTACCCATTTCATGGGTATCCATTTCTGAAATATTCCATGAAAATTTAGCTCATTCCAATTTGACACTGTTATTGGTATGTTATAACAAAGCAGTCATAAATGGCATAAGGATAGTATTCTTTAAATGAAGACTATCAGCATTTTTACAAGTAAATGTGATCTGGATGCAACATTGTACTGTATATGCCATATAATTTGCAAGGTTTTTATTTTCACGAATTTCGTGAGTCAGGTGCTATTTGCAAAACGCATGAAAATATTTTCTCTGATCCCGACATGAATGTGACATGCATGGTACATTTCACCATTCATTAGTGTACTCCGTGCTCCATGTGAATTTTACCACTCATGAAATTGTCAGGAAGTCGCAATTCGCAAAAAAGAAAGAAAAAAAAAATGAAATTAGACTCACTAGATATAAGGCATATACAATTACTGGAATGCCTAAATGTTTGTATAGATGAGGAGCCCTTCCTTTGACAAATATGCTCATAGTCACATGCATACACATGCTGTGAATAGGAAACAGAAAGCAGGGAATGAAAGACAAGGATGGTTAACCACATTTGTGTGAATAACAGATCATATATAAATATTTATCTGTAGAGAAAAAAAAAGTAAAAGAATAACAAACAATGTTTGCTTGTAAGCCTACAGTGTAACAAACTTCTGATGATGCAAGTCATAGTGCAGTGAGGTGTCAGCCATATTGTCACGTGGAAAATGGAACTACTTTGATAGCATATGCACAAATCGTCAGCTGAGAACCAGCAGTAGGGGACTATTGCATTCTAAGATTTGAGCGTAAATAAAAATGAAACATCAATTTTCATGAAATAAAAAGTTTATTTGATCAAAAGTGGGTAGATTTATAATCCTTGTTCCAAATATAGAGTAAACTTGTGGTTTTAATTTGTAACATCTTACAGATGGAATAACTCATCACCCCCCCCCCCCCCCCCCCCCCCATTGCACTAAAGCCCTTCTGGTCCTCAGCCAAGGATATGCAGTGCCTAGACCACTGCCTGAAGTGTATATGCCAAGTTCAAGAATGTGTACTTTATCTGTTGTTTCATTTGTGAGTCATTGACAGGAAATATCAGCTGATCTTGGTTGTGTTTCACGTATCGAGGGTGAGCGAGATCACAGATTCTGAAGGGTCGGAGATGCAAAATATCCCACTGTGGCTAGGCCTAGTCTCATGATAGGTTGATGAGCAGAACAGTAACATTAAGAAAGTTATGAAATAGTGAAGTTTTGCTAATTTTCACAAAGCACAACTTGGAAAGACCAATATATGTAAACAAATGAGTTGATGATGTAATCACCTCATGACTTGCCACATACGTAGTTAGTACACAAAATCTTCCATTTCCATTTTTTTTTTTTTTGGTTCAAATGCATTTGTGCCCAAGTCTAACATCCTGTTGTGGCTGTATATCTAACTGATTATTATTTGAAGTTATTTGGCCAGGATAGCATTTTGTTGTACACGTTTTATTGCAGAAAAATTGAATTTTCAATAGTTTTTTTTTTTTCACGATCAATGGAAATTTGTGAGGTGATGACATCATCAACTCACCCACTTGCATCTTCATACCAATTGTTCAAGAACTGTTCAACAAAAATTAGCAAAACTTCACAATTTCTTAGCTTCTCTAATTTCTGTCCAATTTTGATGAAATTTTCATTGTTGTGCATATAGATTTTTGTTTTTGAATTTGTTTCTTGAACTGTGAATTTCATTGCAGAAATAATTGCAGAAATAACCGTCTTGTCAGCGTTAAACTGTCACCTCCGAATTTTGTTACACTTCTCATATTGGAGAATGATAAGATGGAGTTGGTTTAATTATTGAAATCTGCACAAGATCAGCAAAAAAAAAAAAACCTCACCAAAATATACTTGATTGATTAACTTTAATAATCTATTAATGTGATGCAAATTTGAGGATCAGTTACAAATTTTGCGAGCTATTGACTTTCGATAATCAGTGCGACTGAAATGATTATGATTATGTATGAAGAACAAATTGCTCGAATGAAAGAAATTTTTCTCTTTTGTATCAGGACAATTACCCCCGGGTACAATTACACCCCTTGCTAAATACCAGTTAATTATAGGGTTAAAAGATTAGGGTAAGGGTTATGGTTGGGGTCAGGGGAAGGGTCTGGGTTAATTGTCGTAGAACCTTCTTTTTAATCTACCTGTAATATGACAAACTAACAATGAATAGTCAAAATTCTAAATAACAAGGCCCACCATCAAACCACAGAAATGTGGTGTTTGGGACTTGATGACTTATACTCCTTGAAATTTTGGGTTGCGTGTAATACTTTATATGCCATGTATTTTCTCCAGGTTTTAATTTTTGTGAATTTTGTGAGTCATACTGTGCTATTTGTGAATTTAACAATACAGAAATATTTGCTCTGATCCCAATTACATGTGATATGCATGCGCCCATTTAGCTCTGTTCATTACTGTATTCCATAATCGTGAATTTACCAACTTGCAAAATTGTTTGGAAATCCCAGTTTGCAAATAATTAGACTTGCTAAATGTATGACATATGCAGCATAGGATCGGGCCATGACAGCTTCAATGAAGTTGATGTTTACTGACATCATGGTGTATCCTGGCTTGTGCAAGTCTTGCAAGTATAAAATGCAACACTTATACATGATGGGACGTGTCAACTTTCAGAGCGGTCACATGACACCATCAGATCACCCCTCTTGTACTTTTCATTTCTTTCAAATTAAAACAAGTTATTGGCTTATTAGATGTCTCTTTTTACAGTGGCACAACAAATTCCTCCAGTGATTATGTCAAAATATTGCTCCAGACACACCCACTGCAAGCAGTGCAGACATACTGTATGACCATCATAATGATTGTGTTAGCATATATCCACCTGAGTTTAGGAAATTAATCCATATCACTACTTCTATTTCATCCACCTCAAACATAAAAACAATATTTTTGTGTAAAAAATCTGTTTCTGTTGGTAGTCATGCAATACCAGTTATCTAGCTCTTGAGATAAAGCAGAAATTACATAAGAAGCTCCTAGTCAGACCAAATTGACTTTTTTTTTCTGCATAGAGATGTTGAGCTTTTAAATTGTCAAGTCAGTGGACGCTTTCATGATGTGTTATGCACAGGGTAGCATCAAAATACACTGTGTGTATTTTTTTTTTCTTTTGATTTCATCCTATGACGAAATGTGATGGCTAGATTTAACTCATACCTACATTCAAGGTTGACCATGGTAGTTGGTTCCTGTTGATCAAACTTCCTACCAAATCAGCCTATGTCAGACAAGTACCTGCAGTGACCTGGTACAGAGATAAACCGATTGTCCCCCCCCCCCCCAAAAAAAAAAAAGAAAAAAAAAAGAAAAAGAAAGAAAGTTTGTAAAGAAATAGAAACATGGACCAACAGCCTTTATTCACAGACATTTCTTTTGTTTAGTCATACTTTTTGGCAAGTGGCAAAGCCCCGAGCAACACCATGAGATGGTATTGCTGTGTTACCAATAATCATTTCTGGAATCCTCATCTCACTGAATGTGGCAAAGATGGGATCAGTGGAAGTATCAGATATCACCTTTTTTTCCCCCTTTTTTTCCCAGCGTCTTTGTATGAGACATCTTCCGTTCACCTGATGACACAAGCCATCCCATTTCCGAGCAAGATGTTTGTATGTGAAATTTAATCTTTCTGTGGCTGTGACATCATCTGTTTTGCTTTGGTTTGAGATCAGAATGCTTTCATGGCAAGGACCACTTTTCCCTGAATTCCTAGTTTCTTAACTGTGACATATACATCACATATATACATTGTGTATATATATATACCATTATATGTTACACACAATTGATTTTCCATCTCTCTGTGACAAGGTAGGGCAAAAATTGTGGTATTTCATTGAGAAACTAACATGAATTAAAAGTAATCGCTGCATAGTAAGATGAGCCCTTATGAGTAAAATTTCCCAAATGGCTAGGTAACAATTTCTCGGAACTTTGATAACTGGGCTATGTTTGTTTTAAAAAAAAAGAGAGAGAGAGACAATCAACACTGGTGCTATGTCAATTGATACTGCAAAATATCTTGCATCCTTTGTGAAATACATGTACTAGAAATCTGAATAGCACTGGCTCATAGTGCTCAAAGCTGTTCCATATCAAACCAGCTGAATTCCTTCTGCGTACTTGTTGGGTTGTGGCGTTCACAGGATGTTTGTGTCAGAGTGCCGAATCGCTGTCATCGTAGACATTGTCTACTATTTCCTGACCGTAATTTGCCATGTCAGACTGACGGAAGAAACTCGGTGCAAGAGTCCCAAACCACAATGAATGCAGCCACATGAAAAAATGGGGGGTTTTGTGGTCGTTCTCGATCACATTTCTCACCTGTGGCACGATGCAGAAGCTGGCAAACTCAGAACAATGATCCTTGTCATTTGCAAAGAGAAAGTCTGCTCATCTTATAACTAAATGAGGAGAGTAGGCGGTGAAATGATTTGTCAACTTCCTCTTGAAAGCGAAACCATGAAAGAGAAGGTGATGATGATATTCCTTTAGACAAATGAGATACGCACATCAAAGTCAACACCTCCTCACACTTGTTTGGATAACTTTCATCATTCACTTCCAATCACTACTTGTAAGAGAGTCTCGAAAAGCTTTCACGCCTCCTCTCTGTCACTGACCTATTATCTGAATTCTGCACTGAGTTTCACTACAACACAAACAGTGGATTATATCAGAATGTTTTTTAAGAAGGTATTTCTGTGGCATTTAAAGTTTTTGTAAATTATGTATACATAGATAGATAGATAGATAGATAGATATATAGATAGATAGATAGATAGAGATAGAAAGATAGATAGATAGATAGATAGATAGATAGATAGATAGATAGATAGATAGATAGATAGATAGATAGAGATAGAAAGATAGATAGATAGATAGATAGATAGATAGATAGATAGATAGATAGATAGATAGATGGATGGATGGATGGATGGATGGATGGATGGATGGATAGATGCATACATGATTCATACATAATTATCTTACTGTACATTTCATGTCATGCTTATGACTTTGAAATGAATTATCATATACATGTATGTATTCAGTGAGGTTAATCTTACCAAATTTGTGCATAAACATGGGGTACAGCATGCAAAAGTAAACATTGGCAAATACATTTGTATCATTGAATGATGGTGTGAGAATATTAGAAGACAAACAAAGAGTGCAAGGAATCCACACTCACACAGACACAAATAAACTATTGATAACACACAGAATTATTTAAGCATTGTAAGGGGGAGGGTGTTTATACCATATTTTTTTGTGAGGGGACTCTGACAAATATCTCTAAATCCTGCAAATTCAGGGCTGTTGTGAATTCTTTAGGATGTGCATTATATTTGTGCAAATCCGTATCCACCCTCACTTCTGAGTTACTGAAAAATGTAACAATTGCCAGGTTAGAAACTATGAGAACAGCCTGTCAGTGAGTGGTCATTGTCCAGGCATGAATGAGGTCTAGCAGTTACAGCCAATTGGAAGTATGCAGCATTAAGTTTGTTAGTTTGTTTTTTTCTGTGTTTGAATTATTACCCACAATATGATTGCCATTACAATTTCAGAGCAACAAAAGTGATTTGTTGTTTATGCTTTTCTTTTATTCCCTTCAAAAAGAAAGGAATTTTGATACTTTTTATAGCTGCCAACTTGCATGTTTTCATGATAATATTTTTTGTTCATCATCTGAAAATCTAGACAAAAAATAATAATTTTTAAAGAAATTTGATCGAGTATAACTGATGCAAGCATTTACACCAATATTCAACAAAAGTATGTTTTTTTCTTTACTCTTTTAGACCAATCTGTTGCTTGTTTCTATTTTTGCTTTTTATTCATTTTGAGTGATTGGTATTCCTGTTAATATTCATTATATATGCATCAGTTATTCAATTTATACAGATACATCAGTATCTTGATAACAGTGGTGGCCTTGTGGCCCTGGACCACTAAAAATTGATGGTCTGATCGGGGAACTATGATTCGAAATGGATCGTTATGTTTCTGTTCATTTCAGGCCATGGGCTACATTTCCTTTTCGGGCCTCGAAAATTTCAGATTTGATGACATAAATGGTATTCTAGGGTACCAAATAAAAATCAGCCATTTTGTTGAATTATTTATTTCTTTTTTAAGGTTGTACCCTGGGTGCCAAAAAGTGGGAAATTATTTTGGTGCTGGAGCTAGCGCATGCTAGCCACTGCACTGCACTACACTGCACTGCACTGAAGCACACGCTATTGCTAGCACAGTGTACCATGCATGCACAGTATAACATGCAGTGGCATGGGAATGACTATGTACACGCACACACAGTGCATGCATTTCTCTGTGGCTGTCCTCAAGTGGACGTGAGGTGGCGCTACACAACGTGGTACCCCGGGGTACAACAGTACCCCAGGGTGACGCGTGATGCATCATTTAAAGATTTTTGTGGCCTGAATGGGCCACCAGAATAAAAAAGTTATTGTCAAGCCCTTCACATATATGTACTTCATTTACTGAGACAGCACGCTATTAGATTACCGTCCTTGTACCGGTATTAGTGAACAGTCAATGTGTGTAACATACAAAAGATGAGGAGTCACAATGCCACCAAGAATGCAACCAGCAGACAATCTGTAATTTCCTTGTTAGCACTTGGTCATTAGCGAGTCTTTGGCAGCGTGGGATTGAATTTATATAGAAGCAACAGGTTTGCAGTAACATGACTGATGGCCTAAATACAATGTATAAAATACCTGCGTTTTCACAGTATCTACCTACACACACACACACACACACACACTCACATGCGTGCGCTTTCAACATGTTCACATTCCACCTCTTTTTTTTCTTTTTTTTTTATATGTGTGTATGTTTGCGATGTGATGTGTAGTTTGCGGTGTTTTGTTAATGAAAGCAGACAACTGGTAAAGTGCAGTATTAAGGATCATGCATAATTTAGTCAATGTGTTAATAATAGCTTTCTGAGCATTTTTTTTTTCTTTTTTTAGCATTTCCATCCACAGGTGCTATCAGTTTTATTATTAAGTTAAGTATCAAAAATGAGTAAACTTTTCATCAATGTTGCAATTGACTGTTGGCACTCTTGGAGAATTCTGAGAATCACCTTTATTTTATACGGAATTTACTAAACAGTTTTTTTTTTTTGTGGTATAAGTCAAGAGATTCCCCCTATCACTCTTTAGCCCATTGTGTGACATCATTCATTATTTGATTTACAGTATGTAACAAATGGTGCACAGTGCCCATAAGCGTGTTGCGTGAGTCATTGTTTCAGGCATCAAATGTGTTTGTTTGTACTGTGAGAGATATTCGTAATGGATTACAAACTAGGGCTTCCATATTAACAAGTCAAACAGAGGATAGAAAAAAAAATGTGAATGTATATAGACACACACACACACAAACATGTATATATATATATTTTTTTTTTTTAATATTATTTATTTGTATTTATATCTGCATGCTCATATGCATTTGCAAATATGAAAAGTAAAAGCACCCTGTAAAAAAGAAGTAGCCATTATTTGTTTTATGGAAATGAGATGATGACATTGAGATTTCAAATCAGTATGATACCATACTTATTTATGTCAGTGGGTTTTCCTTTTTAATCGAAGGACATCCTAGAAAATTAAGTGTTACACATATCCTGGTGAGTTTGATTACAGAGGATGACTATGCGCTGCTTCTATATTGTGGTTTGTTTGTTTTTTTTTCCAAATAAGGGCTTAGAATCAGTTACAATGTATATTTTACCCGTATTGATTTCCTCTGCTTTTTCTTTTGTGTGCTTTTTCTTTTAATCTCCCTTTTCTGGAAAAGTTGTAGTGAAATTCATCCCATTCATTATTGACAAATTGTTGATTTCTATAGGCTTTTATTGAGAATAAATTCTTTAATATGTTTTAAATGCTTAAATGTATGAAGTTATTTGGTAGGATCAAAGATGGGTAATGACTATCTGATGAATTCACCTTTGTTTACTATGTGTGTGATTGTATTTTTTTTTTTTGAAGAAAATCCATTTTTGTGTCCTTTTGTTTATTTTGCAGAATAATGTGTAAGTGGCCTTGAAGTGTTGGATGGATAGTATGAATTGTGGTGATAAAATTTGAAATTACCACATAACCTGGTAACTAAGTAGATGAGGATTAGAGAGGATTGATCCCCAGAATGGGGGAGGGGAGGGGAGGGGAGTGGAGGGGACCTACAACCGTTATTACAAACCTCCCAACTTTCTCCCCTCCCTTGCCCTTTCCTTCCCCATACTCCACTAACCTCCTCTTCCCCCTCCTCTGCTCACACAGGAACCTCCCTCCTTTTCTTTTTGTTTGGCCCAATGTGGTACAATTCTGTTCTGCCAATGTTGTTTCAGAGTGGTGGTAGAGAGATTTGGAGGTTGACTTGTCCGTATAGAAACATGGAACACACTTTCAGTGGGCATTCAGATGGCACAACGAAGCCACAATTGGGCGATGGTATTAGCAGGAAGAGGAAGTGTGGGTGATAGGATAGCCTGTGCCGACCCTGCTAGACAGAGTAGGTATTCAAAACGTACATTGTACCCGTGGAGAGTGGTATAGGTCCAGTTGATCATGTGACTTCGCTGCCGCGGAAGGATGTGTTACGCAGGAGATGGGAAGTGATAAGTGTTGTGGGACAAGGTGATATATGCCTGTACATTTTTGCTGTTGTTTTTTTTTATCTGTGGAACCGTGGTAGAAACGGGAGAAGCGTGACTCCTCTTCATGTGGGAGGGTAACACTCGACTCGACGGCCAGTCCAGGCTTGTGTTGGTTTCAGGCGAAGTGGTTTCACTGTCTATCTATGTTATATAAGTGATCTCGTTGGCTCGCCTCTTCTTCTCTCTTATCAAGAGAGCTTTGCTGCCGGTAGCATGGCATGGTGTCAAATTCTCGCCATTGGTGTCTGAAACGTTTTATATGGAGCAGTGATTTGTGCGGCAGAGGACGAGTTAAAGTCCATCCATGCTGCAGTGTCTCTCGTCACAGTGGAAGCCTATCTCTGTGGGGGAAACCCTGGAATGACATAATGTGAATATTAGTGGCTCACTTTCATCACGTCGCTTTGCCAGTGTGAAACATTTCTATCAGAAAAGGACTGAGGTCGGGTGGAGTCAAGTAGACTAGTCAAAATGTTGCCAAGAGTCGCTCTCGGCAATCTCCATGTGCAGTCGTGACACCTGCTGGTCAGAAAACTTGTGTGTTGCTGTGTATTCGCATTGTGTGTGAGTGCTTCATCTTGTGCAATACGTGGGATCGCATCCCAGTTCTGCTGTTACCATGGGAACGAGCCAGAGCAAGAAGGCCAAGAAGGCTGCCAAGAAGGCAGCCGAAAATGCCAACGAGAAGGCAGACCACCAGATCGACGAAACGGCCAAAGGGATCACAGAAAACAGTAAAACTAAAACTGTCAAGGAAAATGGTAGCAAAGAGACCCATGAAATGGCCAATAACAAGACCAGTGACCATGCCAATGACCATTCCAATGACCATGCTAAAGACAGAGTCATTGAGAAGGCCAACCACAAGGCCAATCACAAGGCAAACCACACCAATCACAATGCCAAGATGGGCAAGAAGTGCAAAAAGAAACGCCGACAGCAAACTAAACACCCGTCTGTTTCTCCCATGCACACTGCGCAGATGAAGGCGAGCTCCGAGTCGGCCGAGCCCGCGGCGGATGACACGACGCCTCACAGTGGGGAGACATCGGAGGGAAGTCAGGAACTCGAGAGTGTCCTCACGGAGCAGATCAGGACGCTAGAGAGAGAAAAGTGAGTACAATCATTGTTTTTCTTTTGTAAATGCAAAAGTACATATTTATTACTCTCTTACTTCAATCCTGAACTATAAATGTAGTACAATGATTTGTAAAATGTAACAGATCCATGTGTTCAAGCAAATGCCAAAACTTTTGTATGTTGGTACATGCAGCATGTTCTTGTGTTATTTTCTATTGCAGAATCCATGGAATTCAATTTCCTGACGCATAGATTTCCCCCAGTAAATGTGGGAATTTCATTATTCACCCAGAGCTGGGAATTCTGACAATGCAGGATGCACATGACAAACGTGGAAAATCCCCTTTTAATACAGCAAATTCTCTTCATACCAAACAAACAATCAAACAAACAATCAAACAATCAAACAAACAAACACACAAATAAATAAACAAACAAACAACAAAACAAACACAAAAATAAAACAAAACAAGATCAAACCAAGCATACCCATGTTCATCTTATTTATCATACAATTTGTACACAATACATACACATTCATATGTACTTACATTTTGCATGCATACACAAACACATGATACATTCATACACACTGACACAAACATACATATGTACATAGATACACATAAAACACATATACTTTATGGACACGTGCATTGTATACATACATATTGTATGTACATAAGATGGACCAAAAATAGAAATATGCAATATATATATACTATACAGAATATACATATGCTGTATATATAGAATGGGCATCCTGCCACGTCGACCTTAAAAAGAATCCCCTGCTAAAAGTACCTGTGTGGCCTCCTGGTTTTAATTCGTCGATCAGTTTCTGATGCAGCACACGTAGGCCAGATGTTGATCACGCATTATTAAAGCAGCCAAGTCTCAAGAAGCAAAGCAAAAACATTGAGATACAAAAGAAGTGAAGGAAGTTCACAGGATCATAATTTACAGGATCATAAACATATAGAGTGACGGAAATGATATCCACGAGAATTTCATCTATGGGCGTTATCATACTGCAATATGATACATGTACTAAGTATGTGCTTATGTGCAGTACAGTTTATATCCTTTCTGTATGATGAAGTGGTGTGTAAATGGATCTGCCCTTATACAAAATGGCTGCCTTAAGTCTGTACAGAAAGGTCACCTCTCTCACTATGGAGAAACAATGAACAGTCACTGTTTATTGTTTCTTCAGAGTGGCCTTTCTGAACAAATTGACCATTATTATGTTTACAATATCCATTTGGTTTATTCATTCATTTTATTAATTTAAATGCAGTCCTGTGTAAGAGGATGATTACTGATGAAATGAAAAGAAATGCACGCCATTAAACGTTCAAAAATTGAATAACTTTAGAATAAAATAGTGATTACATTGGTATATGCTTAAAAAAAAGAATCTTCCAATGGAGAATGCAGATTAAAATGCTTTCAAAAGGTTGGCAATTCAACCGTTCAGGCATGCTGTGTACTGTATTATAAATAGAGAGTAACAGGAACACCACTGTCTTACTGTATGAGCTGAAATTTTCGCGGTGGTTTCATTTTTGCCAATTTCGCGAATCGCCTTTGAACCGCAAAAATAACAACATGCGAAAATAACAATGCGCAAATAAGTAAGTTCAGTTAGACCCTCGCAACCGCGAAATTAACAACACATGAAAATGTCCTCCAAGTAGCAATTCGCGAAAATATCTGTACGCGAAAATTTCAGCTCGTACAGTAACATTACATGATAAAAGTAACCATTTAGCTCCAATAATACTTGAAATGCAAGAGGGTAGCCGTGGAACCTGTGAATGGTAAACAAAATGACCCAAATGCTTTTCAACCCTTTTCGGGACACGAGGAAATCCCGCACAAATCCCTGGATTTGACTGGCACAACCTCCTCCCTGTGCACTTTTTGAAGGGGGTTACATCACTACAGTCCACTGAGTCCAGTCATTGGCTACATTCCTCTGCAGCTGCACAAACTGCGCTGCACAGAATGTCAAATGTTTACTCGGCCACAATAATGCAATTACAATCCCATCATCTAGATTAATAGGTGCAGACAGTCAAGTCGAGCCAGCCTGTCAGAGAGAATTCCAATTTGCTCCTGACCTAAGAATTTTTATTAATTTTTATTACAAATCACTGTTACAATATACTTTAACTATTGACATCTGGTAGAATTTCATGTTCTCTATCCAACAGTTCAGTTTATATACACTTTGTATTCTAATCACAGAGTTGTGAAAAAAAAAAGTCAATATATTTTCTAGCCAACATCATGAGGAAATCATTGGGGGATATAATAGACTATTTTTAACCAGAACAAGGGACAAAGTGCATTGATATGTGAGCCATTCATAACACATGACTAAGGAATATATATTGTATGGTGTATTATGATCATAATGATCGTATGATGTGATCGAAGATATTCTACACTAAATCAGTGAAATTTTATGAATAATAAATGTCAGTTAAACAAGATGGGCAGTGAAAAAAAAAGACAAATAGATAACCAGCAATTCTGTGTGAGTGAAAAATGCATAATTGAATTGATTTTAATTAGGAGGTATGTAGGAATGGAAATTCCGTGAGACAAAAACCAAAGAAAACAAGGAAGGGAAGGAAGCTCATAATTTGCTATTGTGAACCTGGAATAACGTCAGATCCTGTGTTTGTAGTGCGCCTTTGTGCAGAAAAAGCAGTCACGCAACAGAAATGAGAGACATTTAGTAGCCTGCACACCATGTCAGAAAGCATGAGAAACACACACAGTAAAAGCCCAAATGATTCTGGTGCAATAGGCGCATAAAACCTTTGCACTTTCAAATGGAGTCTGTACTATCAGCTGATTAAAAGTTCTCATCCACCGGGTATTTTATCGCATTGTTTTCAGACTTGTTATCTGTGATGATTTTTATTCTTCAGTAGTTTTTGTAGCGTATCCAGGGGTATGGCTAACTTTCCTGTCACCTTTTGTGGCCGTACAAACAAAATTCCGTAGGTCAAACCATTGGAAATCTAGGACTTTGTGTTGACTTTGTTGCTATGGAGACAAATTAGTATGGCTTAGGCCTTTCATAATTGGTGCTCGCTCACGTGACTACTTAAATGTAAATTAAAACATCCCATCAATTTTTGATGCTTAGGGAGCCTGAGAGTGATGTCTGAAATGATGGCCTCATAGTACAGTTAATATTTTTATGGCTAGGAGAGCGATTGGTTTCATTTGCTCATCCCCTCCTCTTCCTTTCCTTCTTTGTCTCCTGCTCTTCTTCTTCCTTTTTTTTTTTAATCTTCATCCTTAGACTTGTCCCTATCCTTGTCTTTTTTACTTCTTCTCTTCCTCCTCAGCTCTTTTCTTACTTTCCTTCTCTTCTTGTTATTCATGTTCTTCTTCCTAGTTCTTTTTCATTTTTTCCTTCTTTTTTTCTTGTGCCCTGGCTTTCTCCTTCTTGTCTTCTTCCACCTAATTCTTTTTCCTTTAGTTTTTGTCCTTGTTTATTTTCTCCACTTCTTTTCTTCTTTCTTGTTCTTTTTTTTTTCTTTTTTCTCATTGTTCTTTTCCTCCTCTTCCTCTTTATCTCTCCCTTATCAGTCATCTGTTGTCCTGTATACCCATCCTATCTTGTCTGCTATTCCAGTTATGACATCCAGAAGCTTGTTTCTAACACAGAGTACTTTCGGAAAGGTTGAAGATATGCCTGCCTATTCTGCATGACCAGCATGTTTTATATATACAATACGCACATTCTTCTCTTTCCCGGTCTATATGCAAAGATAGATCAGAGGACTGTAGGTGTTGTTACTACAGAGAGTTGCTGGCTGCAATATCCTCTAGCCATGTTATCATGTGTAAGCCTGTTTTCAGGATATCCTGTGATCATGGGTAGCTTGTAAGTGCAATAACCAGTTCTATGGGGGTAGTCGTCAGTCGTGCTTGTCACTGGCAGAGTTCGGGGTGCACCAGCGACATGTCAATCCATTGTCGGTCTAGCTTTATTTTTCTTATCACTCTCGCTTTAAACCTGTTAATTTGCGTGTGTGGATAAAAAAACTAATCTTAGGGATAATAGAATTAACTCGTTCACACTACGTAGTTTGCCCCTATTCACTGCTAACTGACACAGATGCAAATATGGCAGTCAAACTAAACATGATGCACAGGTATATTGTTATTACTCAATCTTCTGCAGTCTGAAAAAAAAGAAATATCCTTATAATAGCTACGTATACCTTAAAAGTTGGAAAAGAAAGCATCGTGTATATTTGCCAGGTGGCAGATTGTCTTTGAAAAGTGAATGATGCATTTTAATGTAAGGTTTAGAAATGACGCACATATGAGTCATTATCGTTGATCAATCTGAAATTGAAACAGATACATGTATTATGTCCCTCTCTCTCTCTATTTCTCTGTAGATGTCTGCATGTCGATATGTATCCGTTTATGGATCTGTGTAGATGTGACCCGCTACAACAAGAGGATCCAAAAGTCGGGGGAGGACAATTGTCTGAAAATGACATTGATTATTCCCTTGCTCTTCCACTTTGAGTTCATATACAACATGACTCATGAAAGTATTCTGTTGCGGAGATATCGATGATTTTATTAGCGCAGATCGAGTGGTTTAGGAAATCAGCGTTTCGAGAAAACCGCCTTCAAAGTTTTCCTTCCGACGCTATCATGATCAAGGGGAGGCAAGACAGTTCTCACTGCTTAATAATAGAAGGTATGCTCTTAGCAACCTCCACGGTGTTCATTCAAGCTTAGCGCCAGCGTTCTACGCACGACCAATCAGTAACCAGGATGCCACACTCTGACCAATAAGATCACTCCCTCGTTGCTCGGGGCGGAGTCTAGCTGCGGCGCTAAATCCAAATCTTCGGACACGTTTCTGTCCCGTTGAAAGTCGGAAAATCATGGCCCAGAGAAACGCTAATTTCTTGCCTTTCCTCTGACCATTTAGCTTTGGAATTTCAGCAGATGATAGACGGTACATTAGACTTCAAAATTATGCAAAAAACAGAAAACCGATAGTTTTGACCGATTTTGATGGTTTGACTTCAAACTCGATTTTCTCAGCTCAGTCATCAGCGACTTTAGGATCCTTTTGTTGTAGCGGGTCACATATATCCACCCATCTGTCCATCTATCTCCATGTACCTCTGTGTTTCTATCTGTCTGTCTGTCTCTCTCATTATCTATCTATCTATCTATCTATCTATCTATCTATCTATCTATCTATCTATCTATCTATCTATCTATCTATTCATCAGTCTATCTATACCTGTCTGTTTTCCAATCATACCCTCAAGTACTTTTTTAGGGCATATTTTGCCCGCAATGTGGAGCACTATTGATAGTGTGTTAAGACTTTTATTACTCTTGATTAATAGTGTGGCTACAGATATTGATACGAATTGTTTCCACTAATCTTTCTCAGCTCTCTGACGTGGATACAACGATGGTAATATACAGCTTGTGAAAGCAAAAATCGGGTTAAAAATATGATGTGATTGCATGCATTGTGAATTGTTGTCAGTTATCATTGCTTGTGGATGACACAACATTTGTATCACCATGGGAATTAATATTGTTTCGTTTGAGCTGAGTATTGGACTTACAATACCTCGCATGAGTCATTTTCCTTCCTTTTGTCGGCTTTCTTTTAAAAAAGTCAGTGAAATTTTTGAGTTTAAAAAAAGTTCTCAGGTCTTGGTATTTGGTCAATGCTATGCTTCGTCTGCGGTCGGTAGTCTTACATCTGTCCAGCATGTAACTGTATTGTAGTTCGCTTCAATATTAGACAATCAAATGTATGATATGAATATTATATGCTTTGGTGGTAGCTGGTGTAAATGGAAAGCAATTACTCTCTCTAATTATGTATATTATTTTATAGTGAAGTATCTAGAATACTGACCATGTATATTTTTTTACGCCTCAGTTTTTGATTTCAAGCAGCTGGATGGTGAACAAGGAAAACATTTTGATATCATCACATTAGTTTTGTAATCAAATGGAAGATTTTACTTTCTGGGCCACGCCTGTACTGCTGTCAAAGTCTTAGCAGAAATTCATGACATTGAAGTACATCCCAAGAAGACGTATGTTTTGATACAGATGTTTATCAAAATTGGGACTTTTTTTCTTTTACTCGGAAATGGGCCACGTAATCCTATTTCATTCATTTTTCTTTTCTTTTGCAGCCAAGATGAATGTTTGCTATGAGAGATTTCTCCATGAATGATTTTGTTTTTAATATGAAATGTAGAATGTGTAGCTTGTGCATGACCAAATAGTAGAAGATAGGGTAGTATACTGCCCTACTTTGGCAAAAGGAAGCAAGTGACATACCATCCGAATTTGAGTTATTGATGTTTTCATAATTCACATAATGAGCTCTTGTTCCAGGCCTCACAAAATGTACAATGATATTTAAGAGTCTCCATTCCATGGTGTCCATCACTGCAGGCATGACCTCACTGCCGACCTTCCGACCCTGAACGTTGGACCGGTGGGGAGCGAGGACGACAACTACAGCACGGGAGATGACCTCGACACTTGCAGCATGGACGATCTGGACACGTGCGTCCACAATGAGGCAGTGACATTTGACATGCCGGCGTCGCCCGCCAAACTGAACCACCTGAACAAGAACCGGGCCCCAAGGCAAAAGAAGCGGCCGCCGGCCCGCTACTCCATGCTCCTCGGCCCGGACGAGGCCTTACCAGAGGGAGGGCAGGAGGAGGTGGCGGCCCCTGCCTCCAACCAGCCGGCCGCCCAACCCGCCACCGAGCAGCCGGAAAAGATCAAGAAGAAACGGGGCTCCAAGGAGAAGAAGAAGAAAAAGGGAAAATACAACAAGAAAACTGATGCAAAACTAGATGATTCCACAGTAGAAGTATAAAAGAGATGTTCCACCTTCACCAGAGTCATCTTGTTTTTCTTTCTTTCTTTCTTTCTTTCTTTCTTTCTTTCTTTCTCTCTGAAAGACAATTCAGCATATAGCAGGAGGTGTGATGATACAAATGAAAACCTAAGTGATATTCGTGTGATGTACCAAAGCGAAAGTCACTCTTGTTTGTACGCAGCAAGAAATACTGCATCCCATCACAGTCCAGTACACAGCGGAAGGTTCAAAGTCCTGTTTGAATGCATTCTTGTCATTAACAAAGACACAAAAACAAAACAGGGGATGCGTAGCATTCAGCTGTTCTAGGTTGGGAGCAGAAGAAAAGCAGATGCATGTATCTTGCTCATGTCAAGAAAAAACAAAAGACCTGCCTATTACTGTAGGACATTGCTCCCAGAAATGTCTGTGTACGCATTTCTCTTATGCAGAAGACTGCTAAAAATGAGCTATTGCAGAATTTGAATTGTCATAAGTTTACACAGTCTTCATTTCTACATGGTTGTCATCGTAAGTTTACACCATTTACAAAGTCACAAACAAAGCTTTCTTTGATATGCCATCCGATATTACCATATCTTCTTAAGTCCCTCCAGTCTGTTACATTTATATTCTTCTTACTGTGACATATAATGTCTTATTGCTCTGCCCGTTCAAGGCTTAGGGGATGTCAAATCTCAGTCATACAACTCACATTAGTCACATTTCTTGTCATTACCAACTCACTATCTGGATCCAAATACAAATATATACATATACATTAAGCTCTCAGCTTCTGATGCTAAAAAGATATGCCCTATGTAAGTCCTTCACCTTTTGGTTTGCTCCTTTTTTTTTTTCTTTGACAGTCTGCGTTGTCATGGCGTTGCAGATTGTAAGCATAAAAAATCAGTAAGCTTTGTACATTCACTTCAAGTAAGTGTTTGGATGCCAATTCCATGCAAAGGTCATGCAATTTATTGTAGAATATATTCATATGCCAAATAGTAAACATTGATTATGAAGGTGTTGTTTAAAATGATTACAAAAGCGAGAGAAAGAACGTTATATATATTTTCAGTATTGACACTCTGATTGTCCGTGTTGTGTGTGCAGTAGTCATGAACAATGTTTATAACCAAGGAAGTGCCTTTATGCTCTTGTCTGTGTTTAATAGCTAAGAACATTCGTATTATACCCCCATTCTACAAAGATATTTTCTCATGGGTCACTTATCGGAAGCAGAGTTTGGTGCTTCAGGCCACCCATCGAAGTGTATGGGATCGCAGTCTGATGAATGCGACTTGGTTGATTGATTATCAGGTGAGTGTCAGACATGTCGTGCGTGATCCTCATCGGATCACCACCCAACATGTCTGACACTGACCTGATAGTTGACCAACATTTGAGTGCGATCCGATACACTTTGGTTGGTGGTCGGAAGCGACAAACTTTGCTTCCAATGTGTGCCCGACGAGAGAAAATCTTTGTGGAATGGGGATTATTGGATGCACTCTACTTCAAGGTGGTCATTAGTCTCATACTCTGACTGAGAAGCAGAGACCATCTGACCATAAAATAGTGTGCTTTTTTAAGTAAAAGGGGCGAGGTGATGCATTCTATCATCAAAATGGAATGTGAGGGGTTGTAGAATTGATTTCAGACTTTCTGGGAAAGTTTTTTGAATGTTTCCATATGGTTCTATCATGATTGGTATTATTTGGTGTCAGGTGTAGGATTCCTTTTTTTTGTGTGATGAAATTTAAATGAAGAAAGAGATTAAAGGGTGGGTCATAAAAAAAGCTTTGCAATTATTGATGTTGGATATACAGGGATTTACATGCATTGATCCTATTCTTGTGATTACTAGTAAACACAATTATCGTATGACTTTCTTTTGGAAGGCTTTAAAGAATTAACAGTTTGGTTGGGAATATTTGCTTTATTGGAAAGTCTTCCTGTTGAGAGATGATCATTAAGTTGGGGATTTCTGTTACATGTATCAAAATGCATAAAATCAGGATAAATGTAGAATCTTTACCTAGTATTGGATGGAGGGAGTTACCAGGTATTGCTATCCAGGCCTCAAAATGCGCTTTGCGTGCAAGTGTGTCGTGGCTTGACATTAATAGCATGTAATTTTACTCATCTCTAAGAAAAAAAAAAGAAAAAAGGGGGGTTGGAGAGGGACACAAGAAAAACAAGAGATATTTTTCTAAACTGTTTATACATTCTGACAAGATGCACAAATTGCTCATTGCTCTGGTAGCATTTCATAGAAATATCCACTGACAAGGGGCAGAGTTTCTTGTGGCATTTCCACGTATAATGTAACAACACCAAACAAGGAAGTGCAGTCTTGATGTCTTGACTGTGATTTATATTTCATATTTGCCATAAATGCAACTCTCTGATATCATATCGCAGCCCTTGTCACGAGATGAGATGATAATTAGCAGTCCCACTCACATTTCTTTGGATGTCATGGAGGAATCTTCATCCATCATAAAGTATCGGTTGATGAATATCGTCAATGATCCAGGGGCGGTTCCTGACAGAGAGCTTATGGTAATATCTAAGTGGACACTACATTCCTAATAGCCCCTTATAGTCTAGATAGACATCCTGTAGTGCTGCTCCTCCCCTACCTTCATTTAACCCGTTGAGGATGGGCTGATTTTGCTACAACACACGTTTCCCACTGTCAATGTCTTACAACTATATTTAAGGGGAAATGACCCAAATTTTTCCCCCCTCATACCCCATCTTTCCAAAAGTTTTGCTCCACTTTTCATTAACCTTGAATGGCAGAGAAAGACAGAGAGAGAGAGAGAGAGAAAGAGCAAGAGAGAGAGAGAGAAAGAGAGGGAGAGGTAGAGTGAGTAAGAGAGTATATAAATGTATAGAGGGTTCTTATTGCATTTTGTGTGAGCGGCGTTGACTAGAAACAGCACACACAATCTGTGAGGGTTGTGTGTGCCTTTTGCATAGTTGGCAATAGTAATGTGTGCATGTAGTGACAGTGCAGCAGTCTTTTCATTGTTCCCTGCTCACCAACCGGGGCATTAATCAAACGGCAACCAAATAAAACCAGGCAACAGCATTATGGGGTCTGTTTTGCAGCAGCGTGAAATGTTTCCACTTCACGCTGATTTGAAAGGTTATTTCCTGATGAGATAATGGGAGAGAACAAGGGTGCTCAAATCTGGCAAGTACCAGGATCGGTACAGTGAGAGAAACAATCTGCAGAGTCATAGAAATTCTACTGTGTGTGTGGTTGTGTATCGTTATGTGCAGGATATTTTACGAGCATTCATTTGTTTCTGCACTTCTAAGCTGTTTACACATGTTAGAGGGATACTGTAATGCTAATGACCAGTCGTTTCGGGTTTTTACCTCCTATGCAAGGGTGCTGAGAATTATTAATGACTTGTAATGGAATAACTCCAGATCCCTTCAGCGTACATTCTGAATTTGGTTTTGGTCATGTCTGATTTTCCTTTATTATGTTCTTATCAAGATGGTGATAGCCAAAACAGTAACTCACTAGTTCTGTACTCATTGGAAATACAACTTACAAAAACTTTGCTATGGGAACCTTTTTTTTTTTTTTAATTGTGTTAAGAAACCGATAATGATTGTCAAAATCTTGATATTTTGCCTTGCCATTTGTGAGCCCACGGCAACAGTAGTGTGTGTTTGTGTATGCCTTATTTAATTTTGTGTTATTTTTCTGCAAGAGCGTAGAAAGAAATATATATATATGGGTGGCAGAGATGACAAAAATTGATCAGTGAAAGCATGTTAAACCCTATTCTTGCTGAAATCTTTGAGCAATGTATGCTGATTTTAGGGGCTGGTGGGGAAAGGGTTACATGTAGGTAAGGTATTCTCCTGATTGCCCTACAATAGAGTTCTATAGTTTGTGTTCCTTAGACTTTCAGAACGATGAACCATGGACAGAACGCTGTCCATTTCTACAAGGAGAAAGAATATTGATGCGATTTTGAATATCTCTGAATGCAGTGCTGTAATTGGATGCTTTGGTTTCCTGACACAAGAGTACATGTACACAGAAAGCTGCAATCATGTGAGACTGTGTTTTCAACTCGGATCTTGTTACAAAACATGTTGAATCAACTCACTCTGCTATTTCGGATGTTAGCAGAGCAGTAGATCGTCATTTCGGGACTCGTAATATGTATATGATTGCTATCTCTGATTCACATCTCTTTCTGAGTTTCTCTTAGTGTACATGCGTCGGCATTTTAAGTGTTGTTGGGTAGGAAAGTTTCACAGATCGCAATCAACCAATTCATTATATTGAGAAGTATGGATTGCAAAGAGGTGTACTGGGATACAATTTACTATGTTAATTTTTTTTTTTTAAGTTGATGTGTAGAGTTTCTCCACCTTAACTTTTGTGTTGTCTCATTGTAGCTATTTTCACTGACACTTCATTCGTTTCCTTTGACAGGTATCACAAAATGAGGTAGTGGTAATACACTTTTGTGCTCAATTTTCAACAAAGTCAATACTCCTGATGTTATTTGCTCCAACAGTATTTACTCAAGGAAATAAGGAAAAATATGGTGAAAACCATTCCAACAGTGGGTAAATAATCAGCATTGACCCCAAAAAGGAGAAAACTTCAACCAACTGATGAATTTCACATCAGGGTCTGCATGCCCAAGTGCAAAATATTAAATCTACTTGCATGGATCCATTTAGACTATTGATCATTATGTTCCCCTAAATATCTAATTTCTTTCAACACACCATTAGATGGTAAAGATTATTTTTCGTGCAAACAGTGTTTTATTTCCAGCTGTTTACTTCTGCTTGTAGCGTTCTGATTGCCTATTTGCATAACCTGCAATAACGTGCTATTCTTTAATATTATTTTTGTTTTAATTCTGTGAAGAAGTTATTGCATGCAGAAATACGCAAGTATGTTTCTTGGGAAAATGTTTACCATCAATCGTAGATTGCAATCAGATACAACTTTGAGCCAAAGACAGCCATCTGGTTAAGTAATTGATACAAAGGGTAAAGAAACAGTAACAACTACAAGTGCCAGGAAGCATGTCCAAGACTGCTGAATGGCGCCCTCTTTTGAGGGAAAAGTGCAATTTATCACCTGTTTGTTTCCCTGTCAGATGGTATCCACAATAACAAGAACAACAACTCTTTGTGATGTAACAGATGGTATAGCGTCATTTATAGTGTATTGTCATATGATGTTGAACCTATGATGAATGCTTGGTATTGTATGTTGGGAAAGGGAGGGGGGGTGGTGGGAGGGGTTGCCCAGTTGTAATAAGTTGATACTCTGCAAAGAATACTTTCTCCAAGGCAATTTGTAAATGCTCTGGGCTGGGTCACATGAAGATTTTTACTGATATGAAGAAATGCAGGAAAAATGTGGTAAAAGCTTATACCTTTCATTGTATTATTGCATTACCGAACAAATATGCCTGCTCATCAGTACTGTATATTATCGATAACTTGTGCTAACTCATGTTTTTTGAGAAAGTGATGCAAAGATGAAATATTTCATTTTTGCTTTTCATACAGACCCACTGCAGTGGCCTGAAAATGTGTCTTTTTCCCCCTTGTACAAATGTTTATGAGATGTATTTAATGATCATTGTGAGCTTCTGGACATTAGTGATCTTATGTGTATATGATGAAGTCAACATTAACATAATTTGTACGTTCATGTATTAACAAACTGTATAAAAATGAAAATGTACCATGTGAAAAAACAAAACTACCAAATCAAGGGCATACTATGATGTAAATATGATGTACATTGTACAGATACAAAATATATTTGCTGATTATACTTCCTAAGTGTAATTTTTGTATTAGATTCATCAAGAGATGAGAAAGTGCAGATGAAAGTGAAAATGTTTTCTGAAAGCAAGTGGAAGTCACAAAATGTTTTTCGTCACTCCTAGAAGTCAAACGTCTTACCAGTCTCTTAACTCATAACAGAGAGCAGTTAGTTTTTGGAGCTTTTTGTAGTTGAGCAATAATGGCAAGATGCCATGTTGATCGTTGAGAATACACACCATAAACTCTTATTAGCCATATGACTTGATTTACTGCGCTTTCATGAAAGCTGTGATGCCGTACAATAATTATTGTGATCATTCACGAGCAAACGTTCCTGATTAAAGATTAGCGATGAAAACAACAAACCAACAAACTTGTCAGAGTTGCCATGTGTGTTTTTATGATTTCATTCATATTGATTTGTGGTCAAATGGGTGACATCAGCTGACACCTCATCATTTAATATCAACACAGTTATTTGAGATATTTGAGAAGGGTACACTTATTATATCATCAGCTGAGAATCAGGAGGGCATTATTGCATTATGAGATTTGAGCATGAATGAAATAGAAACAGTTAAAGGGACTGTACAGTACTGGTTGAGATGGGGATTCATGTTTTGAACATTCCTAAGTGAGATAATGAGAAACCTCTCATGAAATATGAAAGAGCATGTAATTTTAAGAAGGATTCAACGTTTATTTGATGAAAATTGGTTTTCAAATGGCTGAGATATCCAAAAAAAGTGATAATGATAAAAGGCGACAGGCCACGCCTTTTATTAGGATCTCTTTGTTTCACGTTGTTTTTGGATATCTCAGCCATTTCAAAATCGATTTTCATCAAATAAACTTTTGATACCCCTTAGAATTGCATGCTCTTTGACATCTCATAGAGCGGTTTCTGAATATCTCGCAAAACGTTAAAAGCTAAATCCTCACCTTAAAGAACTGTACACACCCTTTAAATGTCATGAAATAAAAAGTTTACTCAATCAAAAGTGGGGAGATTTGTAAGCATTGCTCCAAATATAGGGTAAAATTGTGCCCTTGTGGTTGTGATTTTTACCATTTAACTGAAAATGAAAGAATCTGAACTTGAAACAAATAATGTAGAGGAGATCAATCTCTAAATGTGATACAAATAAATAATCACCAAAAAATTGTGATAGTGCCCTTCTAGTTATCAGCTGACGATATCACAAGCTTGGTCCTGTCAAGGAGACATACAGTCTGATCATCCAAAACAAAACAAGTGAAGTAATTGACCTGCTTATAACATAACAGTCAAACTTGACAGAAAACCATAGAGACTTGGCAAATATTCTTGAGACACATGTACAAAAAGGATACAGCTAAGGCAGTGAACGTGGACCAAAGTGTAGAACAGTCAGTTTTTACATGTGCACCAGGTACACTGTCCTTTTGCTTGTTGTTCTAGCAATAATAACTTTTAAAGATGTAATTGAGTCATTGTGGAATATGATCCCCTCCCCCCCCCCCCCGAAAAAAAAAATCATTAATTTAATTTTAATAACATATACAGTGTAAGATTTGAATAGACACACACTCGAAAAGAAATCAAACCCTTCTAGTGCTAATCGAGGTAACAGAAAACGAGGTGTTTTTAGGATACTTTATTAGGATGAGAATTGACGGAAAGTTTGGTGGTTATGTAAATTTCCCCACCTTAACCAACAGTTCACTGGTGAACATGATCCTTGATCGTTTCGTTTTGTAAAGAATTTGCCACAGTACCACCACAATACTAATGTGTGTGGAGCAATCAATATCATTCCATTCCATTCCATTTGTCTATTTGGCAAAATATAAAACAATATACAAGTCATAACAGAGAAGTAAATGTAACATTAAAGGCCAGGACTCCTTAAAAGCAATAATGTGTTTGCAGCTGAACCCCTTAAAAAAGAGAAATACATAGCACTTTTAAACCATCACTAGTTGTGACATGGACCAAAGCATACACAAAATGAAATAATACATACATAATGCATCAGTACATAATACATACATAATACAACAAACATGTACCTCAATTTGTTGGCACAAATGTGCCCTCACACATCCATCATAACTGCACACAGAATGAGAAATGAGAGAAAGAAAGGCAGAGGAAGGAGGGAAGTCTAGTCAGTTATGGATACCAACTGTCTAAATGCACTCTGTTTGTATAGAACTTTAAACCTGGAAAGTGTAGTACATTGTACTAGATTTAAGATCACCATCACCAGAATTCCATTCCTTGACACCAGTAAAACGAATAGATTGCAATCTTAGAGTTGATTATGTCAGGTTTGCGAAAATTATATAGTGTTCCCAGGTGGGATACAAGTGAAATGATGAATTTATCTGAAGCATGTTGTTGCATACTTCAGGCAACATATTTTGATGTTATTATCTGGCAGTATTACGTAGTTCTTATAATTATGAGAGAGAGAGAGAGACAGACAGACAGACACACACACACACACACACACACACACACACACACACAGAGGGAGATGGAGGGAGGGGAGTGATCGAGGGAAAAGTGGGGGGGGGGCATTTTAAGGCTGCGGTCTTTATTTACAAGTTTCTTACAGTATCTTTTGGTAATGAGATACTTCAGCTCCTGACCCTTTTCCTAAGTATGAAATAAGTTGCATCATGAGATGGTTGTCGAGCATCCATTTTTTTGTCATCGTTTTTCTTGGTACAATGTATTAAATGAATTTGAGATGGATATATGTCACATATGGTGTCACTGTAAATTGCATGTTTGCATGAGAATATGCTTGACTCTGGATGTTTCATATGCATTAGTATACATTTGATACAATATCACGCGTGATGTATTGCCTTTATTCACGTTAATTTCTCATTTCTTGAAATAAACCTATTTAGGGCTATAAGTTCCTTTTGACAAAAGCTCTCCATGACATGCGCGCACCTACTCGCGAGCCAGTGCCTACTGCCCTCTACCGTTTGATTCATTCGAGGCATCATGACGTACTTCAGCCTTGTGAATAATTCTCCATAGAGACACACGATGTGAAGTAGATTTGTAAACGATTATTATTATTATTATTATTATTATTATTATTATTATTATTATTATTATTATTATCATTATTATTATTATTATTATTATTATTATTATTATTATTATTATTATTATTATTATTATTATTATTATCATTATTTTCCCTATTTTATCCATTAGCATAGATGTCGTAATACTGTAAAAAAAGAATGATTTCCGGTTTTGACAAATGCAGACAGAACAGAAACAAAAATTGATTTGACTTGTATAGGAAAACCAATCGAATTCATTTCTATTCATCATTTTATTAATATGCATTTCCTCATTTATCATTCCATTAATCTAATATTCACTCTTCAGTCATATCACATAAAATTGATAAATTCACTGAACATCAAAAATATAAACAGAAGTTCAATTCTTCATAGTATATAGGCCCTACATGCATGATTTTAAGTGAACCACAATTTACTTTACGACCTCCTGGTGGCCTTCAATTTAAATCAGCAGTGAATGCTTGTACGCAAGCAACAACGGGAGCAGCATATTACTCATTACGGCTCTGGCGAATGACTTGATGAAGAGCCTTGCATAGAGGGGACTCGAACCGAGGTCCTCGTGATTGATACTCCGTGGTCTTCTTCTTCTTCTTCTTCTTCTTCTTCTTCTTCTTCTTCTTCTTCTTCTTCTTCTTCTTCTTCTTCTTCTTCTTCTTCTTTCCTTAGTGTTAAAAGGGAGTTTTTTTTTTCATCAAACATTTTATAAAACGGAGCCAGGCAAGTTGACGGTAACCTTGGACTCCTATCTTCAATTTGTCTGTCTGTCTGTCTGTCTGTCTTATTTGATATAAACAAATGATTGAATGAATGTATAAATAGATAGATAGATAGATAGATAGATAGGTAGATAGATAGATAGATAGATAGATAGATAGATAGATAGATAGATAGATAGATAAATAAATAAATGAATAAATAAATAGAAATATTATTAAATATATGATATCAAATCTCCCTCTATCTCTCTTTATGCCCCTATGTATGTATATATGGAGTGAAATGCAGAAAGGAGAAAGGAGACAAAAAAATATTGAGAGACTGATATAGAATACAAAAAACTCGATGTGAAATGGAACGTATGAAAAGTAAAGACTTAAGGTGCATGTGAGTTTGAGAAAATAATACACGATTGCTTTCAGAGATTATCTCTACTCCCTAACTCGAACACGCTTAAATGAGTGAACTATTTTGGAACTTTATGTCAGCAACATAATTTTAGAGCACCATGTTTGTTACATAACAACAAAACCCACCAACAAAAAAATGGTAGTCATGGCAACGCTTTCAAATGTGTATGGAAATGTTAACACAGGGAAATTCTCTCATGCCTGATATTATGTTCCCATGCACACCTATAACTTTATGGTCATCACATAGAAGGATCACTCAGTCTTGAATGAAACAAAATAGGATGGCCGAAATGCATTGGGAATCCCATTCATTTCCTGACTGAGATTGACGATCGGAACATTCACTTGGAATAGAGCCATCTTTCAACAACGATCGGATGCTTCTGGATACAGATACCCTATCCAGTAATATGTCCGCTTTGTGTTACAACCATAATGTGATCCGTGCGTTACTGATTAGCTTGTATGCAAACTATGCACCGACGGAATGTTGCTTCGATGGTTCAATGTTCGGTTATACGTGCGCAACATGACAAGTGGCTGGTCTATAACAACACAGATTGATAGCCAATGTCAAGAGATAAAGTACGTCAGAGTCATTACGTAAGTTATATTTAGGTGCACGACATGACGATTGTGTCTGATGATTTCTGCAGAACTCGACGCTGTAATAAAACAAACTTTGAGGAAAACACAATCCACTGTGAATGCTGAAAGCAGGTGGACAATACCAGCCTCTTATAATTTACGATGCATGCCATGGTTGTAAAGGTAAACACTATCAACCACACCACATCACAATGGTGATATATATATGTATATGTATATATATATATATATATATATATATATATATTCATGATAATCAAATCCATATGCAGCTGTGATACAGAGACGACGTTTAATAACTAAAAACCTTTTACCGGAGATTGATAAAATATGACAAGTATATGTGCCAAGTATCATGGCCAGAATATTAAAGACAAAATCCTGAACTTCTTGGATAAGGATAATGCCAAACTTATAAATCAAACCCCAACCCGCGGCATTATTTTCTGTGTGTCTCTATAGGTGTGTACGTTTAGTTTGGGACCGTTCTTTTGAAGATGATGTGATAGGTTAAAGGCATTATTTACTATTTGCAGATGAAACAAAAACCCAGCTTTAGTGCTTCAAAATAGTTCTAAAATGTGAGTTGGGGATATAAACAACCAATGTAAAATTTTCGATCAGTATAATCAATGTTAAGTATTGTTAAACATACAAAATGTGAACAATACGTATAATAAAATTGTTTCTAGAATAAAATGTCTATAGTTATGGCTTATTGAGGAAAAAAAGTGATATCTCCTTATATTTAGGCTTTATTGCAAAATGTATATGGTAGGATGTTTTGTGATACAACTGACCTACACATATGGATCAAATGTGATGACTCAAACATTTTATAAATCGCTGCTCCCAATGATAAACAATACCTTTAAAGCGAACATATAGGCCTATATATGCAAATATGAAAATAGGTCTTGTCTTTGCAACAAAAATACTAATTTATGTTTTGTCTAATTTATAACGATTTTAAATACTTTCCTTTGCTCTTCGTGTAAAGGTGATCATCGTGGTAAGTGGGTAACAATACGTATTGCAAGATACCCAAGGGAAAACACAAATAGGAACCACCCCAAACACAAATAAACAAGCAAACAAACGAACAAACAAACGAACAGACGAACGAACGACAAAAGATATATATACAGTGTTGTATAAAGAATTTCAGCATTGTATGAAATTGTGGTTAAACTGACGATATAGAGAGTGTGGAGAGATTGTATGTTGAGCATAAAGGACACGAAGCTTTAAACAAGTATCAAAGGAATGTAGAATTCATTAGTCTCTGACAACCCGAGACTTTCAAAACTTTCGAATTCAAAGTTGTGGGGGGGGGGGGGAGCAAGATGAAACTATCAACAGTGATCAAGTGTATATCAGTGGAAAAGATGGAAAATAATTATGCTTGAGAGGGTTTTCCATGGGAGGAATAAGGAGAGACTACAGACATAGTTGAGGGATGAGAGTTTCACGGAATGAGACATAGATTGATGCTGCGCCATGTCCCAGCAGCTGTCCTATACTTGTATCAGATGCCACGCATGAAATGATAATTGCAGATCAAGAAACATCTCTGGATGACGTGGCGCGTAAACTCTACATCCGGAAAGTTGGTGCGCTGTCTGTCCGTGATTTTCACTTTCTCTTTATAATCCCCAACTCTGTGGGGCGCGCTCCAACTCCATTGATCGTTGATAAGTCATCGACCGAGAAATAGAAAGTGCGCTGATGGCGTGGAAATGTTGTTCTTTCTAAAATCGTCTGCGCAAGTCGCACAGCTGATGGGGGTATATAAGGCGGTGGTCTGCGGACTCGACCGGCAAGTCAAGAGATCACGAGAACATTTTGTGACATCAGGGTAGAGCACCTCGAAGATAAGAGTGACTGAATTTCAGTGGGTATCACTTTAAAGCTTCTGCATTCGAAAAAAAAAAATACAAGCTAACAATATCACTTCGTTCTTGAGTGTTACGTCATAAACGGAACCTGATACATCAAAATGCCGCAGAATCATGTTGAGCAGGTTGTGCTGGCGAGGAGACTGGAGTCCAGTGTTACCGTCAACTTGCTTGGTGAGTTTATTCATTATTATTATTTTTTTTTTTTTTGGGGGGGGGGGGTGGGGGTACTCGTTTTTTTATTCATGTTAAATATCCTTAAAACTTTTTGGCCCGAATTCACGAAGGTGGTACAAATGAAACCATGGTTTAAACCATGGACAAAAACTGTGGAGTGCCAAGTGTCGCACGGTATATTTCGTTACGAAATTGGTCATTTCGTCGACAAAATGACCGTTTCGTTAACGAAATTATCATTTCGTGGACGAAGTGTTCATTTAGTTACCAAACGTTGTCATTTCGTTACAAAATAATCATTTCATTGACGAAATGACTGATTTCGTAACGAAATATTCCATGCGACACTTGGCGCTCCATAGATTTTGTCCATGGTTTAAACCATGGTTTCATTTGTACCACGTTCGTGAATTCGGTAATTCGGGCCTTTGTGACTTTCGTACCTGTGTCTCCCTCTCTCTCTCTCTCTCTCTCTCTCTCTCTCTAATATGTACATAGGTAAGTTTATTAAACAAATTTTACTGTAATCATGGTACGTAATTTTGGGGGGCAGGTTATAGAAAAGAATAAGTTCACGCAAGTCATTTAAAGTATAGCGTCGAACAAAATTCCTTCATTCACTCATTTATTTTTTTTTCCATTTCCAGCAGAAACATATAACTTTTTTTAAAACAAAAAATGAATGCACAATTACATTACAATGTATGATAAAAGAAATGTATAAGTTTGTAGAATATTGAAAGTATACAGAAATGCTGGAAATGTTGAGGAATGCTTATAATGCAGCTGTCATTTGTATGACGCACCTCTTGACCCCCGGGAAATGTGCGTCATGGTCGCGTCAAGTACCACCAATTTGATGACGCGTGGTGCCGTAACGGGAGCAAAATGTCCGTCACAATACTGACCCATTATGTGCGTCATAGTCGGTCATTTAACCAGAGTGTGTCAAAAGGTTCGTTAATGGGACCGTCATGTAATTTTGCGAGGCTTCTTGCATGGGGCATGGTATCCCTCCGTAACAGAATAAAACAAACTCGCGATCGCGAGTCGGCCGAATTCACCGGCTCCTGGAAACGCGAAAATGACACAATTTTCAATCAGTTTTATTATAACATACTGATACTCACTTCATTCTCGTATGTCTTCTTTTTCTATCTGATGTCAGACTAAAGGTCTTTTCAGAAAGTTTGAGTACAAATTTGCTCCAAAACCACACTACCAAACACGATTTGTGATGAAAATCATCACATACAGCCCGCGGCATCGCGAAGCTCGCTATCCTTCAATCGCATTCACTGTAGTGTAGCATCGACCGTCGACCGTGGAACCTGCAGCGAGCAAAACCACGTGCGTGATGTCGACCATGTGGTACATGACGGTATTGTATACATACAGTACACGCGTACATACGTATACAGAAGGCGAGGCATGGCAGAGGCCAGGCCCCAAAACACATACAAACGATTATGGAACTAACATTACTGAGAGTCTATTAAAACCTGCATTAACTTAAAATAGTAAATTCTATTTAAACACTAGCCATATAAACCATGTACCTAACTTGGGTTTAATAAGGTTCGTGTTTAAATAGGCAGGGGCTTCAATCAAGCTGTTTTCGAATCGGGGAAGGGGAGGCGGGAGGTTACGGAAAAAAAATTACTGTGGCCAGGCCGTAGTTTCGCGAAACTAGATAGTTTGCCATAGCAACGTGTATATCAAAACACGCGTTTCTATGGGATGTCCATGAACTAGGGAACGGTTTAGAGAAATTCGAAGTCATTCGAGGTTGAAGTGGTTTTTTCCTACGCATTTTTTTTGTTGTTGTTGTTGTTGTTCATATCTAAAAAAAAATTCGATTTCTTAATTTTTTTCAACTGGTATTTGGGAGTCTTGTAATATATTTAAAATGTTGATAGAAATTTCTGAATATATTCAGAAAGTACGCCTAGAGGCGCCTACTGTTTGGATAAACGGTAAACATGCAGTCTACGTTCGATACGAAGAAATCATTACGTCTTTCACGAGGAAAAACATACAAAACAAACAAAAAACACCTACGAACGAATGTTGATAGCCAAAACTTTGATAAGTAATAAGCAGTTATCATGAGCGTGAACTGAAATTAATTGTCATGATTTTGTTGTCTAACCAGGTGATGACTGCATCTCATTGAACCTACTCGTAGTGAATTTCTCTGGGCATACGAGACCTTTTAAGTATTTCTGGCTCAGTTGCATTTTCAATTGACTGATTAATCGATCTTTTTTTTTTATTGTTCAGGGAACATAAGATATTCGATTACGTACATTTTATTCGACTGTTTGATGTTTCCTACTATGCGCCAAAAGAAAGGCTATAGAATCACGATATCTTTGCAATGATTCCTTTAATTCAACTAATGAGCTGGTTCTTCGATCGATATTTCCATGATATTTACACGCTGTTTATTCCAGTGCGCGCATTCTTTCGTCTGGCACGCACCTGGGTGTGGCACATGCTTTTGTGGAAATTTCCACAAGGGGAGAGGGGTGGGGTGTCAAGTTTCTTCGAGCCGAAGAGACTGCATGTAAAACAATCTCTTCGCTCTAATTTATTGTCATTCGTGCTTTCCCCTTATTCTTTGCTGATATTGAACATTTAGATTTAACTTTACGAAGGTTGGTAGCACGTGGTTCTATTTTGTTGTGAGGTGTATGTAATTTCTTTTTTTTTTATCATTCTTGGAAAGGAAAAGAAGAGTAAGGGGGAAAGAAGAATAAGAGGGAAAGTAAAATGGAACGAACGGCACGTACGCTCAGCATTCACAGTAAGCCGTCTTTTTACACCAGCATAGTTATCATCATCACCATCAGACATCACTCAGACCATTTTAGCCTTTTCCTATCAACATTAAGAAAAATAAATAACAAATACAAAGTATCAACACCTCCCAACAACACAAATATTTAGAAAAGACAACACACGGCACACTACAGCGGCTGGTATCAAACTTCGTCGCTTCGATTCGAAAAAGTATTGCAGCAAAGCGGAGAAATCGCCGTTACGAAAATAGCAGTGCGAGACACTTGAAAGAATTACGTCAAATACTTCAAAGTATAAAGGGAACGGATAAAGTGATATAAAATGGAAGAAATCGTACCAAACGATGTGTGAGAAACGACAGTGGAGAACGGCAAGTTTAGTAGTAGGCTTAGGCCCTAGCAACAGTTTACAGCACCGAAAGCTACGCGAAAATAAGGTGAAAATAAATACACATTGGAAACTCGGTATTGCGACAAGATCCTTAGGATCAAGTCAATAAACGATACAAAACAAAGGAAATCAATTCATTTTGACCGGAAAATAGTTTGTTATAAGTATTCTGTTGTATGAGATCTCCTTTGATAGGCCGAGAAATACATCGAGCTTCCACGATACTCGGGAAAGACAGTTCGAACGCTTTTCACCTGCACATACTGCAGTGCACATCAATACACGAACAGAAACTCACCTCTTCCTTGCAGAAAAATGATGCAATAACGTTACAAAAAACACACACAACACTCTAAAAATCATTTCATACTTGGGAGGCAAGGGACAAGCGGATGAAGAAGAAGAGAAAAAGAAGCAGACATTGCACAACGGAATGCTTCTACCCCGATTCGAATCGAAACAGGGTACTGGAGTGTAGTGGCAGCTGGCTACAGTGTGCAGCTAAGCTACTATACTAACGCTCCCCAGCCGCCCACAACATGGGGATACAGTACCACGGCGATCGAAGTAAACATCCAGGGTCGACAGGGATTCACGCGGGCGAAGTTCCGTTCGGTGTACACAGTTCGCAGGCAGCGAATTGCGTGAGCGCACACAGAGCTCTGCAGCATTCCAGTCTGGCACGTACTGCGAATAACATGTGCGTCAAGGGTCAGTCATTTTCACGAAGAGGTGCGTCACCATTTTGACTGGTTAATGCGTCAATGTCTCATAGAGGTGGGTCACTTTTTGTGACGGAGGGTACGTCATGGTACCTAAAAGGTATGACGCACATTGGTACTTTGACGCACCTATCCCGGGGGTCAAGAGGTGCGTCATACAAATGACAGCTGCATAAAGCAATGCTTGTATGGTGCATCCCCCTCCACGTAATACAACATGTCATATGATTAATATCTTGTTATACATAGGAAAATAATGACTTTTGAACAAAGTACGAATTCAATATAAATGTTTTATTAAATTGAACTTTTAGTTGTAGGCTATCATCCATTAGCGGTGTGCAAGCTTGTGAGAATGCGAATGACTTATTGTGAGCCCTGGTCATAACAGTGTTCGAATCTAATATTGTTTTAACTGATATTTGTCAATGTGTATAAAGAATTCTGACGGCCGATTTTAGCATATTTCCCCCGTTGAGTTTCATTGCGATCAGGATGAATATGAAGATGCCATCATCAAAAACTAAAATCTAGAAAGAGCAAAATTATTATTATCCCCTCTCTCAATCTCTCGATCTTCTTACATTTTCTTGTTCTTTATCTCTAATTCGTTCATGGGGAAAATTTCTCTCAAAATTATGCGGATTAATTGCAGTCAGCAAGTTTGAAGGAAATCACACAATGAGTTCAAAAGTTCATGAATTTCTAAAGTTTTGGTGCAGCCATCGCTGAATACTAAGAAGGCTAGGACACTTTGCGATGTCATATTAGTCATTAGTGGACTGATATAGAAAAAAAAGATAATAATAAAATGAATTATGTATTATTTTTCATTTTGTATCAAATATCAATATGAAAGAGGATTTGACTTACCTCCTTCAGAAGGCAGGGGAAAATAACATTAACCTCGAGACATGTCAGGTTTTAGAGGGAATATACGCTTGTTTGTTAAAAAGTGAATTTTGTGGAACCACCCTTATTTTTCTCCTACTGTGCGTCACGAATAGTTATAGGCCTTCTTATCCAGCAATGAGAGCAAATGAATTTGATGGAAAACTGAAAATTAATTTCTTTCGAACGGATTTTCCATTTTTTCTCAAACTTTGTTTCCGTGTTCTTCTATTATTTCTGCATTTACTGAATTAACATGCCAAAATTATATTTGGGGTATATTTCCTTTTAACCATAATTTATATACCCCTTTTCGTCGTCGACTTTTTAGCTATTTCTTCGCATTTTTCTTAGTCACTTTTTTCTGAACGTGCGAGAAGTGGTTGCTTTGTTTTACTTTGGTTTGCTTGTTTTGTTTGTGTTTTTCGGGTCAATTTGATTCCCACTTCGCATTTCTCTTATTTAGTTATTAACGATGTCAAAACAATGTACATGCAATTTTCTTCCCTCAATGACTTACACGGCGTAAATTATAGATTTACTTTCGCTAACTCTCTTTCTGCATGTGGTGCTTGGAAAACAGAGAGTTTTTCGAGAATTTTTCGAAAACATATCAATTTCTCCTCAACCGTTTAAAGAATAGTTCCCCCCTAAGAAAAAACAGAATTAATCAAAACCAAACCAAAAACGACGAGTCCTTTCTCTTCGCGAAAAGGCCTTTTGAGTGGGGCATCAGAAGAATTTTATAGCCTCGGGCGCATCAATCTTAAACTGATTATATGAATCGAAACAAGCGATATCAATTTACCAAGAATAACATGTATTTGCGGGAGGTATCGGTCTGCTCTTCTGGGCCCCCCGAATCTCTCACGATCTCTTGGCTTGTATTACGCCCAAAGGGATACTTTCCCCCGCCAGTTTGTCTCAATCGCAGAGCGGCCCGTATGCCTCAGTTCAAATGTCAAATACCGACGCGTGACACTTCGTCGTTATGGGCCAGCTGATATTCTTGTGGTTTTCTTTTTCTTTTCTTATGAAACACAACTGTAGACATTCGATATCTGAATGGAGTCGTCTGCACAATTCATTCATAGGAATTCCACGGTTAGGGGGTAATATTTCTGACATCATTCGACAGCCATGTGTTCTATCTTTAGATCAAGAACTTGAGATTGAGATAACTGGATAAACAAAAGTCGTGCGCTGAAAAACGTGCGAGTTCAATCATCTTTGCATAACTCAAGAAATCTTGGCTCCACATACTTTGAAGTTGCTGTCAACAACCCTTAGAGAAAAGAAAATCATGATTATATGTAAATGATTATGAAATATTCAACGTCAATTCATTTTTATCCTTTTCCATAATAGATTATGTCTTTCTCACTGTTATTTTATCATTCCTCTCTCTTTATCTCTCACGAGCGTGGTTCCTCTTGCAGAATTAAAACACACACACACAAATGCGATGGCAGTCATAGCAAAACATTTTCTAATACGTTTTATAGCCAATAGAGTATTTATAATTCTATGAACACAGCTTTGCCGAATCTTTCAGCCTCCTATGTCTGAATGATGAACCAAAAATAATATTGTCTCTCTGCTACTCCTGTACATTGTTCTAATATATAGGAATGTGCATTTCATTTTTTTTTTTCAAATTGTATAATTCCATCAAAATGGACAAACTCGTTTTAGAATATGATTAGGTGACAATCACATAGTGACCGCTGGATTTTTGTGTGCAACCACCGAAATTTGGCTTTGCACGCTCGGTTAATTTATCTCTTAAATTTTCACGTTCATCAGAAGAATAACAGATTATCAGTATGATATAGCAGAAATTATCATACGTATACATTACGAGGAAATAGGTAACTTCGCAACTAAGCATGTGCTGTATATTCGTATCATGTGAAAGCAAAGCAAGAGAACCATGATGATGGACCACAGAACTTTATAGGCCTACACATGTGCATAGACATGATAGAGTTCTGTGTGATGGACCCTACATGAAAGCTAACTTGCACAGCAGCAGCAGCAGCACCCCCTCCCCTTACCCCCTCCCCCCCCCCACACACACACACACAAAGTCGATATTGACACAAAGTGGACACAGAGTGAGCTTAATAAGAGATAAGACAAAAAATTATATAGGAATAACAGAATTTGCTCAGGGTTTTGAGAGTCATTGACTAACATTTTCAATTTCAATTCCAATTTATTTTCATATTTCTCACAAACAGCACAGAAAAAAAAAATGTAATAATACAATACAAAATTGTATAAGACATAATATAGATAAAACTTAACCGGAATGTACAATAGTTTATTTTGTCTCGTTATAAACGCAAGGGTCTGTTACTAGAGTTGAGCTATGGTCATAATGCGAGAAATATGATGGGGCCTACGTAAAAGTAATTAAGCTTGTACAGCTGCAGATCCCGTTATAAATCAGATTAGGGGAATTAAGAAAATATCTATATTTTTTTAGACCATACTATGACTAGGGGAACCGATTAAAACAAAGTGAAAATGATCAAATAAATATTACTAAATAAAACACAGAACACACAAACACATTGACTAATATATCATGACTAACTTATCATGTATTAGGCCTATACATGCAGAAAGTGCAGAAATGAAGTAGCCTATTTCTTTGATGATAAGGATGCAAACCAACTAGAATTTTGCAAAGGTGACATTCTACGATGAACAGTGCAAGCAAGGACATTTTGAGAATTTGATTTATTCGCTTAAAGATAACTGTCCAAGTCAAATTCGAAGATAGGCGTTTTTAATCACAAGGTACAGTAATGATAACACTGATCAAGGATGACGGTAACAGTAAGTGAAGCTTAGTTCCTTAGGACGATAATGTTTTTAAGCATTACTATAAACCTGTAAATTCTATGACAATTACAATTACAATGCATAATGATGATACTGATAATAATGATCATTGTTCCCGTTATCTTAACTGTTGTTATCATTATCATTATCATCAATGTTATGATAATAATAATGATAGTAATAATAATAATAATGATAATAATAATAATAATAACAACAATAATAAAAAAATATTTATCATTATTATTATTATTTTTTTCATTATTATTATTATTATCATCATCATCATCATTATCCTTACCACTTATACAGTGTAGTGATGCACTCCAATATTCCTGCATAAGGAACATCTTCTTACAGTACAAGCTGCCACAGTCTTGGAAAGAGATTATTCCATGTAACGTGTAAGCTTATAAACGCATGCCTCTGTCTTTACATCATGTTCAAGAAATGCTCGAGGTTAACTCGTGGTTGAACCATAGTCATTTCCTATTCTACACAACACGAGGAGCAAATTATTCAATGTCCAGACAATCACATCCAGCAGCGATGCGAAATTCCGCGGATGCCGAGGCGGTGAGTGGATCGTCAGCTATATTATAGGCGAAACTCGGCGGGAGATGCCTGCCCGCGCGCTCCGCGGTATACTTGCGAGGGGTTGTCTAACCAGGGCGTGTCTCGCACCACCGGGATCCGGGTATAGATGCCACTGTGATGCGTTCATTTCGCGGTAACTTTTTGGCAGGTGATGTTGACTTCCGGTGAGGATACATCCGAGTCACCATCATTGTCACGAATGAAATGCAACAGCTGTGTTCATTTGTCTGTTGAAAAAAAAAAAGCTGGTATCATCATCAGAACTTGGTAGAGTGAACAAATTTTGAGAAAGAGGCGAGAGCATTATGATTATTTTTGCTCTTGATGAACATTCTTGAAATAAAGTCAACAATGCATTCCACTATGTTTGTATTTGATCTGTTTAAAATGGAGATCGGGCTTCACATTATCACTTTGTTTTTCTCACAAATTAGTGCTCAGAACTCTTCTTGCATAATATGTTCTTAATATGCATTCATGTTTTGGATTGAGTTTATTCCACACACGTAAGGTATAATAGGAAAGGTATGCTATAGTTTCTGCTGGAGGCAAATTGAAAAATTAGTACTTCGTTGAAACGAAATCTAACATTTGCATTACATTGTTGGTGAGTATGTCGTCTGGCTCAGCATATAAGACCTCCCGTAGCCCACATTATGTTTGTAATCATTCATAAAGGTCGAGCTCAACGAGACACAGTCTGCCTTATTGAGCAGTTTAACATCTGTTCGACTGGCTGCCCAGTTCTTTATTCTTGTTACATGACAATCAAGAGTATTACTGTCATGCTAATCATTAATTCAATTCTGATTCTTTGCTTTACAGGGGCCGCGGTGACGTCAATGTTAGTCAATGGCGTCGAGAGGCTGTTTTTAAGGTGAGATTACTATTACAATTTTTTATCATGTATCGCCGGCTGGCAGTTATGTACGACTTGTTTCTGATTACCCTCAATGTCCTAAGGCGAGTTCTTGAACTTAACTGTTGATTCTTGGTGATCTTTACTTCCATTATTAATATGTCCTTGCAAGTTCATGACCTTTAAGCGTGTCGTGATTGGCAGCTGAATGAATAGGCAAAATGAAATGAAAGGAGATAAACGGTGCATTTCAGGTTTTCTACGCTCGGTGTATTTGATTGTATGATTGTTACACGGTATTTGGTTTGATGTAGCATTGTTTAATATGACAGGCGAAATGTGTTATTTACCATGAATTGATTCTGAAACTGTACAGAGAAAAAGTGAGAAAAAACGCCATTATCTGTTTCGGAATCACGGTCGATTAGTTATAATGACTGCTAACGCAATTTATATGTGCGCTTTGAGAATACACCTAAACTATTAAGTGCGTTTGTTTTGAGTTCATTTATGCATGTCTTTGTGTTTTATGCAATTGCCTAGCCACGTATCATATTTTCTTCCCGCTTTTTATTTTTAGCAAATCCACGGTGCTAGACAACAAATCTCCAATTAGGAGCGGCATTCCATTCATCCTTTGTAAGTAAATTCATTAAAAGTGGTAAGCGTAGTTGATATAGTAGTAAAAGTAGTAATAGTAGTAAGAAGAAGTATTAGTAGCAGGAGTATACACCTTGTTATTGTTGTTTCAATGGTAATAGTAATAATGACAGGGGAAATAACTGTGATGATATCTATAGTGATAATGATGATAAATAGAAATTATACAAGATTAAAAAGAAGAAGAAAAGTAGAAAATATGCGCATATCTGTAATTTGCAATAAAATGTATTTCACATAGCGGCGAACTTATAAGTAGGTTCATACGTTAAACGCCAAGTGGAGTATACTAGTTGTGAACGATGAAATGTATTTTGTTTGTTTCACCAGCCCACGATCCCGCTCACGACTTCTTCAGAACAACTCACTGGACTTTGGTGGAGCAGAGCAAGGTATGTTTCTGTAAGGTCGCAATCACCGACATTCAGTGATTAATTTAGCTATGCCGTGTTTTGCATTTAATAGGGGCGGGTCTAAAAATGTTCAGTTTGTTCACCAGCTGTTTACCAAGATTGGGTGGATGTTATTACTCCAACAGTGATGCGACATTCTATTATTTGTTTTTTTCTTGTTTTTCTAACTTGTTTAGTTATTGTTGTTTTCGTCAAAAGAAAATCTACCACTCATTAAATCATTTGTGTATTCCCCACCTATTCTCGACCAAATCAAAGCTCGACTACAAAAAATACAAAAAAAAAAAAAAAACCAAAACATCTTATGTGCTTTTTCTCTATTTCCAACTCACCCAGAACCCAAATGGGGATGTCAGTGCGTCTTTTGGCCTGGAAGACAGCGATGAAACCAGGAAACGATGGAACTTCAGGTAAAGCCATCTCTTTTGGCGCTGAACATTCACATGACAGTGGTTATGATAATTAAGATACAGACGATATGAATGAGATAATGATTACAATTATAATTGCATCGTTATAGTAAGAGGATAATGATTGTGACAAAGATATTGAGTTCTACCATCACTGCACATAATCGGAATTTAATTATAAAGAGGACATGACTATATGATAATTTTATTGTCATGACCTCCATGATATAACATCACCATAACAAAGTCAATATCATAAGACTATAAACAAACGTTTACATCAAGTATGAACAACAGCTTATAATATAGGCTGTTGCTCAGAGTTGTTGTGAACTTTATTGCTAGTTTTCATGTTGTATGTTATGGTCTGTTATTTCCAAATAGATACAAACCCCACATTTCCAGCATTGTTCCAGTTTTTTTTTTTTTGCAAGGTTGCTCAAGGTGCTGCATTTGTAGCGTAGTATTATAAGAAATACTTATATTTTTCAACGTTGCTGTGAGAAGAGAAACACATGATTAAAACTGTAATCTCTAGAGAAAAGGGAATCGAGCTAACGGTATAACCATGTCTGCGAGGCACCTGATCAATATGTTTCCAATTGATTTCATTTCATTTCACCTATTTTCGTAATTCTCAACTGAAGATCATAAAAATAAAAAATACGACTGAGCATGGACTCAGTGAACAAAAAGGTCAAAGACACAATACTCTCGAAGTACCAAAAGAATATAGATGAATACGGTGGCACCTACATAAAAACAAGCTTGTAAATTGCAGGTCTCTTTAAATCCTTGGTAATTTTAGATAATTTAGGGGAACTGATATTTGGTGGTGGACTGAGGCTTGATCACCTTAATGTTGCACCATGAGTTATGTTTTATTTCTTTGTTTTTCTTACAGATTCAAGGCAACGTTGAAGATCTCCCTGCGAAAGAAGGAGGTGGCATTCGATTACAAAATTGAAAATAAAGGTAAGAAGATAAAGGAAACAAATGGAATGAATAAAAGATTGATATGTATAAGTGGAGACAGAAATCTGACGAATTGAGAAGGGCGAATCCTCCTCCCAAATACACCTGTTTTGAATTGCACCTTGATCGCATCTCTGTCAAAAGGAATCATCTCCTCGGCATACAATCTTTGAAAAGTTGAATTCTATGTATATAACGTAAGAGCTATACACTATTTGAATTTGACCCATCTATCTATTCTCTTTTTTTTTTATTTCTATCTGTCCATTTTATGTATGTACATATCTTCATGGCGATGATTTCATATCTATCTATGTAAATATAATATGCATTTATTCATGTATCTATCCATCTATCTATCTATCTATCTATCTATCTATCTATCTGTCTTAATTATGTAAACATATAGCTTGGTATCTATCTTTATAGAGCTATCATGCACTCATTCAATCCATCTCCTCACAGATTCGAAACCGTTTGCCTGCGCTCCGATGCTTCAGAATCATTTCCTGGTTGATGACGTCACAAACACATCTATCCTGGGGCTCCACGACTCATATTCATCAGATGAGGTAACGGTGATATCAAAGAGGAGAACTGATACTCAAATGATTTTGTTACGTGTTATTCGAAGACACTTTACAGGGATTATAACCGATTTCGTAAGTTCAAACAGAACCAGTACATCATCTAATGGAGTCAAATAGCAATTGTTGGAGTAGCAACTTGATTGATAAAATTAATCAATAAAATAATGTGAAGAATAAAGATAATTATCAATAGTATTCAGTACTTCACTCAAGGTTACCACCCAGCCATTTCATTCATTGTGTCATTCCCCCCCCCCTTTTTTTTCTTTCTTTCGTTTCAAGGTGAGTTACGGCGCCGTTATCCCAGAGGGCAGTGACCGAGTCTCAGTAGAAGGTCCGCTAGACAGGTACGCAGTCTTGACTTTCACGTTCAATTCTTTTTTACTGTGTATAGTGTATTGCTCCTGTGCCTGTAGTGCACTGCACACACCTTGATCGTTCTCCATGTGCAAATGCATGTCAATTTCCAGAAAAATATACACGATACTTTTTTTTTTCATACATAAATCATTCGAGTGAGGATAATTCTAGAATAGGACTTAGTTCTTGACAGTTGAAAAGCTTTAGCTGAAGTGGTAGACACAAGATCAATAAAGGTGCCAGGTCAATATACTCCTAGATAGGAAGGCATGTTGAATGGAAACTGATAAGAAAATGATAAGAAAATATAGAAGAAAAAAAGGGGAAGGAAGAATAAGAAGAAGAATAATAAGAAGAGATAATCAGAAGTGCTTATTGTAGGAAGGAGTCGAAGACGATGAGGAGGAGGAGGTGGTGGGTTTTGTCCATGATCTGAATACTCCGCTGTATAATATGCTTCATAATTACATACTTTTATTTGTCATCCCGCAGACTGTACGCGAACTCTTCTGACGAGCATGTTCTAAAGAACACTCAAGAGGGCGCTACACTCACACTGAGGAAATGGAATCTTCCTGATTCGGGTAAGAAAGTGCTCCAAGTGACAAGAAAAGGGCTTCGTAATTAATCAAAACTGCAATGACGTGACGCGCAACAATGCTACATATTCACTTACAGTACAATATTTGTATTATGTGTTCATGTATACACAAAGTAAGTATTCACTTCATGATAAATAGTCATGGTATACAATCAGAATATTGAGACTGTGATTAACAGCTGGATGGAAATGACATTCACAATGATAACGAAAAGTACCATTTGTTGGCGTTTATTATGCAAAGGTATCATTATTTGTTTCCGTTTGTGCGTCTGATGAAAGACATATCGACGGTTTTCGAGATTGATTATCCATGTGGCTGATTTTGAACATGAACACCAGAATGGGTTAATATCTATAACTACGCCCCTTCCTCTCTCGCTCGTTCTAACAGTGATCTGGAATCCTTGGAACGAAGACGCCCAGGGCACACACGACATCACCACCGATGAGTACGCCGAAATGATCTACATCGGCTGCGGTCATGTTAGCCAACCTGTCACCATCCTACCTGGTGGCACCTTCCACGCCTCGCAAAGCTTCTTCATAGAACAGAATAATGCTTCTAGCAATTAGTATTCCAAACGATCTCCGAAGAACTGTGTGCATTTCCAGTGAAAAATGTTTTTCTAATCCGTTTTCTTGCTTCGTTGTACAGTGGTGAATTTTGTACTCTCGCCGTCCATGTACAAGATTCCATTTCGCAACACGTCCGTATTTGCACTTTATACGTTATTTGTTACATGAAATCTATATCAGTGGACAATCTGTTGAGGACACTACTGTCAACAGCAAATCATGGCAAATACGAAAAAGTTGGTATTAAGTTGGAAAGATACAAATTTTGATCACTTCTTAAATTACAAGGAAAACAAACATTGAAAGAAGCAACAATTTAATCATGATAATCACTAATGTGGTCCTTGCGATAGAATGAATAAACCATATTTGTATAGAATATGCACCTCAAATGTAATGTCCCGTTACCTTTACCTAGATTCAAAAGAAGGTACTTCTGCGATTAAAGTAACAAAACAGGAAAAGATATTCTACAATTTGACGGATAATAATGAATCTGCGAATGCGTCAAAGAGAATGGGAAAGCTTGGTGTGCAATGTCTGTTGTACACTACATTGCTCTTCCAAGAGACAATGATTACGCTAATTGCTGTAATGAAAAATGACGGATGAAACGAGACTACTGATGTGGAAGAAGTTAACTGGTTCCTTACAAGATCGAGTTAAAAGTTGATTGAAGTGTGAAGGAATCGTATCATACACAGTGATGATTCCGATCATACACAATAATATTAATGATGATTCCGAAAGGTATTGATGCAGCTGGCTGTATCAATGATTTAAGATGTACTATGCCAAAGAAAGGTGACATTTGTTTGATTTTATAAAACAATTTCTGTTTGACGATGTTTCTATTTTCCCATATTGTTGACCCGTTGCACAATCTGTTGTAGTCTATTTCAAATTGTAAATTTGTACGAGAAACACGTGAAATTTCAAATTCAATTTCAATTTCAATTGTTGTGTTTCGTGACGTCTGTGAATCCGTGATGTCTTGAAAAGTGTAAAAGTCAAAACCCTGATGAACAAAGAGACAGAGATATTGCTTGTCGCTGTTGAAGCTACACTTCACGTTGATAGCACTACCAAACATACTGTAGGCAACGAACATGGTCGTTATTACACTAGCAGATATGGACACCACGTGAGTCCGTGGTGCACTTTGTCGCTTTGTGGTAGAGCGCCATCAGTGTTGCTCAAGACTCGTTGAACGCTACCTGCGACCTTATGCAGTTATGTACATTTATGTCGGCGTTTCAGAAAGTCTCTACCGCACTTAGTTTGACATCTCTGTAGTTTCGTTCTGTTGTAAAGTTCATGCACTGTGACATGTTTTACATTTTTACTGAAACACTATACACAACGTGTATATAATGTGAGATATGAAAATGCTTTATAAAAGTATGTCTTTTGGTTCGCTCGAACAAGACCAATGCGCATTCTTTTTCTACAATTTATTTTGTTCCAACATGTTTTGTAGTATAACAAGATGATTTCTTTTTCTTTGAATATATGTTTTAAAGTGGAATAAAAAAAGGTAAATGAAAGCAATCAAGTGGTCTTTTTGTATTATGTCTAACCGCATATTGTTTGCAAGATTCATTCCTTTTGAAGACTTGTAGATATAATCAAATGTTTATATGTTATAGTGATGAGTTTACCATTCACGAATGACAAATCCAGATGTTCCGCAAACTTTACATTATTGTTACAAAGATAGCTTCCGTCATATCAGTTAATCACTCTCTTTAGAATGACAATGATTATGATACTTTAGCTTCAATATACATATACGTAAATAACACGTACAAAAAAAAATACTTATTTTTATAGCATAGCAAACGTCTCGCTAACTGCTCTCGTTCACTTTGCTAATCAAATTCATTCAGAGAATAATGATCGATAAAGAACTGTGAATCTTTGTGCAAATATAGCTCGAAGTCCATTCAAATTCGCAATTTTACGATGGTAAAGAGGATGATCACCCGATAATTGACATATCACATTGTCTTATAGTTCCTAAGCGGTCATATCAACTACTTTTCACAAAACTCTGTGTACAATGTTGCAGCTGGCATCATTAAAATGTACAAGATGTTCTGATGTGGAGCTATAAGACTGTTGATAAAGTTTTGGATGATTAAATGAAATAATCAAACCCAGTGCACAGACGACGAGTTTTGTCTTATCTCTATCTTTCTATCTTGTTCTTTCCTTCCTGCTCCCTCTCTATTGTTTGAATAAAGAGCAATAAAAAAAGAAGAAAGTCGTGATGAATGTAAAATGACAAAAGGACAAAAAGTAACATTCCGAACACAAATTCTTGTCCATCAAAAACCGGCTAAGGATACCGACTCCAATTCTGGCACGCATCACCCGTCCACCCCCTCAAAGAAACAATGAGCAGATTGCTTTGTGTCAGATATCATGAAAAAGAATGGAAAAAAAAAAGTAGAGAGAGAATGGAAAACACAGGATGTATGTAGGCGTAGGTCTACATAATACGTATACGTCTGACGTATTTTGTTTGTGGCAGCGTGGATTTGTGCAGCATTTGATGTTGCTGTTGCTGTTGTTGTTTGAGAGAAGTCCACAAATAATGCTCATGTCTTTTCGTACGAAAATGATGAATAGTGTGGACATGGTAGACAAATCATTCTGGCACAACTCTGGTAAGCCCATAGTGTCATCAAGTCAATTTTATATACACAGGTAGATTCCCCTAATATAGCTCCACCTACTTATCTTGACATCCTCTCCTATAGACAAAAGATTGTGAACTTCAAGAAAGGGATATACGTATAATATGTCTGACGTATTTTGTTTGTGGCAGCGTGGATTTGTGCAGCATTTGATGTTGCTGTTGCTGTTCTTGTTTGAGAGAAGTCCACAAATAATGCTCATGTCTTTTCGTACGAAAATGATGAATAGTGTGGACATGGTAGACAACTCATTCTGGCACAACTTTGGTAAGCCCATAGTGTCATCAAGTCAATTTTGTATACACAGGTAGACTCCCCTAATATAGCTCCACCTACTTATCTTGACATCCTCTCCTATAGACAAAAGATTGTGAACTTGAAGAAAGGGAAAATAACAACAACAACAACACCTAATTGCTAGCATCGACGAGGAACACAGTCATTAAGTAAAAACAAAAAGAATAAAAAAGAGAAGAAGACAAGCAAAACATGAAATCATATTTATTTCATTTGCTCTTCCAGGAAAGCCGAATCCCAAGGCAGTGGGTATTTCCATAGAACTTGGCTCGCCCCACCTTCCCGAGAGCGCTTCGCCGGATACACCTACATCATCAGCATCATCGTCAAAAGCCCCACTATTTGGCACGGCTAGAATATCTAAAGGTTTACACCAGCTGATAGAGGCTACAACATTATATGTCCTTCGCGAATGAATCAGAGAGAGGATAGCCCGATACAAGAGAAATGACTAATAAAAATTAAAGGCTCCTTCAAAGCGTCAAAGAAGCTAGCCTTTTACATCAGAATGTCTGTTTGTATATTCATTGTTTTAATAATTAAGGATGAATTAAAATACAGGACTGTGTGGAATGTTGGATAATCTGCGAACTTACTCGACATTGAAGAAGGAGAATGAGTGTTGAAAAACCTTTTTCCAAATAAAATGGCTAGATCTCACTCTGTCGCATTTAGATGACAACAATCGAAATCTAATGCCACCTATACACGATCTACGGTTTACAATGATTACATGCGATCGACTGTACTGCTTTAAGCCGAGATCACGTCGGATAGGGGTCTCGATCGTGCGATAGCTTTTGGCTACGATAAATAAATTGTGGCCATGGTGGCGTACCACAACATCGTACGTTGTACTTCCTACCACTGGCGTCAAACACTGTTTCGAAATCGAGCAAAGATGGACACACAATAAAGGGAATGTTCATATTCGACTCTCATTGTGTAAACATCGGGTCATTCTTGAGGGCACTTAAAAGCCACGGTAAGACCGTCGGGGAATTTCTCAGGCTCCGCAGCAACTTCATGATCAGTGGCAAACCCAAAGACCTGTGTAATTTGCGACGTATTCGGATATTGCCATCTTGTGTCGATTTTGAGACAGTGTAACGTCACCCGACCGATTTTGTTTTTGTTTTTGTTTTGTCTTTTTTATGCGTTCACATTGTCTACAAGGTACATGAGGGTGCAAGTCCAAGGTTGAAAATGGCAGTCTACGATCGGAAACTGGGAGTGTTTCACGAAAAATTTAAGTCAAACTTTAAAAGTTAAGATCGACTTAAAATGATGACATGCCGCTGGTTTCTCTTTTCAGTTTTAGGGAATGTTGTAAGAATCCACTTCAAATTGTTATCAAAATTTACAGGAAAAAAAATCCCAAACCTTTGTCCCCTTACTTTATTTTGTTAATTAATGCCTGTATGAAACACTCTCCAAATTGTCATTCCTATATGAAAGTCAGAATATTTTTGAAGTAACACACATCAGCAGCCTACCATAGTTCTAAGTTGAACTTAAAATTTAAGATTGACTTAAATTCTTCGTGAAACACCCCCTGGATCGGGTTCTCGACTGAGGCTCGCATAAGCAATTCGTGCGAGTGCCAGTCACATGATACGCAACGCGTGTAGTCCGGCATGCAGTCCGTGCACCTACTGACCTAGCACCTTGACCAGCACAGGAGGCAAAACCGGAAAACGGAAAATTCAATAACAGCTTTGACTAAAAGAAAACACATTTGGGGAGAGACCATAAAGAATCAAAAAAAAAAATCGTCGCAACTGATTGACAAATTGCCCTACATCGACGTAAATAAGCACTGAATTGATCAGTGTTTCAGTAGTAGCCATTGATTAAAAAATAATAATGGGCGTATACGTACTCGAACAGGATTCCAACCTGCCACCGCCTGATCTCCGGGCAGGCGTCATCTCCACTAGACCACCGAGCTTTCGCCCGATAGCAAGTATTGGTTCTAATCCTTATCAAAATTATGCAGCGGGTACTGCGTAATTATTCAAATTCATGATGGCTATCTATTTATCATGGCTACTACTAAAACACTGATCAATTCAGTGCTTATTTACGTCGATGTAGGGCAATTTGTCAACCAGTTGCAATGAAAACATCTCGACGGAAGAATTTCATGAGTTTGAATTAAAAAAAAAAAATCGTCGTAAAACATACAAGAATGTCAGAAGGGTATCGCACGATGATCGTACGAGGAGGTTCACGATGCTTCCCGGGCTTGCGATGCTACGCTTTCACGAAACAAAATAATTAACTCAGAATCAAAATAATCGCAGTACAACACTGATGATTTGGAACTCGTGAATCCTTGGGAACACATTGCCAAGGCTGTAATGTGACCTATTATATAGGCTTACGGTGTAGGAATAGCAGGGTATCTTAAAGCCACTACTTACCATTTGCAGATATGAAAAGAGAAAAGCTTTAGTGCTTCAAAATAGTTATCAAACACCGATAAAATGTGAGTTGGGGACAGCAAATATAAATATTCTAATTAGTATATTGTTAAATACATGTATGCAAAATGTGAACAAAATTTTTATTGAAAATGTGAGTTGGGGACAACAAATCCAAATATTTTAGTATATTGTTAAATATACAAAATGTAAAAGAAAGTTTTATTGAAAATGTGAGTTGGGGACAACAACTTGAAATATTCTAATTAGTATATTGTTAAATATACAAAATGTGAACAAAATTTTAATTGGAAATGTGAGTTGGGGACAGAAATATAATTATTCTAATTAGTATATTGTTAAATACACAAAATGTGAACAACAGTTTTATTGAAATCGTTTCTAGAATAACTGTCTACAGTATGGTTTATTGAGAAAATTAGTGATATACGAGTATCCCCTTATAATTATATGTGGGTTTATTTTGAAATTTTTCTATGGTAGGATGTTTTTGATACGAGTAAATACGTACGGCCTTTGCATCAAATGTGATAACTACAACATTTCTTTTTTTTTTAAATTTCTGCTCCCAATGGTAAACAGTGGCTTTAATGTCTCTATCGTACCCGATGTCAATCATGTATCTTACCATTGTAAACATTCCATTATTTTTACATTTGAAAGATGTTTTCAAGGAGCATAATGATTAAATAAAACGCTTCGGTTGATCGCTTTCTTGCTGAAATGGTAATACAAGTGTAGTGTAATCTTTCAAAAGGCATACCAAGTTTACAACACCTGCCAGAAAACATCTGTTCCTATCGATTGTCAGTGTGACATTATACTCCGAGAGAATGTCATTACCCTTTTCATCTAGACTTGTTTACACCTGCTGTAACGATAACAGTCATTCAGTTGGTATGCAACCAGACCGAAATATTTACACAGGGAAGAATGTAAGTGAGAATGGGAAAAACAACTTGAAAAGAAAAGAAAAACAATCCCCCTCCAAAAAGAAACAAAAAGAAACAAAAAACGAGAACAGGTGTTAATGGAAAACTGTGATGGTGGTGTTTGTGTCATTATTAAATGCATTCAATCACGTTTCAATTGTTATATCTTTGTGCAGCAATCCGTTTGGTTTGTCCTTGTTGTGTGTGTGTATGAGTATGTGCGTTTGTGGTATTAAAGTATGTGTGTGACGTATTGAATGATGGTTTTGGGGACCAAATTACATATGACACAAATCACAACCTTTTTTATCTTCCACTCGAGAAAAAAAGGGAATGCGCACACACACTTAACTCACACACACACAAAAAGTAGTGCATGAATATATAGAACAAAACAGCAACTTCTGCACAACGGATGCTTCGCGGGTTTTCCTTTTTTTTTATTCAAGGGATGAATCCTTGAACTTTCCCACGGCAAGCCACAATACCTAGCCTAGTTCAGCTTAATCATAGTTTGCATTTAATTAATTTTAGTCTCACAATCAATCCACCCAGCGGGCACAAGCGACGCTATCTATCCACACATGAACGAAAGCTAAGTCACCCTGTGTTATTGATAAGAACGAGTTACAATTCATGCTGATTCGTTCAACCTGCCCATCACGAGAGAATTTGTAATGTAGGTAATTACTATTACTCACTCTGTAGCTAGCCCAGCATAATATAAAACATATTTTTGGGGAGCTGTACTGCACATGCAAGGACTAACGAGTCAGTGGCGATATGGCGGAAAAAATGTTTCTAATTAATCTTAGGGGCGTTAGGGCCTATAAAGATGCCGCGAGTGATGTTAAACATTACTTGAGAGTATTCACAGGCAGGTTTATAAAAACACGCACTACCACACAGAGTTCACACAGCGGAAGTGATCCTAGGTATCTGTGTCCGTGACGTCACTGAAAAACTTTTGGACTGATTCATCCCTGTCCCAGCGAGTTTAGATTAATGCGCACACCATTCGAGCGAGCACAACGGCGAAGATCGGCTTTTCGGCACAGCAGTTTGTGGTTGCGGGTATTACTCCAAGCTCGCTCTCTGAAAAAGGGCCGTGTTTCAGGTGATCGACGGGTGATTTAATAACAGGGGCTTAACATCGGTGAGCGTTTCTCAACTTGAATTGATCAGAGAGACTTGGCTGTTCATCCGGGGAGCATGCGCGGGGGGCGCTCGTACGGGGAACGAAGCTTGGATTTTGTGACTAATACTTCAAAAATGCAAGGTCTTTCAGTAAGTGCAGTGTTATAGAAGCTCGAGTGTTCAAGGAAAAAAAATTGCAGCTATCAGTCACATTGGCAAAATTTGAGGCACATTTCCTGGCTGGGACATTTCCTCAGGAGCACCTCGGGGAGGCTTGATTTGGCGGATTGTCAATGTGTTTCGTTTGGATTATGCGCTGCTCAAGACTGAGTACACTATTGGCAAACTGAAATTAAACAACTGGCGAAATATCTGCTTACTTTGTGCTGTGACGATTTAAGTGAGTATGAGTTAAACAAACTTTGTGTAGAGTAGGTCAATATATATATATATAAGAATAATTGATATGATATCCATGCCGTGCATGGATTGTTTACATGAGGGCATATGAGGGAGTTGGGGGGGGGGGGGCAGGGAGGTAGAGGGGGAAGAGGAAGAGGGGGAGGGGAGATTGAAAATGGCGTTTCCCAGCGGGCTATGTGTAACAGACCTTCACTTCATTTATCGGTAACTGACCAGACTGACCATACAGTCAGTACGAAATAAGGGAGTGTATATATTCTGATGTTTTTTTTTAATGTTTCTTTCATGTGATCTGAGTATTTAATAACCTCCAAGTATTGTGCTTGTTTTGTTGTTTTTTTTATGCCCTCTTACAACCTGAGTCTGAACAAAAATTATGCATTATTGATATTGGGTCCTATAGTTGATGTAAAGTATTGGAAAAGGGTCGGGTAAGCATTCTTTCAGGTGTTGTCAAGGAAAATATTGCATTATCCTATTGGACGCGTCATGGAAAATCCTTATCACTGTATATCATCTATACAATTCCATGGCATACAACGTATTGAGGTTTTACTTCAAGCGATCCTGCAGAACTGTTTTCCTCCTGTCTATCCATAGCTTACCTAACTGTACCTGCACCACCTGTTACGAGGCAAGTTTCCCCATTATCACCCCACCGTCTTCCCCTGATTACGGCATGACATCATATTCCTCATCATCGAAGTACGGGGCAACAAAGAGCGGTTGCCAACTTTTGCTCGAATATCTTCTTTTTTTCATTTTGATAGACGAGCTATATAACCAGTTGCCATGGTAACAAAACCTGTCCGGTTTTTTTTTGTTTGTTTGTTTCTTTGTTTGTTTTTTTTTACTACCCGCTCTCCTGCTATTAACATCCCGTTTTGCTCCTTCTCTTCCTTTGATTTGCATGGTTAGTCTCTCTTCCTACCTCCGTAATTATAATTATAGTCTCTTCCATCGACCCCTGTGCAGCGCTGATTTGGCTTTGGATCTAATTTTTCTTTTTTGTTTGTACGTTTACTTCTTTTTCCCCTGGGCCCTGTTTCATAAGGCTGTTCGTAAAGTTACTCATGACTTTACGAACGACTGGAATATGAAGTGCCAATATGAAAGCCCATATTTCCCCCTTTACGTTTAACAACGTACGACTGTATGTCAATATTTCATCTAAGTTGGGGCAAAAATACACTTTCAACTAAAACGTGTCTTAACATGTAAGAATGATCATTATCATCTGCAAATTTCAACTTTAGCTGTTGAAATTAACAATGATTAGGAAACCTCCCTTATGCTTGGCTTGCCATCTTTAAGTCGTTCGTAAAGTCGTGCGTAACTTTACGAACAGCTTTATGAAAATTGTTGTTGAGTTTGAGGCGCGTCATTCACATTATGAATATTTGCTCACTCTAGCCTCTTTCAAATCTTTACTGTGTCTTTAATCGACCCTGAAAGTGAATGATAATTGTTTACTTTTACATAATTTCTCTGTTTATTGAAATATTGCCCACACACCCTTACACAGTTCTTTACTTCTCTTGATCATAATTATGCATTTTTCCCTCTGTCTATCTATCTCTCTGGCCTTCTTTTTCTTATGGCAATGGAGCATAACATTATTTCGAAGGTGATATCGAAATACCAATTTGTTAGTATCTATCTTCTATCAGATATCGTAAGCATTATTCCTGTGAACCATTCCAACTGATATTTTCATGCTGACGGATAATTTGAATCGCCGACATTATGTCAGAAAGTGAGTGGGAAGAAAAAGATAAATCAAACGAACAACACACAAAAGAGTATACATTATTACAAAAAAGTGGCAATGAATACGATTGCATGTTATCGATGTGACGACACACGTTGAAGAACAAAGGAAAAAAAACCCCGGAATTCAGGGAACGTGAATGGAAAAAAAAAGATGTGCCCAGATACAACTCTTTTAGATTAATGCAAAACGTTGCAAAGAAAAGTCAATCGGCACTCTACAGAGGCTATGTAATTAAATGCTAATTGGATCAACCTGATTTGATCAACATGATTGCAGTACTCCACGAGGTACAAACCTACCTGTAAGGGAAGAAGACGCGGTGTACTAGTTTATTAGCATCGTGAAGACTGTGTTCCCATTATGCAGCGTCCTTGCTGCACCTTTTTCTAAAGTAAATTTCGGTCATGGTAAGAACTTCTGTGAATATCTTCTGGTCATTAATTACAGCTCGACCTCAGTTTAAATGTTACTGTCCAGAACATAAGGTCGTTAGATGAACTCTAGGCATCCAGGACAAACAGCTGGGGAAAAGACATTTCGTCGAAATGAATTATTCTACTCGGATGGCAAATAGAGGCTTTCCTCATTTAGAGGGGAGGAAAAGTACAGAACATGCCATTGATCAAGCTGCACTTATTTCTTGATTCACTGCCAGGTTGTCCCTTGTAATGTGCATTCAAATCTACCTAACTTCGCCCATTTCTTTATGTTTTGTCGGAGGCGAGGGTTGTGCGTTTTATGCTACAATTTCATTCAGAATCTTAATTAAAAATATCATTGTACAAGATGTGCTTTATTGTTTATCATGGTTAATATGCAGAATCTACTGCGATACAGTGAATAAAATCACGGACTTTTGATCTTCGGGAGTATTGCGTGTAGTGCGCTTATTAAAACCTAACACTTTGTCCTCATTGTATTGTCCGGGGGAGGGTGGGGGAATTAAAGCAGTCGGTTAATTGCTTTGTAATTACATAGAAGGATTGGAAGTGATAGCAAATGCTGATTTACAAGTTCCTCTTTCTCAACTGTGTTTCAATTCCTATCGTCTGTCGTCGTTCTGTTGTCCTGTTCAAAATATAATTATCCGACTATTCTTCCCCCTCCCTTTAATTCTCGTCACTGAAACTTACATAGAAAAATATGTGTTGACCAGCTGCGATTTCCTTTTTTTTTATACATCAAAATCACGACCCGATTGAAAGGAAATTTTTCCTGATTGTTTAGACCACCATACAACAAGGTGTGTCAAATTTATTCGTTGCGGGAAAGTCAGGCAATGTTTCTTAACTTTGCAACACAATGAACACGCTTCACTGATGTGTAACTATAATAAGCTATCATTTCAAAGAGACTGTTATATGCGCTTTATTTTGCAGGCGCAAAAATATGATATATAATTTTCAAATAATGGTTACACGGGAGGGAGGAATAGTATACGGTTGATAGATGCCGCCTTCAAACTTTCTCCGTGATTCATTCCAAGGTCTTGGATTAACCAATCAGAAACCTTTTTAAGAATAGCATGTCTTAAAGATTCTCTGATAAGCACGATTGTGTACCGACTGAATGACCGGAAAGGCGGAAGGACTTTCTCTTAACCCAGAGGTTATTGGAAAAAAAAAATCACACTAATCACCACTGTGAAAATAATGATGTGATGCAGCAAATATTGTTGTGCAGATTGAAGAAAACAAAACCATGAGTCAGGTAGTCCTGTAATAACGTCAAAAGGGAATTTTCCTTTTTGAGAAATGTGTGTGTGTGTGTGTGTGGGGGGGGGGGGGTGGTACTTCAAGGCGACAAGACTATCAACTCTGTTTGTCTATCTGTCTCCCCTTCCCCTCCTTTCTCCCTCACATTTCCTCCCCTCCCCCCCCCCCCCCCCTCCGATTTCTCTCCTATGATTATATCAACCGAGCACTTGACTTTCACTGAATCACAGGGAGATTGGATAGTTGGCTAATTCAAGTTTGGTCACTTTAAACAGTATAATGTCGGGACTGGGGCGCTTTTCTTGAGAAAACTTGAGCATGCTGTATATAGAGCATCTTGATGTGTGGTGACCAGTCGGCAGTAATAATCAGATGTCTAAAAAGTCAATCTCACGCCATTTTTACGTTTACTTTGATAGACAGTGCTCTGAGACGAACGGAATGGCAAAAGTAATGGCGTCACTGTATCGGCCCTGAAATGAGAAAGTTAATGAAATTTTATATTTTCGCACGTTTTCACTGAATACGCGCCATTTGGAGGGGCAACGATATTATCACCTTACACCTCTCCTGTTAATTTGTGCACAAAATGTTACTGAAATCATTGTTTTGGGGTGGACTCCTAACTGCAACCTTCCTCCAACAAAAATCATATCTTTGCTAGATTATCAAGACCACACTAATTTCATGTGAAGAAAACAATCATTCCTTAACGTCTTGTCAAGAAAAAAACTCTTTTTTTAAGTCTTCGTAATGTTACCTTTATTATTATTATTATAATCACTACTACTATAATTATTGTTGTTACTATCATCACCATTATCCATTATTGTTAAATAACTACTACTATAATTATTGATAATGCTCTTACCATCAATAACATTATCATTATAATTATCATCGAAATTCAAAGTTCATTTTCAACGTATATTATTTCATATCTTTACTTTATACACAGTATCACAGACAGTATAATTAAGGGTACATAGGACCATGCAACTCCGATTTTGTTAAACAGTACCTTTAACTAATATTGTTTGTATTTTCCTTAAAGGGCGTGTACAGAAGTGGGGGAGGTGGCGTTTGGGATTTTAACTACTTCGTCAGCTGGAAGCAAAATAGCTATGCATATTGATGTGAAATTATGAATCTAAAGCACAGGTGCCGTTTGTTTGAAGAAAATTGGGTCAGAAATGGCCAAAATATGAATAAACGAACGAACGGAAAAAAGACGACATGCCCCAACTTTATCCGAATTTATTCGAATTTGGTTTGAAAAAAAAGTTGTTTAGCTCCCTCAACGGTGATGGTAATGAAACGGTTACAAGGTTACATCGCGCTGCGATCGTACTCCATCGTATTGCAGAAGTACAGAAGTATACGTACATGTACACTGTACATTGAGTCATTGTATACAGCATAGCACACTACTACACACTAATACGTCGTCGATGGAGGTTCGCCAGGCAAGTGCCGTCTCGAATGGCGGGGACTTCGCAGGGCTGCTGCTGACTGTGTAAGTAAATGCGACCCGCATTTCCAACAAGTTACCAACAAGTTACGAGTTACCAGTTTGTTCTATGTCTAGAATACATCCATCTGGACTACTAGAGGGTTGTAATTGTAAACATAGGGCCTACCGTTTATACTGCGTTAGTTTATTCGTTTAGCGTTTCACTCAACCGTTGTGTTTACTGTTACTGTTGTGTTCTGTTAGCATGATTAGGTTAGGGAAACAAACTGCTACACGCATAGCGTACTTGAGTATGCGTACATTTAAACATGGGGCTGCTGGCCGCACACGGTACACCAAAGAGATTTTCCCCAGTGGTGGGGAGGAGAAAAATCTCTTTGCCGCACACCCTTTACGCTATGCTTCCATTATGGGGCTGCTGGCCGCAGTTCGGTTACAGGGATTTCATACATACTCAGTAGCCCACAGAGTTGGATTATGCGAACCAGACGCCGGTCGCTATTTTATCTAAGTTAGGACGTAAATAAAGACAATTTAAAGCATAATTTATTAAAAATTAGGCCTGAAGATTGTACTTTTAGAGGCCAAATAATGTATTCTAGTCCCCCGGAAGGTCACGTGATCGCATCTAGTGCGGAAGGGGACTTTTTCGGACCGTAGATGCACCGTTGACGCATTGTTAACGATCTCTGCAGAGGCGCGGGGTCAGTCCCATACATTGAAATTAGCGTCGTTCATTCGGTCAAGTGAAACTCCGTGATCGCGTGATCGTGTGTTGTGTATGTGGCGATGGCGATGGCAGTTGTGTTTGCACATAACGTTACAGCTATTGAGCTAATTTACAACAATTGTACAGTGTACAAATATTGGATTATTATATTGGACTATGGATTTTAGCTCAAGAAAGAGTGATCGGATGACGCTGTCTATAGATTATAGGCCTAGTATAATAAACGGTCTTTATCTTCATCTCTTAATTATTTCCTGAAAATTATGTTCTAACGTGTGTTAGTACACGGTAGGCCTTATACACTACAACCTTGTAGGGTGGTAACTATACACAGCCCAGTCACTGTACATGGTACGTCGCGACGTACCTATGTACAGCGACTGGGCTGTGTTTAGTTAGTAAGTTGGTAGGGTAGGATTCCAGCCTGTGGCTGTAGGAGTAACATAGGTTCTGGAACAGGTTCTCGCAGGAGTAGGACAGGTTCTCGTTTGAAAGAGTAGCCCAATTGTATAGGCTACTCTTTCTTCTTCTTCTTCTTCTTCTTCTTCTGTTTCTTCTGTTAAGTGCAGCTTCCTGCTTGAACTTGAAGATTACGCACTGTTGTAGTGTGTGAGAGTGTGCAGCCGTATGTGCGGTCTACCAGGGCCAGTGCCAGTCAAATTCCACAAGTAGGCCTAGTATATTTGCAAAACATATTACTGTAAAAATGGATATTTTCGCGCGACTAATTTTTCGCGCTTTGCCGGGTGAAAAGAGTTTTGTGTGTTCTTAATTCCGCGGAATCAAGACACCCCACACAGGAACATTTGGCAAGCAAAAATATTCGCGTGGTTTTATTTTCGCGCTAGTTTCTGGTTGTGCGAAAATTTCAACACCGCGAAAATTTCCACTTTTACAGTATACGTATGGAGTGCAAGTAAAAATCCATAATTTCACACATATCATGAGCTGCAGTGACATCTCCCTCAAGAAGGACTTGAATGCCTCGAGGGAGGATGAGTCAGCTGGGTCTGCTGGTAGGTGGTTCCGTGCAGTCTCTGGCAGTTCTGGGGAAGAAGGTAACTACACGTAGCCGCGACAAAACGCGGCTACACCTCTATTCCTTCGCAGACGTTGTCATTTTTCAGTGTGGTTGTGCGACTCCTTCATGAATATCTTTATTAATCGTGGAAAACTAAAATACAAGGAATTATCGTAATCTATGATAATCATTCAATAATCGGTATGCGATTTTTTCTTTAATTACGTCAAAAACTCACCGAAATCTGTGGCTGAAATCAGGTCTGTAAACGTCCTTATTGCTTCACTCCTCATCTGCGTGTTATTTGAATGGCATTCACTCTCGTATACTACAACGTACAACGTAGGTCGTAGGTAGTCGGAGAGCTAGAGGGCGCCTCTCCGACTACCTATTTTGTAGCATACGAGAGTGAATGTCATTCATAATTACACGCAGATGAGGAGTGAAGCAATAAGGACGTTTACAGACCTGATTTCAGCCACAGATTTCGGTGAGTTTTTGACGTAATTAAACAAAAAATCGCATATCGATTATTGAATGATTATCAGAGATTACGGTAATTCCTTGTATTTTAGTTTTCCACGATTAATAAAGATATTCATGAAGGAGTCGCACAACCACACTGAAAAATGACAACGTCTGCGAAGGAATAGAGGTGTAGCCGCGTTTTGTCGCGGCTGCGTGTAGTTAGGGAAGAAGGATGAGCTATACATGTATATACACCAGATTGGTGCATAATGTTGTCCTGAAGCGGGAATCATGCCCTCTTGTGGAAGATGTTGACTTTTGTAGGTATTGCTGCAAGTCATTGTTCACCAGATCATAACTTATGCGATACAGCATTACAAGATGGCTTTGTAGATGCCTGCTAGCAAGTGATGGCCATTGTGTAACCTGTCCAACATGGCGGTGACACTGCTGTGACATTTGAAGTTGCCAGTCACGTAACATGCACTTCGTCGCTGAACCATCTCGATCTTGTTCACATTTTTCCTGGTGTGTGGGTCCCATGCTGTTGCGGCATACTCCACAACTGAACGAATGTAGGTGAAATAGGTGGCCTGCTTTATCTTCTGATTGCAGTGTCTGAAGAAAGATACGACGGAAGAAGGCACAAATAGAGTTTGCCTTCTTGACGGTGGCATCAATATTCCATATATGTGTGTTGAAATTCGGCTTTTTGTCAAGATGGACCCCAGATGCTTTGCTGAGTGAACTTCTTGAAGGTGTTGGCTGTGGATATTGCAGTGACCTATGATTGGGTTTCAAACGAGAACCTGTCCTACTCCTACCCTTAACCCTAGAATAGATTCAATATTATTGTGCCTACTTGAGAGACATTATTGACAAGAGTCTAGAGAGATTCTGGTATTTGATATAAACATAATTTTCAGGAAATCATCAAGAGTTGACCCTGCTGCAAGTTTAAGACGAACAGAGTACCAGGCTTTTTGAATTGTTCAAGTTGGTATCCAACTTACTGTACAAGTGTACAGCTGTATTATCTGTAAATACAGTGTAGTGGAGATGCAGAGTCTTCCACATCTACCAATAAATTTTACGAGGATGTAGTCTGAATTATTCTCAGAAAGGTTTTACTTACAAGGTGTGTGAGTTATGAATTATTACTGATTCTTACATTATTTTTTCTCTCAATGTGTGTATACATGTATGTGCACATGTACGTACAGTGCATTTCTGTAGTTTCTCTTTGCTTGAATTGGGGTTTACTCCATCATAATAATGTTTTCAGACATGTTATGTGAATAATGGTTTAGAATATCATCCATTATTAATTTGGAGTAATGGCTGGGAAAATTGTTATGCATTTTCTAATCCTTTCTCTAATCTCTTTCTCTTGTGTCACATTGTACACGTAGGTATCCCCAGTACCTGACATCACATCGGTGGAACGTGCATATTTCTGGTGATTCTCTTCTCCGTGGCCTCCAGGATAATCTGCATGACATAAACGAGGAGATCTACACTGTACAAGCTATCGTTTGCACAGTTCTGTTTTGTTTTCCTGGATGCACCATTCAATCTCTGACAGATTTTATCAAGGAGAGCACTGCTGTTGCAAGAGAACAACTGATTAGTAGACTTTTTCAGTTCATTGAAAAACCTAGAGCAGTATGTCATCATGATAACCTAACTCAGAAAGGTGCTAATGTGATACATGTATGACACAATAGAAGAATGAAGTTGATATAACATATTATTCTATATCAACTTTATTCTTCATTCATCTTTACGGTAACATTTTTAGTAAAGACGAAGGTACATTTATCCTTTGAAAAGCAAGGGTGTTGTAGTAAATGTGAAGTTCGATGAATACAGATAATCAATGTATGGAACTACATGTACAAATGTATGCAATAATCTATAATATGTTAAATCAGTGCATGTAAATTCCTTTGGAGTCTGTACAGATGGCAAAAGTATGAGGGATGAAACTTCAAATGTTGCCTGCCCTCATTAAATTAGATATTATCCTTCATGATATTCTTGATAAATGTTAGGGAACCAAGTCCTTTGTATGAAGTAGTATCTGGATGTCCAGCCATTACTCAACAGGGGGCATGTCTTAATTGCCGCTGAAGGTATGAATTTAATTTGTACATCACCACTGACGCACTATAAGAGGTTTAGTGAGTATACATGTTTTGTTGTTGACATTTTGGTTGTGATATTTCAGAAAAGGTTTCAAAGATTTAAGAATTCTGTTTGATCAGGTAGGTACACAAGGTATGTCATCAAAAAGAATTGAATGGTCAAGAAGGGATAAGGAAGATGAAGATTCTGACACAGCAGTTAGATAGATGATGATACAACATGCACTTCCACCAAATCGGCCGAAATTTGTACATGTTCACATGACTGAGCATGCTCTTATCAGATACCTATCAAGAATAATTGTGGACCCTGTGAAAGGTAAGATGAGCAGATTTTTATACCACCTGGGGGGGGGGGGGTCATGTTGGCCAATACTCCACACCAGAGTGGTCGAGTGAATTGTTACTGGTAAGGGGGTTGAATATCATTCACTCATTCATTTATAACCATGAAGAGAGTGACACACAGATATTTTAAATGTGTATGATGCTGCTTGTACACATGTACTGCAGGGCTGCCAACTCTCATGCATTGAGCCTGAGACTCGCATATTTTGGTCCTTTCTCACCCTAAAACTTTATTTCATTTGCATGCATTTCTATTGATCTCACACATTTTGACTCCTAAATTCTAGCATTGACCTATGGGAGTCTCACTCTCAACTAGTTTCCAGAGTTGGCAGCCCTGATGTACTGATACATATGTATCCAGTTGACACGAGATGTTGGGATGATTAGTTTGCCTTTGGACATTTCAGATAAGATTGTACGGTACATGTGTATACACTGTACAGCCAATGCTAAAGTTGGGGATGAAAGATTTCTTCACATAGATGTTTTGCAAGATGTTATAAGGGCCAGTTCTGATCTGTCTGCTTTGATTTCTAGTAATATTGATGTTTTGAAGTGTATTCAAAATGTTATATCTGTTTTGTTTCCAATAAGCATACTTCATATTATGTACATGTACGTACAGTTTTGAATTGTTTAAAAGTTGATGCAGCTGCCAGTTTATGAGTTTGAAACATTGGCAGTGTGACCAATAGATACTTGCCTTCAAAGTACATGTACAATTGTAATTAAGGGCATGTACATCTACACCTTCAAAACATTCTCTGCTGTTTGGACTGTTGATCAAGTTTATATTTTTATGCCTCCGCCACAAAGTGTCGTCGGAGGCATTATGTTTTCGGGTTGTCCGTCTGTCCGTCCTTTTGTCCGTCCATCCTTCCGTCTGTAATCAATTTTGTGGACATTGTATCTAAAAAACCGTTACAGGTATCAAATGAAACTTTACATGTATATGTATGAGTGGGTGAAGTTGTGCCTATCAACTTTTGAGTGCACATACTCAAGGTCAAAGGTCAAAAGGTCAAGGTCAAATGCTGAACATTTCACTATTTCCCCCTCTGCAATGCCTGGAGGTATTTTCTTGAAACTTGGTGTATACTGTACATAACTACCAAATGAAGATTCCCCAGGGAGGTTTTGAGTCACGAGGTCGAAGGTCAAGGGTCAAGTGAAAATGTTACTTAATTCTCCATAAATGTTTCAAGGTATCTTCATGGAACTTATGTAATGAATGACAGTGATCATGTAGGGAATTAAGGGGTCATGAGTCAAAGGTTAAGGTCAACCCCAGAGACCCCAACCCCAAGCACCTTCTGATCTGGAGATTCTCCCGCCCGAAACCCCTAGCAAACGGGAGACTCCAAGTTCATCAGTGCGAAGTTCCTAGGGTTCTAGATGCTCTCTGGTGCTATCCAAGGCTTGTTTTTTCAACATACGGTAGCAATAAGTAAGAAATCATTTCCAATGGGAGACACAGAGCCAGGGCGGGAGGAATTAGCTCTCAAGCGGGAGAACGGGAGATTTTGCAAAAGTGGGTTTTTCGGCAGGAGATCTCCCGTCGAAAACGGGAGAGTTGGAGTCTCTGCAACTCATTAAATTGTCATTGTTTCCCTCTTATCTACATATGCAATGCCTGCAGGATTTTTTCTTGAAACTTAGTGTATGCATACACAAGTATTACCCAATACGTATTCTCTTGGAAGTTTCTTGTCAAAATGTCAAAGGCCAAACGGTTAAAGGTCAAGTGAAAGCGCTAAATTTCATTTCTTCTTTAAACTTATGAAAGGGTCAAAAGTTGGGTACAAATCTCCAAATACCTGCACTCTTATTAGACTTGATAGCCATTCAACCAAATAAACCTAGTTTAAGTAAAGTGAACATTCATTGCATTTGTGACTAACCTGTCATTCTTAATATTTTTGCCAGTAGTTATGTGAAACTGTCATCACACATTGTCAAGACATTGTGGTAAAGACCTATTTGGAGAACCATGCATTATGGTGGAGGCAAACCAGTCGCCATAGCGACATTTCTAGTTTGTACATGTTTCATTTTGTTTCCAATAAGTACACTTTATAATTATGTATACATGTACACCTTCAAATTGCTTTTGCAGCTGTGAGTTTATGTGACCCTCTATTCATGTGTGTGAAGCCTTGGTGATGTGAATACTAGTAGATACATGTTTGTGTACCTGCCTCCAGAGTACTCAAGGACATTTGTACACCCTCAAACGTTCATGCAGTTTGGACTATTAATGAAGTTATCTCTGTATCATTTGAGTGAAACCTTGCCAAAAGTGTAGATGGCATGTAATTTACAGAGTACAATTGCCTCAAAAACATTTGTGTTATTCTAGCTTTACTAGTATTTATTCACTTACAAAACATTCAAGCAATATTCACAACTCTTCCATGTTTGTACAACATGTACCAGTATAGTTTGTTTATTGCCAGTTTGAAAACTTGCCTGCAAATTATTTATACGGATCTGCTTGATACAATGTAGCTCTGCAATTGTTCAAACTACATGTACCTGGTACATGTACATGCGTTTGCTTTTGTCTTTTTACTGAGCTTCACCAGAAGAATTATTTTTGAAATGTTCACTGTACATCACAGTCAAGACAGACTGTTCCTACTCATGTTCCTACTCAAAAGACCGCTGACAGTTGTACCTTTCATAGGTCTCTTACATGTGACTTGGCCTGAGACTGATACCAATTCCACCACCACCACCAAAAAAAAAAAAAAAAAAAAAAAAAAAATATATATATATATATATATACATATATAAGTAAATGGATGAATAAATTAATAAATAAATAAATAAAATAATCTAAACTGCACTTGACTATAATGCTAAAAAGTAGATAAAACTGTAGACTGCTTATGCAGCTCTTGCTTTTGGTAACGTACATATTTTTGTCTTGTGTGTGATACATTGCCATGAAGAGTGATGGATACAGTACCTTGAAACTAAACTACAATGTAGTTCTTTCAACACCTACATGTAATAAATAAGTGGAGATGTATATACATTTATAAAGGACAGAGAACTTGTCGATTGTGGTCCTTTCTCTGTTGTTATTAATGAATAAAGAAGGTATTTTACTAATTGATGAAAATGACATGTGCAATAATGTATCGAAAGTTCTTTGCCTAGTTAGGTAGGCCTCCTAAAGTAATAGAGAGAATAGGCACAATGGCCTCCCATTGTAGTGAAGTCCTTTAGGATCAGCAGTTTTCTTTTGTTATATCAAAATGTTAGGTAACGGCTCGTTATTCCGTAGGTTCGTTATTCCGAAGGCTCTTTATTCCTGAGATTTGTTATTGCGAAGGTTCATTGTTTCAAATTTCATTTTCAGATTGACCAATCTTCGGGAATAACGAACCTTCAGAATAACGCTACACATTTTCGGATTAATGAACCTCTAGGTACCAAGGTACTATATAGGGAATTTGCTCGTTTCGGAGTAACAACCCTTCGGAATAACGAACCTTCTAAACAGTGACCTTGGGAATAATGAACAGCACTTGTTATAACCGAGCAAATTAAAAAAAAAAAAGTGGATAATGTTGTAAGTGGAATTTTGATATAAAGTAACTGTGTTCACTTTGACGGGAGTGAAGGGTATAACTAGTGGTTATAGTATATTTGAGTGAATGCTTATGATGCTTTGAATTGAGAGAGAGTGATCTGAATGATTGATGGCAGAATGAAACTGAGAATCAGACAGCACTTCCCATCAACGAAATCAGAAGGGTGGACAAAAGCAAACCAAATAAACATACTTGTACATTTTGTATTATGATTTACAAGAAAAGGGAAAACATGCAATCGGAAAGAGTTCCTTATGTCCCCCCTCCCCCCACACCACCAATTTAAACAAAATAAACAAACCACCATTCCCCCTCACTAATAATAAATTAAATAAAGGTTATGGGAAGTCTTCCCATAAATAGCATAACCTTTATTTAGTCCATTACTGGTATTAGAAAAAAAAAATAGCAATCTATCCATTTTGCGCAAACTAGTGGGGGGGGGGGGGACATAAGGAACTCTTTCCATGTAATCGAAGAAAGAGAGGGAGAGGGAGTGGGAGAGAGGCCCAGCAAGAGGCAGTAGACTATTAGTACCTAATATCTAATGACAGACACAAGTACAGTATATCACAGCTAGACGCTCATAACTGACCATGTCGAGTACATGTAGTACGTTGCCTGCATGGGGTCGCTCGTAACACACGAACAAAGGCATCGAGGACACACGTCAATTTCTATATGTGGGACAATACTGTATTTTCGCGATTTTGTGCCGAGAAAAAAAGGAATGACATCCCCATGATTTCGGCTGGCTGCTGACCCATCTACAAATCATCACATTACACTCTAGGTATCATCTTAAAGCTGAATAATTATTCTTTTACATGGTATAACTTTCGTTGGTGCCCTGCGATGAAAAAGAAGACTTTTAGGAGGATTTTAGAAGAATATCTGTACCCATTATTTCCGGAACATCGGCAATTAATTAGCCACGAAGTTGATAGTCTTTCATGTCGTTCTTGGAAAAATGAACAAGATTACATCCAAGTTTTAACCCTTACCTATCAAATAAAGAAAAATCATGTGAAAATGTAATTCAGTGACCAAGATATGAGCATTTCAAAACGACTCTGCAATCGCGCTCTCCCATACCATGACCTGCGGGGTCAACTCGAGGTCACGCCTGCGAGGACTTGGATATTTTGCTCATTGGATATTTTCGGGCTTGCCGACTGACTGATCCCACCGATGTGGATGAACGTGTACGTGTCACAAACTGCACAGTTGGAGGTGTAGCCCACGGCGGTGTGTATGAGATACCTCCTTGGCTGTACACAGCCCAGTCGCTGTACGTGTATTCGCACAGCGTAGTACACACACTAGTGACAGCGTCTGGTCGGCCAGAGGCAGTTGAGTGCTACGGCTCAGCGCGACTTCGCGCGGTCACACAACAGACAGCGATTGCTTTATTACTGTAGCTATGCGTACAGTTGTAGCACCATCGTGTCTCACTCGCTCTCGATCGGGCGGAAAATCGGGAGGAAAGTTTGTGGATGGCACAAACACACCGCATGGTGGTGCTGTTGAAGTAACGGCCGATCGTACTTATTCGAAAGAAAAAACTGACCGCGAAACTGGCGAAACTAGATTTTGAAGCACTTCGGTGATCGGGTAATTTCAGTAATTTCAACCCTCAAAATCCATGTATATCAATGTCAGAATGCTATATAATACTCTACAATGTCTCGTTGAGAAAATCAATCGCGTTCGTGGCTTTTGGTGACAATTCAGGTGTCTAATCGACTACTGTACACGGGCTTTAAGCTGTCACTCCAAGGCTGTGATAGCGAACTAATGCCTTATTAGCCTGAGACGATTCCTATCTGGCTTTGCCTGGCCTTCGTGACTTCCCGTCGAAACGCTCGGGAAAGCATAAATTGTTCCCATGACCTGCATGCCCGCTCTAACCGCCGGACAATTTGATACAATGATCGTCACTCATCGACAGAGTTCCGGCTAGACATCAGGACTTATATCATATCATCATATATCATTCTCAAGCCCATATAACGCAATAATTGATATAATCAATGCTTCAATGCAACCTTTACACGGCCAGCTTTCCAACTTTTCCAACGCCAACCGTTTCACTACTATTTAGGTCCTAAAGATTCACCAGGCCACGTAAACGAGTCTCGTATGATTGTTTGGCGACGTTTTTTGTTTTGATTTGGATGTCTTTGTTGTTATTTCCTATTTAGTTAGTTCAGATATGGACAGAGATAAATGTAAATATGACATGACGTTAATTGGACAATTTCAACAGCCATTTTGATCATGTGATAGGGGTATGAAATACATATAATCATGTAAACACGAAATGTCATTAAATCGAATATTTTTCATACAGAAAAATGTCATAAAATTCTGTCTTCGGGGTAAGTCACAGATTTTATATTGACAATTGATGTAAACAATAAACGCCTTTGCATATATCGGCAGATAATATTTACATTTATTTTTAGTTCTTTAAGCTTCGCGCAAAAAAAAAAGTAATATGAGACAGACTGAGACATAGAACATGTAAGAGAGTTTTGCATTTGATTCAGGAGCACCTCCTGCATGATGACTCATATTGATAGTCAGGAATGTTTTTCTTCATGTGCACTATATTGCGTCAGTACCTTATCACCAAGATTTCGTCAGTTCGCTGATCCTCCGACTGATCGCTGTAATCACTGCCATCTCTCAGACATCCATCGGGCCAGCGATTTTTCCCCTCATTTCTGTATAAACCAAGCCACATATTATGACATCCCGGGAAAGGCGCTCTCGCGTAATCACGTGGATCTTGACAGAGTCTTTAAAGAAACATGACTGCCTCAATAAATCGTCATGGAAAAGAGTCATTTTAAGGGTAATTTGTAACATCTTCCTTATTACATGTAATAGTGCACATGGCTGATGTTGTTGAATCTATAGCTGTCGGGGTGAATAAAGTGATTATATTTCTACATGCGCGGCTTCATAATACCCATGTGTTAGTCAGCTTTGTAAAATCTTGGCACTAAATATTTCTGATTAACAACATGCGTTGTATAAGGTCCAAGTTTCCGGCGAATTTTCCGAAGGTACGATCTGCTTGCTCGTCCCTGCTATAATCATGCATCTATCCCTCACAGACATTATAAGCCCATGATTCCATAGATGACCACCAATGTGCCCCTCCCCACACACCGATTGTCACCTTACATTCGATATGAAATGAGAACTTCACATGAATTGCTCTTCTATCATATCGTACTCAGATTTTCTGCGACAGCGGTTTTGTAAGATGCCGTTGAAGCGACTAGGTTTGTTTCTTTATACTACTGTTCACGTTCCTTTGGACAATGTTGCTCCAACGAGTTTGGTCGCGTGTTAATAATTATCTATCATGAAATGGGTCCAAAAATCTCTGCAGTCTGATTGGCTGCTTCCAGAGTAAGCCATTAAAATGATCCAAATTTCAGGCGGCCTCACACGCAACAGCAAAGGTGAAGCAGTAAAATCAGAGAGATTATTGAATGCGCGCATACACCTCACTTTTAAAATCTATGTTTTTTTTAGACATCCACACAATCAGTTTCCAAATGTGAAGGCAAAGACCCTTTCAAACACATACAACGAAGAAAAGCGACCAAAGTCACCTCCACTTGAACTTTTCTCCTAAATACATCTAAGCAGATAACACATTCATCACGGAAGCAATTTTGTCTTCATAGCGTAATCTAAAGGCATATCAGCCTGTGTTGAAAAGACATCACGAAGGGACTGCAGCGACAGGTTCACCCTTGGCTCAATATACAGACTGCAGCCTTCAGAGCGGCAGAAAAGTGTGATTATTACTTCTTCTTTTTTTAACAGTTCAGATTCCGCTAGTAATTGACAGCTTCCTCAGTATAGTGGTTCGAATTATATGTAACCTGAAGAAACAAAAATAGTGGCTCCATCATGTCAGTACTAATAAGTATCAACCAATTTTTCACGTGAACTTCTTGATCTGGTCGTCTGGGACGACTGGGACTGTTCGCAAGTTAACCCAAAATATTCCTCTCCGTTAGCAGATTAGTGATCGGAGAGGTGTATCGATGCGTGATGTGTAGTCTTACGTTATACAAAGTACCCACACTTTGACGAAATGATACAAAATGGATCTTCAGCCTCAAGAACGACTATTTCAAATTGCTCGGCATCTCTCCTAATCGAAGTAATCATTTGTATTGCCGTAGCAAATTGAACCCTTCGTTCTGCGGAAGCTGCAACTTAAACTGTGTTACAAACGCGCTTGATAAGAGCATCCGTGTTAAATGGTGAATTGAAACATCATCATAATAAGAAGCCTGTTATCATTATAAAGCTTGTGTGCTTTAAACTCGCATTCATTTTTTGTTTTACTAGACTTCTTCCTAGTCTTTTGAAATCATTGTTTAAGTTATATAAGCGGACAACACTTCGTCCTAAATGCTTTCCCCTGTAGAATTGTACATACTAAACCAGTTGACATAAGGGTGTCATCATCACGATCGTCGTCTATCGTTCAAGGGACGTCTATATCCTGAAAAAAAAATTGAATAGAACCAGGAAATGAGAAGAACATAGTAAAAGTCGACCAAATTCTGATCAAGAACTAGAAAGCCATGACATCTGAAGGTATGACCAATCAAATAGAAATTGACGGCTCTGTGATAGCATGTTAATGTGAGCTCACCTTCCATTTCCCCTGTGTGTAAAATTCCCTAAAATTTCTCTCTATTCGTTATTGATGACGATATATATATATATATATATATATATATATATATATATATATGTCCATATACAGGAGTTGTGTAGAAATATATGTACAACGATTGCATAAAAGGTGCATGTTCAATTGGACATTCACTTGATGGGAAAATGCACATTTCCTATGTTTTATAGTACAGAGGAAACAACAAGTTAGTTCGCGTGTGACATGATGAAATTGACAGGTTGGGTTTGATAAATCACAGCTTAAAAAACCAATAAACCTCAAAGCTTTCTAAGGGTTGATTAGAATTTGCTTAAACTTTCACTGAATTGTTCCTCTAATTTTTCTACATGCTTCTTTCCACAGGGACTGATTTGACTTCCCCTTGAGGTTTTAGGTTAGTGTTCCCCCATTAAAACCTCAATAAAGCCTTTGACGCTTTTGACCCACTGTATACAGAAATCAGCACGGGGTGTCCTTTACATTGAAAGTCAATGGGGATGAATCTCCTTACAAGTGGGTTTTGTATATTACACTCAGTACAAAGGTGTACGTCCATACTGGAGTTCTCCTCCCATTCCCCTCTCTGCATAACTAGGATAGGACATAAAATGGAGGTCCCGTGTATGAGAGAGTCACAATTTATGCACGTAAAAGATCCCGCTTCATTCATTCATCGCAAAGAGCAGGGTGTTTAACCCGCTGAAGTGGTCCCACCCTCACATCCAACTGGACCCCATGGAACACCAGCTTAGCGTAGCTGAATACGGGCTATCCAGCCATCTTCTCAGATGGAAATGAACAAACAATGGAAAAAACAAACAAACAATAAACCTTGCTTCATCGTCGTCATGGTCGTGAAGCTTCCGCCCGTAAAGTCACACATTCATCGCGATGTATAGGAAATTACATGACACGATCGGTGCCTGCGGAAGAGAATCAAGCGCTGTACCTGCTTGAACGCGGCAGAAAGTTAGCCAGGGCACCTGCAGGGAGGGGTCTACCTCTCTGAATTAGCTGATCGACTTTTACTCAGAAGAAGTCCTAGAAAACGAGTGACGTTGTGCGGACAGAGTCAGAGGAAAATGGGATGACCGCATTTTGAAATGCCTTGACTTGTTAGATCTGTCTAGATTTGCCGTGGTTTGTGTTGAATTTAAGTGCATGATACTGCTGTGATTTAGATTGACTGTATACTTCCATAATATTGCAAGTTTGATTCATCCGGATTGTTTCCTGTATTTGGGTTTTGAATTATGATCAACCTCATCAGTGGTGCACCATTCAGTGCCAGCGTCGTCATCTATTAATCATATCCGATATTTCATTTTATTTTCACCTTGAAAGGCACAGTACCTCATAAAACTGTCAGAGACAAACCCTTATTGGATAGATTCAGTTTCAATTTCATGTAGTTAATCATTACACTGAAGTAGATATAAAGGTGCTCTACCGTTTGTTCCTCTCATTCATGTCAAAACTTCGTCACGGTTTCGAAGGCCTGTTTTGCTTCGACGCTGAGTACGTCATATATGAATTGTACAATCCAGACAGTCGCCTTTGCAGGAAATAACGCGTGCTCTTCTTCTTGTTTGATATTTATTACAGATGTCCAAGATGTTACCTGAACTGGCAGTATTGACTTCCGTCCTACTAGCACTGTTTAGCAATGGCCTGTCCATGCCCGCTATCGAGGTCGGACCACAAAACATCACAATCCTCACCGGACAGGACGCCCTTTTCACCTGTACCATTAGGATGAAGGGAATGACGCCTGTATTTTGGTATCGATCGTCTTCTGGGAGTCGCATCAGCACGGACTGGACAATTGACTCCGCAGTTAGACGTCCGAATGGCAGAGAGTATCTTATTGAAGGCGATCGAAGGCGGGGCGAGATAAACCTGAAACTGCCTGGTGTCGAGCCGTCTGACGCAGGGGAATACCACTGCGGGTTTCCAAACGGGGGCAACTATGTTCGGAAGAGTGCGTTCTTGTCTGTGCTTGTGCCACCGCTTCAACAATATCCTCGGTGTGAGCTGCCAGACAGGACTAGCTGGGCTGTGGGGCAAACAGTCGAACTGGTTTGTATGTCGGATGGAGGTACACCTCCGGCAAAACTTGTCTGGTTGAAGGACGAGACAGAATTAACGGATGGTCACGAACAAATTAATACCTATAAAAGACTTCTTACCTTAGGTGATCTCCAGGCGAACTTTATATGTCGCGCAGAAAGCCCAGCTCTTTCCCAGCCACGCACTTGCACGACGTCCATCACACTCGAAAATCCTTCGGTGGTGATACATCCAAGGTCATACAAGGCAGAAGTGGGTGATTCGGTCACCTTTATGTGCACGAGGCAGGACTGGCCTCGAGAGACTAGATTCAGGTGGTTTTTTAGAAACAATCCCATAACGCCCACAACGTCTTCCAGATTCAACATCAGCGAGGACAGCCGCGCCCTGACCATTGACAACGTCCAGGAAGCCGACGGAGGCTCGCACGTTGAGTGCAGGGTGACGGTGCTTCCCGGGCTGGAGTATCCAGCCGTAGGCACTCTTCTGGTCAGTCGCCTGACAGGGGAGGTGCTCGGTACTTTGGGGCCGCCCAGACTACAGACAAGAGCTCCAACCATTGACAGGACGCCCTCACAGCCTCGAATCTTGACTGCGGCAAGCGGTATGACGGTTGGTGACACTAAAAGCAAACGCGAACGTGATGCTACCCCTCTAATAGCTGTGCTCGGTGCAGTTGGCGGTCTCCTTGTGGTTATAGCAGGCGTGATTACCAACTATGCGTTTGTTAGACAACATCGGAAAAAGAAGGAACAAGAAACACCCCCTCGCAGCGAGATTCGCCCCGTTGGTTCCGGCGTTTCTCTCATGACCACTAAACCTTCGGACAGATCTCTCGCGAGCTCGGATTCAGCTACTACAAGCACAGCAACAACGACGACAACTGTCGGTAAGAGAGAAGGAAGTGCTAAAGCAGGTAAATCTTCCAAACCGGGTAGCCCGTACGCCGAGTTAGATGCTGATGGCATGAGGTTGAGCGAGTATCAAGGACTCAACGCGCCGCCGAATTTGATCTACGCAGAACCAATGGTAGCACCGACGAAACTAGTGCCGAGACCTCAGCATCAAGAAGGTTTCCATGACTACGCTTTACCGGATATCCTACCTGAGTTGTCGGTTAATGACTATGTGGAACCGGACCCGCCACCGCGAAGTAAAAAGGTAAAGCAGCCAGAGAAGGGGGACGGGCAGGCACCGAATGCAAAGGTGGAGAGCGACAAACCCACACCGCAGAACACCGATGGCGTTTACATTGAAATTATCGCGTGATGAAGGGAGTGGTGTCATCGGTTCGTGAGAGCGATGTTGAACGTTATATACAGGCAATGACTGTGACAGCCGTAACTTGCAGAGGTTGTGCTACATTTACCAATCCGTGAAAAGCTTACATGTGCTTCTGCACATAATACTCTCACATCTGCCAATTAAATGCTGTTTTACGCAGACCTCGTGATGGAATGAACGGTGATAGACACTCAGTATTGGCCAAAGAGCCAGCCTTATTTTCGTCATTCCTATATACAGTGTTTGTATACACTCTCAGATGCGTTGAAATCAGAGTGGTCGACATCTTCCATGTGTCTTCACGTGTCTCAGTCGTACATTTCGTCATTATAGTAGAGATTACTAAAAGAAACGTTTGTCGCTGATACAGATAGTTAATTGAATAGAAACGTAGCAACGGATCAACAAATTCGTAATTATCTTGGCGACACCATACAGATCATGAGGCATTTATGACCACTGATCGGTTTCCGTTGGTTTGAAAAAAAAAATATAAGGCTTATGAGTAATGTGAACAGGGCGAACATATTGGCTCAATCACACGGCATTTGTTTTTGTAGTCTACAGTAAATTGTTCTCAGACTGAACCCAATATACCCTGTCCTTGAATCTTTATGCAGGTATCTGCTATCTTTGAGTCGCAGGATTTGTGGTCACAGCTTTTTCCATTATGTCATGGACAAAGTTTCTGAACGGGACAACGTAAAGTAACATTAAGAAACTCTCAAGTCAGGACAGATACAGAATGATAATATAGAATTGACGTCATTGACACGTGATAATACAAATACCTTTGCACGAAATGTCTGCGAATAGAGTGATGATCAAGACATTTCATGCAGCGAAGTGTGAAATTACTGACATTAAGAATCAGAACATAATGAGAATACCATGTAAAAACGTATTTTCGAGGTGATCGTAGAGCTACTTACCATATTTAACAATTCATGTTATGGCTCGTAATAATACACGTATGATTTTGGTGTATGGAGTAAATTACATTTCTTGTTTTTTTTTTTTTTTTTTTTTTTTGGGGGGGGGGGGTTGCCACTCAGTTAAAAATTCAACGGGTAAAAAGAGATAAAAAAATAGTTTGAGGTTTGGTCATGATGAGGCAACGAAATTTCGGAAGTGATGTACATGTCAATCACTCTGATCAGGTGTCACAGCATTATGCGTGACAGCATTTTTTCGGAAATAAACAGACTTGATGAGGGTATCATGAGCTCATCGTCATTGGCTGCTCTGGGTAGCATCACGCATTTTTATTCGACCTTCATGTCTATATATGGCGTCAAAAGCCATTCTCTTCTCTATAGCTTCAATATTGGGGATGTTGTGATGTCTGGGCATGATAATGACTAATTCCGGGCTCCGCTGCATAGCTACAGTAACTTCACAGGTAATGGTAACCCTGCGATCAACGGTAACCATCGATGATTATCTGTTCGGTTTGATTGGTTGTAGAATTGTGATGCTATGGTAGTTACCTCTGATTACAGAGTGACCATTAATTGCACGGTTACCGCAGTTTCATGCAACTGGGCCTTATAGTTGTAGGTTATACCTGGAATGGGCTCTTCAGTGGAAACACATGGTCCCACCCATTATCATCATGGCATTGCATTACCTCAGCACTGTCAAATAACCATTGGTATACCAGGGTTATGAGAGATACCGGTAATTATGAATAAACATCTCTCATTGGGTCATGTACCATAAGACTTGTAATATATATATATATATATATATATATATATGGAAATTTGGTGGCCCGACGTTAATCTTTATTGGCCCCGGGCCGACAGTAATGTCGAGCTCTGATATACATACCTCTTATTTGCATACATATAAAACATTATGTACAAACGTATGTTTACAATCTATATGCGCACATTGTATTATAAATGGCCTTTGCTGAAAGATGATGTTCAAGTGATCCAATACAAGAAATATTTTGTAGTTTGTCCCTTAGGAATGTATATGATCCTTTCTGCTTGTCCTTTTTTTAAAACAGATTTCTTGTAATTATTGTTCAGTGGATGCTTGTGATGTACAACTTGCTAACTATGTACTGCCTTATGTAGACGCTGGAAGTTCTTAGTTCAATACATATAGTATCTGTCGTTTTTCTTCGTAATCTGTTCGTACATCTACAGTTTTATCTGAGTCATGTCATTATACCTAAGCTTATTATTAATGGCAACGATGTGAACAATAAGTAGGCCTACCAAAGGAAGTGATATACATCACCAATTAAATATCAAGAGGAATCAGGCAAACACGATGTTTTCTTTTCCTAATAAATCATTATCCGTGAAGTCGCAAAAAAAGCAGGATCCCAAGATCAAATCAAACTTTATCACTTCATATTATAAAAATGTCTTAATTCTTTCACATTTCTTGAAGAACTTAATCATTGCTTCCTGTGGAAGTCGTTTCCATCCAGAGTACTTTATAAATACATTAAAATGTTTCTGTCTTTAAGCCTTTATACTTATTGTAAGGTAAAGTGGAATAGCATTTTTCTTTGAATGCTTTTGAGAGCCCTTGATCGAATGATGACATTTGCTGAAATGCATAAATAGGCCTATATGGGCCCATGCATGATGGAGATGCAATTGTTTATTAAAGAATGCAACTTATGATTTTACATGGTAAATTAACAAGTGATTGATTCACTGAATAGGTAGTGTACATTTTCATCATAAATAGATCATGCTTTTTGACTGCAAGAATTATTCAGTAAAAAAAAAAAAATCATATATCACACTTTCCTTCTTTTTCAGTTTACTTCCTAGCTCATAATGTGGACTCGTGAACTAATCAAGTTTTTTTTTTATATTGTAATGTATATATGTTTATATATATATATATATATATATATATATATATACAAACATATATATGAAGTTTTAAAAATATTTATGTATCATCGAGTTCTTTTTTTTTCATATCCTATTCCAATAGTGGAAGTTTTCCACTCGTGTATAACTTTGTCTCACTGTGTTGTTTAGAAACTTACTACACAAATGGCAAATAAGGCCAGCGAAATGACAAACAATTTTGTGAAATACAAGTAAATCCAAGCATTCAGAATAGAAATCAAATACATAAGATAAAAACACCAAAGAAACCTGCTTCGTAGAAGTACAAATAATATTCGAATTTCAACACATTTTAGATTTAGAAATAATTTGATTTGATTTGATTTTGATTTTATTGGTTCCTGCATTATATCATTGCTCATGCAGATACATACACATATTTATATTATATACATTGATGGTGCCATACATATATATATACATATATATATATATATATATATATATATACATAAACATTAATTGTTAACAAAGTAAGTTTCTTCATTACCTTTAGAATGTACAGCAATGCAGTTTCTTCATTGTCTTTACAATGTACAATGAATAGCACACCAGCGATGCAATGAATAACGCAGAAGGGCTACAGCTTATACTTTGCTTGATTTGCATGCAGCCCTCGTATATGATACATAACATATAGGAAAATAGGAGGGAGGGATGACTTGCATAGAGATAGGATAGAAGAAAGGAGAGAGGAGAGGTCTGTCTGCTTTCGCTAATACACAAAGTTAGATCACCTGGATCACTGAATAGTAAAGCATGGCAAAATATTTTCTCACCTAGGTACGTACAGGTGAACAGTTACAGGTCATGGTCGGTTACATAACATTACGCAATAAATTCAGAACGGCGATATTTCCACAAGGGAATTTTATATACAATACAATTACAACGACATTACAAGATCACTGATATCCAGAGAGCAGCGTTGTCTTTACAGCTTTCTTAAAAGAATACATAGACTTTAAGGCTCGAATTTCAGAAGGAAGAGAGTTCCAAATATCGGGTCCAGTGTGTCTGATAGATTTCAGAGCCATCGCCGTTTTAGGATTTTGTAAATGAAATTTATCAGATTGCCTAGTGGAATAAGCATGTATGTCCTTGTTTAACTGAAATAATGAGAAAAAAGAAGATGACAACTGACCGTTATACAAACGAAGCATAAAAAATGAATTTTGAAAAAAAAAATGTTAATGTCATTTACCATTAGTGGTTTTTAATTCTATGAACAAAGGATCTGAACAAAGGATCTGAATGGTCCCGATAACCTGAATTGGTGCATATACGTATATCTTTCTTTTGTAGAAGCAATGTACTGTCAATGTGACTTTTTGCAGTTGCCCAAACAATGTTACAATAATCTATTATGAGATGTTCGATAATATCAACGACTTATAAAGCATAAATAAAATATTCTTTGGGACATAATACTTAAGCTTACAGAGTATACCAACGTTACGAGACACTTTATCTGAGATGTATTGCACATGAGCATTCCATTTCATATTTTCATTTATATATTCCAAGAAATTTGACACTTTCTTTTTGTTCCAATAAGATACCATCCACCATAATATTTTTTTGCTTCTTATCATGAAAATAAATAAGGCAACAGAGAGGTTAAAAAGTAGATACAAACGAATTTTAAGACTTTCGTGGAAAGCCATTTTTTTTCACGATCGAATAATAGGAACAACAATTTGTTTTATAATGTAACCCCAAAGAAATATGAAAGCAAAAGTGCGTGTCCTATAATAATAAAAAAAAAAAAACACCCGCCTATAAGCTACTGCGTATACACAAGAAAAAAAATATGTGTGGATCAGATAATCAAAAATAAAGATGTTATAAAAATTATATGGAAAACAGTAAAAAATCATGCTACGTATACAGTTACGTAATAACGTTTTTAATATTTCTGAAATACTATTGCGCAATGCCTCTTATCATGCTCCCGATTGCCATGGCTAAAATTTTTATTAATTCATTTTCTTCACTTGAGAAAAATCTCTTGCAAAATATCCCTCCATCTACTTAACTATTCAATGAATTTTTAGATACACCTAACTCCAAAACTTTTTTCTTTTTGTAGACCCACATCCAAGGAAGAAATAATTAAAATCGTTGCTAATTTGAAAAAAGGAAAAAACCCATGTTACGAGGGCATTGATAATTGCCTGTTAAAAAATATAATTCCCCCCAAAGTAGATCCTTTTATACACATTATACTGTAAACGTACTTCTCACTGGCCTCGTGCCAAATGATATAAAGATAGCAAAAGTTTTTCCATTTCATAAGAAAAGGGAGAACGATGATGTCAATAATATAGACCCATATCTTTAGTAACGGTAATCTTATTGAAAGAATAATGTACATCCGCAAAGTGATTTATTTTAAAACCAGTGATTCCAGTTTGAATTTAGCAAAAATCACAGCACTATATATACATACGCGCTATCAAAGTCGAACATGCACTTAGACACACTTTCACATAGAAAGTACTTACTTTTCGGTCAACCTTGCAAAGTATGCATTACAGCAGCAGTTCTGCAGTTATTCTACCTATTGCGCAACATTCTATTACATGATTAAATTTTATATATCATCCATACTGCATTATGTTTTTTTTTTTTTACAAATTCATAATACAGTATGTTTTTTATAATGTGTGCTTTGTATTTTGTTTTACTATATTTTGTTGGATTGAAATAAGATTTATGAGGATTAATGAATTGAATTAAGATATTAAACAAATAATGAATCAAGTTTCAGTAGTATACATATAAAATCATAATAATGTAAGTATAATCATATCATAATACACGTATATGTAGGGCATATATACATGTATATATATATATATATATATATATATATATATATATATATATACTATATATATGAAGAGCTTGCTTCCAAAAGGCGCTAAGTCCATTAAAAAAATGATGGATTAGCGCCTTTTGGGAGCAAGCTCTTCAGATATATATATATATATATATATATATATATATACGTATATATATATAATATATTCATTCATACATACAATTATTCATTGATATCAAAACAAACATGGTATATTAAGTTGGACTGTTTTAAATGGGCCAAACGATCGACCCTAACCTCCACCCGCCTCGTGCTGCGGCATTGGGTGAAATGCGAGAGCAGGTTAATGCGTTGGCTAAGCGGATAATCATGTGATCCTATAATCATATCCAGCAAAGAGGAAAGAAAATATTTTCAGACTGCAGAGTCATGATATCAATGGTACTGACCCCACAAAGAGCGAGGAAAGTCAACGTTAAAACCCATCTGATTTTGCCTACGAGACCGTTTGTTAAACCTGAAGAGAAAATATGAAATAATGATTATATAAGACAGATATATGGGCACTTTTGATAGAAAGAATTGCTTTTATTATTCATAAATCAGGACAATTTAGATAGTATTCACTAATCTTGAGAAAAGCGTAAATTTACTTGCATTTTTTTTTTTTTGGGGGACAAGTTGGGCTCTTCAATAAGCCGGTTACGAAATTATTCAGAACTGTGCATATGTTCCTCTGACGACCTTATAAGGAGCCATACAGTTTATGTGAAGGCATCAAATGTGAAGATAACATGTTTGCAATAATTAATGGAAGTGAAGCCTTGACTGGCAAACTTTGAACAGGACTTTCTCAATGAAAGAAATGCCGTTTGCTGTGAAGTTATACATAAAGTTTCTATAATATTATAAGTCAGGGAAGCGGTGTATTTCAATGGAGACGCGAACCGAAAGGAGGACAGATATCATAATAGATCCTTGCGCATGACTACAAAAATTCACTTATAGTGTAGTTACCATTGCCACCAATTTTAGATTGATTCAAAATGGGCACATCATCGCCATAGCTATAGAATGGTCCGCATGCTATCAATGCGACATTAAAAGCAACGTCGTCAATAATTACCAGCATGGCGCCAAGAACTAGAAGTGGTACAATTGCTTCCACTTCATCTACCGATGCTATTTGAAATACACTTTGTACTACCTAAACCATTGCTGCTAATGAAATGTATTAACTTATAATGCCTGTTTTGACGAAACAAAGGCAATTATTGCAGGCAAGCTCTATTTTTTTTCTTTTCCCCCCTTTTTTGGCAGGGAGGTGTTCTTCCTCTAAAGTAAGGCTCCCTATATAGCGTGGATTTTACTCATTTAAGTTGTTCGATTACCTTTCTCTGGCCTTTTGAACCCAAACTTTTTGTCAGTCCACTGAGGATTTATTTCCTCAGCGGGTTCTGGATAAAAGCCAAGGGTATATAAAGGTTTGCCAAAGATACGTCTGTAGCTGATGTTTCAATTAAGGTGGCTGGCGCGAAGCAAAGGTTTCTCTGAGGCTTGTAAAGTGGTGGTGGAAACCCGATTTCCTGTCGATGTACGTATTTAGCTCACCTGTTCCATTACTGAATACTTTCCTGTAACTGCGGAGAGGATCCGACCCATTCGTTACCACGTGTACCTTACAGAGAGGCGAGACGAACAGTGAAATTTAGTCGTTTTATTACTTTTTGATCTGTTAGGTACCGTTTTCATTCATTAATGAAAATTGATTGAAATTGAAATTGAAATTGAAATTTTGTTGTTTTGAGACACCTATTTTTGCGCAAATTCCAAAAGACCAAAAGGACCGAAAACCAGTTAAACATTCCATATTATTGCTGTAAATAAATGCATAGGTTTGTATACATATTCTCTTCCCGCTTTAGCTCTTCCACACCCGTCATGATTCCCAGCATGAAAAGTGAAGCTTTATCGAATACGATATAACAAGAATATAATGCTCACCCACCCTTTAATAATGAAAATCGGGCTCAAAGAACTATGCTGCATGTAGCGGCAGGCCAAGTGAAGATAAGACAACTGTAAGTATATGTCTGGATCAAAACAAAACCACATGGGCCTTGTCAAAGGAATGTCATTTTGACATCTTCTTGACAATCGTGTGGAGGAGGAAATTTATATCAAGAGATTGTAATATCGAGTTCGCCACTCGAATCGAAAGTGCTAGCCGACTTACGCGGTTTAACCACAACCTTTAGATATCAAGATGTGACTAATTTGTTTGGAATGAGTTATCTGTTGCATCAACCACACGTTTCACCTTTGAACTTCCATGAAATAAGAGGCAAGTCGACATATATTTTCCATGTGACTATTGTGCAAACAGCTGAGCTTGAAAATCATATCATAAAAACAATGTTGTAAATCCCATTCATGGACTTTCATCGTTTGCACATGAATTCTAGTTCACACACAATACGTTTGTCTCTTGCGAAAGTAGGGCAGGTCACAGACGTTATATTTGACATACTTCGAGGTCACATTTTAAACGTAATCGATATCGTAGCCTAGCATGGTGAAATATTCAGAGGGAAAATCTGATAAACATCAAAGTTATCATCATAGTGTTTCATTTACTTGATATAATCTGGCAGAGAGATTCCAAGGAAGTTATCACGGCTATCAAAGCTAACCACACAGTCAAATACGATGAAGGTCCGTAATTTGTTATCATTAACTATATAGAAAACACATATCGGACAAGATTTCATGGGAATGTTGGGGGGTCGCATTTCAGGACTTTAACAATGGAATTTTGTGCTCATCTTTCCTCAAAACTGCGAGAGACATGTATGTCATGAAGCCGAGAACATAGAGCGAAATCGCCTGCCTGCTTGAAGATATCATCAAACTTCACAAAGTGATATTCTATGCATAAACAAACAAGTTTCTACACATTGATTGCTATGTAAATGACTGCCATGAAAATTCGCTATCTCTCTCTATTCATCTGGACTGAATGCCGCAAAGAAAAAAATGATATCAGATAATTGGAGGTATATAGGGTATTTGAGCCCCCTTTCTATATACCCCACCCCATGGAGAACGACCAGCATTTATATATGCATGAGCCCTTCCCACACTGACGATTCCTGCCAATTTGGTCAAAATCCAGCCAACTGTTTTCACGAAGGAGATGAAAATGTGAACAAAAGTTTACGCACCACATACACCGCACACCGCACCAAGGACTCCGGACTCCGGACGGCAAACTATGACAATAACTCATTTGAGCTATTCGGCTCAGGTGAGCTAACACTGCCATTGTAGTCCAGTGACAATAGACGGTATAAATCAGACATTCAAGACAATAGTCGATAATTCATCATTATAGAAACAGCAGAGGAAGATAAAGGTGTAAACAAAAGAATAAGAAATATACGGAGAAGCAGACGGGCCTGGATTGAAAAAAGACTTACACTATTATGGAGCAAGCAAATCTGCAGATACGCATTATACACATACATTTATACATGATAATGCATAGACATATACATGGTATACATATTCTCGTATATTACAAAATAGAAACCAACATGAGTATTGCATCTGTAGCAAATATTATTTTTATCATACATACCGAGTTTATAGAATGGCACATACATGAATAAACACCTGATTATTAGATTAAACATGATTATATTGATTTTTATATTTCTCATGGAAGAAATCCTATTTAGCGATTGGTCTACATAGCATCTCTATGGCCAATGATATTGCTTAAATGTGCTATACATACAGTGACGTCATTTCATCGATAATGCATGCAAAGTGATATCAGGAGCGGCCTTTATAGACTACGTACTGTTGTGTAAATCCGTCAAGGGATGTGCCCTAATCGTCTTCGCTGTAATGTATAAACATGTTCATTTAGACAATTCAATAACTTTTTAAAGATTCGGCGGAGGGATATAAACCAGATAGTATTATAGCATGCATTCTTTCGAGCCCCTTATGAAAGTACGGTCCGGATACATGGAACACTCTTCCTGAGGAGTTGAAACAGTGTGCCTCCTTGTTTTCATTCAAAGCAAACTTAAAGAAGTACATTTTATTACAGTATATCTTAAATACGAACTAAAAAACAAACAATTTATGTAATCAATGTTGGTCTCCCGATAGCAACATCGCATATCGCCCCCTCTTCCTGCAAACCAATTTTATTATTCTAAATTCCAGCACATCTGCCCCTGTCCACTTTCAAGCACCTGCACGCACATTCACGCACCTGCACGCACATTCACCACCATCACACATCATAGTTTATTTTCCCCTGCTATCTTCGCAGCAAAATTTTTATTGTTACGAATCTGTCTTCTTTTCCTCGGGCCGGCCATCTTTTCAAGCAATGCTTATAATAGCGGCCTTCTGCATAATCGTTTCTTAACTACAATTGTTATTGTAATCACTGCTGCATAGACATGCATACTGTATATTACATCATTAATTTTATTTCATATCATTGTTTATCTAAGTAAAACGACTCTGTGTTAAATTTACTTTGTATATTTCCTACATGTTCATGATTATGTAACCGTTGTTTACGCAAGTCAAAAGACTCTGTGTTGAATTTACTTTGTATATTTCCTACATGTTCATGATTATGTAATTTATGTATATCGTTGTTTACGCAAATCAAACGACTCTGTGTTGAATTTACTTTGTATATTTCCTACATTTTCATGATTATGTAATTTATGTATGTTGATTTGCAGAAAATAAAGTATCTATCAAAAAAAGTATGCATTCCCTCAGAAACATGGAAATATGTATTTATAATATTGATTTTTTGTGCAATTATGTATATTAAGTAACAATAATAAAACTGTGCATATAGATTATCATCATTATTATTTTAGTGAATTTGAATTTTTTAGATTAATTCATTTTGATATGATTTCATTAAGGTGAGTTAAAACATAAATGATAGTATCAGTAGTATTATATATATAATTCCAATTACACTAAGATTTTTGAAGTGTAATTGTGTTACAGTTTAAAGATGGATCATATACATTTATACACTAAGTATATTGTTGGTTAACATAGCTTAAGTGTTTCATGTTATTAATATTTTTAGTTTGTGATTAACTTATATCATTCAGAACTGTACTATCATTATTTTTGAAAGTGAAGTAACAGATTTACATATGTATATTTTGCAAAGAAGCAATCAAACAGCATATCTTATACTTTGTATTATAATCGACTGTTAATTCAAGTTCAAATTCACACTTTATTTTCATTTGTTTTTTAATCAAGTATTAATAAAGTATTAATGAAGCATTACATAGCTGATATATATATATATATATATGTATATATACATAATATATGAATTATATGGATAGATTAATTATGTATATAATATCATTTTATAGTGTACATTTATAGCAATTCAGCTAATCAGCTGCGAAGTTAATTGAATAAACCACGAATTGAATTGAATTAAATTAAATAGAATAATAAAACATTGAGAAAATTAATTCTGAAAAGAGGAAGAAATAATCTGTGGGTGAGCGGCGCAGGAAATCATTAAAACAAGCTATGTCTTTAACGTAGTGTAAAGTACAGGCATGACGAGGCAATAATACTCATGGCCAGTGTTTAGTTTTTGCTGTTAAAGAGGCAATCCAGAGGATTTTCATAAATTCACATCACGTAGTACATAAATCGACAGTTCCATTATATAGATTTGTGTAATTCATAGTGGTCTTTGAGCAGAGAAACCTAATACTCTGAAAAAAATCTTATACAAATTACAATGATATTGCTTAAATGTAGTCATTTCATCGATAATGCATGCAAAGTGATATCAGGATCGGCCTTTATATAGACTGGGGTACGTACTGTTGTGTAAATCCGTCAAGGGATGTGCCCTAATCGTCTTCGCTGTAATGTATAAACATGTTCATTACTGACTGCTGACATAGGAGCCTCACTTATTTCTGAAATTGTTTAGCAAGCCAAGTTCACCTATGTGGTAGATATGCACGCCTTCTTCTTTTGTTCTGCTTCCTTGAACCCCAACTCACGCATTCCCATGGTTAGGCTGAAATGTCTTCATCCTTGTTCATTACAATTTGAATTTTGAAAACATTCTTTCTCCTCATCTCAGTCACTATGAATTCTGCAACTCTGTACTCGGTATAAGTGAGTTACAGTTGTTCAATTGTAAAAGTCTGAAAAGTATCCGGAGGTCTCTCGGCAATGACTGCAGTTAGATTACCAACTCATTACTGACTCAGACTGCTGCCTGGTTACTGCTGGGCTCCTGCGTGAGTGACTGCAATTTATAGCAGGTTGCAGTTTTTGTCATGATTGTTAATATCATGAGTATAACGATTCGTCTTCGTGAATGAGATCTAAATTAGTTGCCATATACGATTAATCAATAATGAGTTTTACGTATAGAGGCATTCAATGTTATATGTCTGAATTTTGACTTAATCAAGTTCTTTCACGTCAGTCCTGAAAGTCTCATTTTGTTTTGTTTGTTTGTTTGGTGTTATTGCTCAAACCCCGTTCAGCGGTCCTACATAGTACAAGGAAGACCTCAGTTTGATTACGCAATCATTGTGTTCGCGTTTTTTTTAATAAGATTAGAAATATGAATTGTATTGAAGATAATGGCTTATTAGTTTTTGTCAAGCTGGGAAGGCGTAAATTGATTTTGCTGTTGTTGTTGTTCTTGTTGTTGTTGTCTTAATTTTGCAAATCTATTTCTGCATCTTTGATGGTCTTGGGCCGGTCCATGTTAAAAACTTGCAGGCGGTGAGGCTATCATAATTTGTAGGGGAACTTTTGCGAGTATAAACTCTCATTATTCTGGCATGGTATATGTACGGTTATACTGTATGATAACCGGGTAAATCTGACCCCTCTCAGCTGGTAGTCTCTCGATGCCAGTCGTTTCTCTGTAAACCACTGAGCACCCGTGGCCTTGCCAAAAGGCTATACATTCTCCCTGGCCGAGAATCTTGCTCGCTCGACACAGGAAGAGCCAGTTAGATTAGTGCTGTTCCGCTTGTTGGGAGACACGCGGCAGCGCGCTTTCATTTCCGCTCTTGCTCTCAGTTATTATATAGCCCTACTGAACCGACGCTCCTCAGGCAATGAAGATTTTCTCTTTTGCCTTCACAACATTCTTTTAGTCGAGAGATAATGTTCATGACTTTGTTTGGTTTACTAAGGTAGGCAAAAGTGCATCAGCAGCCTTTATCAGCAATCATCCCTGGTGGTTTGGAACAAAAACACGCCGAGCTAATTATAACTGAAGATGTCAACTCATCGTCAGAACAAAGGTCACGACGGTTTGACGTTACATTGACAAGATTGCTGACAGTTTGTTTGGTTAGAGGTAACCGAAAACACTACGAGATGTTCAATGACAATAAACATTTTTTTTTTTTATTCCAATGGTGTTTGGTGCGAGGGGAAAAGGGGGGGGGGGGTTGATTGCTCATAGATGGCCCACATTCTATGAGGATGTTTTCTGAATTCTGACATTACCATGGTAAATTATCAATTCAAATGAAGTCTTCGGCACGACAGGACGCAGTGTGTAAGACCGTGTCAGCCTTTGCGGCAGAAATGACCTTTGTGAAGTAGGGGCCTACATGATGTGTTGACTTCGTATAACTATTATGTAAAACGAAGAAATAGAATTATACCGTGTTTCATTTGAAAAGACTCCTCCGTTTTTAGATAACATCGTTTACCACAGAGGACGCAAGGAACTGTCTTTTTTTTCCCCTATTACACAATGCTCATCGCATGTTCGTTAATTTTCGATGCAATAATTTGGTCAAAGCAGATCCAGAAATACACGATCCTTGCCAAGGATGATAATGCAACCAATCATTTCAGAGAAACTTGTTTCGATCTGTTTGCCTCAGTTAGATTATTGAACCGTCAATCATTCGAGATCCATTTCCATCAATATACATTATTTCCATAGCACTATATTAAGGAAATCTTAATTTGAACAAGTGCAATCCCTCCAGAAATTGAAATTCGAGTTTAACCAAAGATATGGTTAAATTTCCCCTCTAAAATGTATTTGCTCCGGACGGAAAATAATCAACAAAATAAGAAAAAAGAATCCTTTCTCCTTCGCTGGAAAATGTTCTCACCTCATACTTGTAACTGTCTCCTTGTCACACCTCAAAATTAGAGTATGTACTAAAAACACATGTGGTCAACAAAAACGAGATAAGATATAACTCAAATATATATATATATATATATATATATATATATATATATATATATATATATATATAATGTTACATGTATATCCATGTGTGTATATAGATGTCGAACGTATATACCTCCATACAGATTACATAATGATAATAGCAGATTGTTCACACCGGTAGTGCCATTATGAACAAACTTTATAACCCCTCTTCTAAAGAGTTCTCTCCGAAAAATCCCCGTTATACTACAATTCTGGAGCCAAACGAACGAGGACAGGCGAGGGTCAAATCGTTTTTGTTCCGGTTACCATAGTTACAGGAGAGTTTTGTATTCTAGCGTTCTATTTGCATCCCTGACAAGAACTACAAAATATGTCATTTCAATTGAGCAAGGCTACAATGTTTCTACAACAGACTGAATAACACACAACGTCAGTGTAAATCGAGAAAGGCATTCAATAGCAAAACGACTCCGCTGAATTGCAACATCTTGCTTTCCAAGTTCCAGTCGGGGACACTAATCCACACGGGGTCAAGTTTTGCGACAATACACCCCCCTGTTTTCAGGTGTTGTTGACGTCACCAGTACAATCTATGCGAACAAGGTTAAACTTTTTGTCATTGACCTCGCAAACCGCTTCGTATGTTATCACGTTTTCCGACAAGTTTCTAAAAATACAGGTCGGTCTGCTATTGTAACTATTTACGGTATTGAAAAAGTAACCTATACAAGCGCACATGACAATGAAAGCGATTATATCTCCAGACATACACATACATACACACAAACACACACACACTCATATATTAAGTTATATATATGTATATATATATATATATATATATATATATATATATATATATATGTGTGTGTGTGTGTGTGTGTGTGCGTGTGTGTGTGTGTGTGTGTGTGCGTGTGTGTTTGTGTGTTTGTATAGCTATATATTAGATCGTTTTGTGTTTGGGGCCTAAAAATACAATCTTACCTCTGATTTAAGCCCCCACTTTGGTTCTTATAACTATTTCGTATGACCATTTGTTACAAAAGTTAGTTATAAGAGTCACAAAATATTCGATGATCTTTTTACGTCAAAAAAAAGAAGAAGAAAAAGAAAACAGAGGCAATGATATTGTACAGTATTTTATATAAACATTGTAACTTAGTTATGTTTGTTTCTTTGCTTTTTTGAACACAAAGTGAAAATAAATTCAAATCAAATTAATCAGATCAAAATATATACATAGTACATGTTAATTGTATATTATACTTTTATCATTGATAGACAGTGAATTGAAGAAAGAGAAAGAAATCATTCAAATTCATGAAATTCTTGCGTCGAGATGTTTTTCATTGCAATTGATTGACAAATTACCCTATACATTGACGTTAATAATAAGCACATGAATTTGAATAATAAGCAGTACCCGCTGCTTGCTATAAGGATTAGAACCAACACTTGCCGTCGGGTGGAAGCGCGGTGGTCTAGTGAAGGTGACATCTGTCCGGAGATCAGGAGGTCGTAGGTTCGAATCCTGCTCGAGTACGTACGCCCATGATTTTTTATCATGGCTACTACTAAAATACTGATCAATTCAGTGCTTCTTTACGTCGATGTAGGGCAATTTGTCAATCAGTTGCAATGAGAAAGAAATCATTCTGAGTTGTTTATTTGCCTTCGCGTTTGTCAGTCTGCTCGTTGAACATTGCGGAACAAAACATTGATGAACAGTGTTTCCAGTTTGGAAAATAAACAAACAAACAAACAAACAAACAAATAAATCTGAGTTGTATCGGCCTACATGCTACGATATTTCCGATATTGGGAAAGAACGGAGTTATGAAAAAAAAGTGAAATTGTGTGTGTGACTGAATGCACTTTTATCATAGTTTTACAATACAGAGTACAGTGTCGATAATTATGAACTATTTAGGAAACAGTTCAGCTGCGTGATGATATTTGTCCATAGATATCTTGATATTGTCAGCATGATTTAAAGAGAAACAATTCTATAGTATTTGAGTGGTTTTTAATCCATTTAAAACAATCGTACAATTCAGTCAGCAAATTTCTACAAGTCTACAAAATGTTCAATTGTGTTTTTAGTTTTTTGCAGTTGCAAAAAAAACAACAACAAACACAACACACAAAATCATGACAACAAAACACTCAATATGCGTTGCGCAATTCAGTCATTTCCAGGAATGAAAAAGAGACAAACCTTCCCACATCCTATCATTGTTCATTTCGAACATTTTTTTTCTTTCTGTTGCTTTCATTACGTTGTCATATCTGAACCCACAAACAGAAAAGTGCTACGGATAAAGGAAACGCTGTGTGTTCGTTCTGCTTCTTGTCAAACCCAAGGGATTCTTCAGGACTTCTGTATTAAAGTACATCCTCCCCCGGTCATTCGCTCAAAGAATCTTTCAAGAGGTTATCGTCATATTAGATGTTTATGCCTGACAACACAATACTTCCCTGCATCTTCTTGAGTATCCTATGATTTCCATTTGAGCGTTATCGAGGTCACCCTAACTGCTACCAAGATATGAAAAAGTATGTTAGTCGTAGCTTAAATCGTAATAGTAGACTTTATTTTTTGTTTGATGCAAATTTCATCAATCTAAGATCTGGCAATGAATTCCGTATTTCAAGGTCGCAGAAATTGGAAAACAAAGATCTTTACAGAGACACGAGCACCTGTGTACATCCGAAAGAGCACAACGCGCAAATTGCATCCACTGTCAGAAACACCACACCACAAACCGAGAAACCCTCATCCAGTAGCAGAGCACGCTTCGATAAGAAACACCGTAAAAGTAGAAATGTAGTTGTTACAAAGTAAATGAAAAGAAGGGATTTGAGTCTTTAGAAAGGACGGATATGTTTACAAGTCTCACTAGATTATTCCTGCTCAACCAAAAGTGAGGACTAATATGAAATATCTTTTGTGCCTACATGTAATGAGAGAGAGAGAGAGAAAAAAAAAAACATTGTACAGATCATGACAAACTTCAGGCGCAGCTATAAAACGATACCGATAACGATATCACTCATCGATAAGGCTAGTATTCAGTGGAGACAATGTAACAACTCGTATGGTAGAATACAGGTCAAAGGCTTAGATTATCGTACCTAGGATAAGGGTGCATTCTATTAAAGCATCGTCATCAAGAAAGGACGTACGAAAGCATCATCCCGACACGATTGATGTGATACACTGTATGAACGTTTGGGTGGCCTTGGGTATCGAACAACAAAATTATTAATTAAAAGAGTTCTGTTAAAATGTTAGTTTCATGCTCGTATCTACCAATAATAGATAAAAGAAAGAACAAAAAACAGACATAACAAACACTGATATCATTTAGATGTTTCAATTAACTCACTATCTTTCACCTAAAAATAGAAATTTCGCTCTGTCATTCTGCACAGAGATATTAGTCGGGTACCTAAGGGGGGGTCACCGTGCATCCCCCCCAGGACTCCTCGAAACTTACATTTTCAGGATCCTCATGACATACCAAAACATAATCAAGATGTTAACAGGAACGAAAAGTGGCTGTTCTAGGTGAAATTTAATGTATTCTATTGTTTTTCATAATTTCTTATGTATTTCTTTGTTTTTCAACTTTTTCAACTTTTGTTTTTTCTTTGTTTTTCTATTGGAAATTGTCACTGACCACTTTTCTACCATTATTAGCACAAAACTAATCAATGAAAGTGATTAATTGTAAAAATAATCAGGTTTTCATGACTTTCATGACAGAGCACTGTTTTCCATAGGAAATGTACACAAAAGCACAAAATTGTGCCCGTTTTGGGACGACATTCCGTTACAAAAATGGGCGTGACTTCGCAAAAGTATGCGGGGAAGTTGCAAATATGGTCTCAAAAGTTGCGTGAGACTTGAACAAAACAAAGTCAAGTAAGTTTTGAGGAGTCCTGGGGGGTGCACGGTGACCCCCTCCCCCCCTTAGGTACCCTACTATGTAGGCCCTACATGTAAGTACATATTATATATTACATACATACATAAGGACGGGGGGTGGGGGGATCCGCCCCCCCCCCCCCTCGAAGTTTCGCGCTATAAATCTGTCGCGAGGCTTCTTGACTTTGTTTGGTCAAGTCTCGCACAACTTTTGAGACCAAATTTGCAACATCCGCGTATACTTTTGCAAAGTCACGCCCATTTTTGTAACGGAATGTCGTCCCAAAACGGGCACAATTTTGTGCTTTTGTGTACATTTCCTATGGAAAACAGTGCTCTGTCATGAAAGTCATGAAAACCTGATTATTTTTACAATTAATCACTTTCATTGATTAGTTTTGTGCTCATTATGGTAGAAAAGTGGTCAGTGACAATTTCCAATAGAAAAACAAAGAAAAAACAAAAGTTGAAAAAGTTGAAAACAAAGAAATACATAAGAAATTATGAAAAACAATAGAATACATTAAATTTCACCTAGAACAGCCACTTTTCGTTCCTGTTAACATCTTGATTATGTTTTAGTATGTCATGAGGATCCTGAAAATGTAAGTTTCGAGGAGTCCTGGGGGGGATGCACGGTGACCCCCCCCCCCCCCCTTAGGTACCCAAGTATATATACTATGACTTAGATAATGCTCTAATAGTACTGCTGGTTTCGCTTCGTCACTCAATCTTCGAGTTAGATATAGATAACTTAAAAGAGTTTATCTTCACTATTTGATCTTGGCAGCATACAACCAACTTCAACAAAATATCACCAACACATTTATGACACTATCGTACAACAAGACAAGCATAATAAATCCCCGTTGATAATATCAAATATTAAAGTGCGTAACAATGACAGCAGACAGCAAAAACGATGGCAAGATCTTAAACCTGCATTTTGTAAAAGTGAAAAGGGTCCTACAAAATAATGGGCATAAACAAAAGATTTAATGCTGTCAAGTTGATCATTTCTGCGGAAAACTTCCCCCAAGATTTGATGATTTGAAATGAACGGAATGAGAGAGGCGAACAATGCTAATAAGATGAATCCAGAGGAAAAAAGAAACAAACAAACAATGGGGGAAAATGAAAGATAGTGGACAATGTATGAACGTGAATTCTGACAATATTTTTCACTGCGGAGACGTCGTATAAACAATGTATTAAATTGTTTCTGCCTATCAAAATGGAAAACAAAGAGCACTCCGCATTTGCACCAACTCACATTATCTCGCAAACTCTGAACCATTATTCTCAAAATTGAAAACCCTGAAAATAAACGATATTCATACTTTGCAATGCGCAATATACATGTACAAATACACATCCAACACCCTCCCTTCCTAGTTCCACAACCTATTCACTGTGAACGCCAGCGTCCACGCTTACCCGACTCGACATTCCAAAGATTATCACCTCCACAATCCCAAGTTAATGATAGCTCACACGTCAATTAGACACCATGGACCAGACGTTAAGAATAATCTCCCCGAGCAAATCAAGGCAACTACTAAATTATATTCTTTTAAGGCACTTATGAAAAATATCTTTTATTGAAATATAATGATGTATGAGTGATAAGAAATTTGGGGTTTTTATTTTCACTCATGTACAGTTTATATCGGTATATGAGGAGCTTAGTAATTTGCTGCATATTAAAATTGTTGATATTTTATACAGAAGTATGGAACAGACATACATGTGACACAAAAATACACTAGAAACAGACCCAGTCATGTATTATATACCCAAACGTTAAATAAACAAAAATGGCATGCACAGCACAGCACAGCACAGCACTCACCTCAGCACAGTATTATAGTAAAGGATGCCTACTGAAAACAAATAAACGATAACTATTTTGAATTTTCCCTTTATTTTTGACCACACAAATTACTACGATATTTTGGATTTGATTTATTGATTCTATTTTGTAGACACGTCCGTCGTACACTTATGTAAATCGATTTTAAGTCCCTAATTTTACCCCGAGGTCTCGATCCATGTCAAGCTGCTGCTTATGATCGCGGTCTCCTGCTTTTCTGTTATTATAATAGCTAAAAATTGCTTAATTTTGAAATCAATTCATTTAAATCCCCCTCCTTTATTTTTTCTTTTCTGAAATTCGTTTATTGGAAGGACATGACATACTCTGAATGAATAATCAATCATTATTTATATAATTTACAACTGTTAATTCAACGATTCGCTTCTGAACATTTTTTTTTTTGTGTGTGTGAATGGCATTATGCTACACGTCTCATACATCGACTACTATCATGTTCATAGTGTGTGTGTATATATGTACTTTGAATTAATTTGTAAGACAGTATACTGGCTTATGCGTCGTGTAATGTTGATTTCTAAATATGTGTATTCTTTTGTTATGTGTGATTTGGAAAAAGGCAGCGTATATCGTGATAAACTTAGAATTATGAACATACCCTAACATATTTTTGAACATCCGAATAAACTGCTGAATAAAGTCGTCCTTCCTTTATTCTTATTCTTGTATTACTGCTCTTTCTTCTCCTTCTTCTTGCCTTAGCCCCTATCAATACTCCTTCGCCTTCGTATTTTCCTCCTTTTCCCCCCAAGTCAGGCCAAATCGTTCTCAATAATGCTGTACTGCGGGGAAAAAACGTGGAGCAAACTTTCATGGTGAAGAGATAGATATTACAGTTCTATAATGAAGGTTATGTTCTGCCTCGAAATACCCAACACCAAATCTATATTTATATGGACTCAAATGATCCTGCTCTCGTACGAACTCCAAATGGATCCGTTCATGTGATAATCAGGATGCGCGATCTGCAAAGATCGGAAAGTGCGGCTGGTACAGACTATAGGGGGGGGGGGGGGCATTGCGCCTGTTTTTTTTTTTTTTTTTTAGTTCAATGACATTTATTTACAGCAAATATAAATACATATAAGTACAATAAAATACGCGATGAATTTTTGAAAACGCTGGGGTGCATCCTTAGAAGTAAACAACTTATGACGAGTCTGCCTTTAACATATAAATGAATTTGGTAATCCATAATGTGCGGTATCATATCAAATGGAAATACAAACAGACGCAAGGACAAAGATAGAGAGAGAGACATAGACAAAGATACAAAGACAGGGGCCTACATATACGGACAATGACAATGACAGGGACATGAACTTCGACTGACATAACAATAACAATGGGGACATGGGACCCAACAGACGTGCAATACAGGGAGATTGTCGAGGGTATTTTTAATAGAGAATGGAAATGCCATTAGGCAGTAAAACGATCCGTGCAGCAACAGTGACAGCAAGTAAAAAATTAAACATACTCATTCACAACACAATACGTGTTGTCACAAGACAGCAAGAAAGTATCATGCCATTAGACAACAATTGTCGTAAGATAATCATAAGATGATTCTTTAACTTGGTTTTGTGTCAACATACACATCGATGAAGCTATCGACCTTTAACTCACCAGAGCGCATGCGGGAAGTTTTGATGATTGGCGACGTAGTCTTGCTTTGAAAACATGCGAATGTATTACCAAGGGAGACATTTCACATAACCATAACTGAACATGCTGGCCAAGGTTTATATTGTATTCTTGTGTACTTCATCCTAACTCAGACCTTCTTGGATCAGTGTGTGACATTGGGTAGAAATTAGTCCACACTTATTTGACATGAACAATGGCTGTTGCCAAATTAATAGTCTAGTGAGATCAGTTTGAGTCTACAAAAACCTATGGCAGACCATCAACAGTTTGCTTGTTTTTTACCCTGTGGTGGCGCTAGACACGATTCGCGGCCACAGTCCTTCATTACATCAGGACTCTGTTCGCGAAAAGATCATTCTGTTCACCGTGTTTTGACAATCCCGTTGCAAGATCCCAATGTAATTATTACGGAAATCAGACTGCTGATTCTTAGAATTTGAAGTAAAACCCATCGCGAGTGGGAAAAATAATGAGTGAGATATAATTATGGTGGGAAAATGTAATACCAACACACATTAAACTACATGTATGTAAATTTCAGAGCAACGCGTACGTATACAGTGCACACATCAGTCTACGAGAAAGAAAACCGATCTGTATCTTTCGTTTCATTCGCATAATCCTCTGGTCTATATAATGCTAGGGCTAATCAAACCCTTCTCCACCGGGTCGATACCATCTGCTCGGATGAAGACACGAAAGTGAAGGAAAACGGGCACGTTAAAGAGGCACTCAGTGCGTGTGGATACAGCAGTTGGACATTCGAGAAAGCACTTCATAAGTCCAGACCAAGACCCAAGGACAAACCATAGCAAGACACCGCGACAGAAAAGCGGCGGTACAACTTGACGATTCACTATGTTTCCGGACTTTCAGAGAAAATATGTAGAATCTTCAGCAAGCATCATATTCCTGTCTCTTTCAAGCTCACCAACACACTGAGACAAGAATTAGTCCATCTTAAGGATAAGACTCCGAAGGACCAACAAAATAACGTGATCTATGCCATTCAATGCAAGGATGACGAGTGTGAATAGCTCTACATACGAGAGACACCGCAGACTTTAAATAAAAGTAATGTTTCATTTCATTTCATTTCATCTATTTATTTCATTCTCACTTTCACTTTCATTTTTTTCTTTCAACAAAACATAACACAAAGTAGATCAAAAATTCAGTCATAAGCATATATATATATATTACAAAGTATGACAATCAATGGTAATCAAAAAAACATACAAAGATATGCACACATACTGGAATTACAAAGTTATGTTTGAAAGGTAAAAAATGAGAACTGAGAGGTCCACTAAAAAGTGTTGCTTGTAGATTGTGGACCACTCTAAAATATCTTCAAAATACTTATTGCAATTACAAGTACATAATACATAATACAGAAAATAAGACAAAATGAAACAAACAACATGACATGACTAAACTGATGGGGATACGATTGAAAGGAATGGGGCAAAAACAAAATTAAAGGAAGGAAAGAAAGAAGGAGATAGAGAGAATGCCTACACGCTGGACAGAGAAACGGAAAAGGGGATTGAGGAGGTATTTCGGACAGCTGGTGACTGCACGCAGCTGTGGAAAAGTTGAGGAAAATCAAAATGCCGAATTTCATTACTTTGCCATTTTTCATTGTAAGAGGATGAATTCAATAACTGATGATGAACCTTATGTTTGCTGTAACCTATATAGGTAATGAACATAAATATCTCAGCCAGAATTTAACAAAAGAGATTTCAATTTGCGCTTAAAAGAATATAACGATGGAGATTTTTTTTTATTTCAGAACTTAATGAATTCCAAAATTTAGGGCCGGTCTATATAAATGTATTCTGAGCTAATAAAGTTCTGAAAAGGGGTAGATGAAACTCATTAGACCGCCTAGTAGGATAATCATGAAAACATTGATTTCGTGGAAACATTGAATTAAAAATATTGGGGAGAGCATTTGTATTGTAGTTGAACATGAATTGACCCAGTTGAAAAAGAAACAAATCTTCAATTTTTAAAATCTTGTATTTGATGAATAATGAATCTGAATGGGAACGTGGCGAAACCCCAGAGATAATACGAAGTACTTTTTTCTGCAATAACAATAATTTATCTAATAAAATTTGATGAGCGCTGCCCCATGCTAAAATTCCGTAATTAAGATAACGTACCAGCACAGACAAGCTAGCTCGTCTGGATGTGGAGATTCTGCGGTATACTCCAATCTGAACAGTAGTAACCGCACCTTTGACAACAAGGACGTTGTCACCTTAGCTCCTGAGGCACGGTGGTTCGATAGGCGAGTCAGTGTCTATTTATGCTTACGTAGAAAGAGAGAAAGCATCCCTGAACCGAGGACGGGGCCTGCGACACAACCTAGCCGGAGTCTACAATTCGGCAGTTCGGAAGATTCCTCGGCGTTTCCCAAAATTCCCCGACCCTTTTACGGGTCAACAACCAATTGCCGCCAAAGACCAGTCGGTCTGATAAAGCGTCCCGGATAGGATGTAAAACGTTACTACTCCAAAACACAAGTAAAGAAAGGTGACTAGATTTGCTAATAAAGTTCATGATCTCCTTTACCTGGATGACTGAGAACATTCACAGACATATGTAAAGTTACCTTAAAGTTACCTTGAAGTGCCACACCTCCATCTTTGTAGCCCATTAGTAACCCAAATTGGACAATTTCTTGTTTGAATGTGAGGAGTGTCGGTGATTGGATTAGATATTCTGGGAGTTTGTTTCAACTATCTACCACTCGTTGGCTGAAGAAGTGTTTTCCTATGTCCAGTGTAGGGCATGTCTTGCCAAGTTTCAGGGAATGTCCTCGGGTACCATGAAATGTTGCTTTCTGGAAGATGGAGTTTGGGTCAATATTTATATAATATTGACTGGCCTCGAGGGAAATACCAGAAAATATTGCCCAAACTGAAAGAATATTGCCCGAGTCGAAGACGAGGGCAATATTCTTTCAGTGCGGGCAATATTCATCTGGTATCTCCCTCAAGGCCAGTCAATATCATAATTAGTACCTATCCCCTAGGTAAATTAGGAAAATATGTGAATACAGCTATTCACTATGATATAGATCAAGCCACATTTGACTACCTGTAGATCATCACCAACATGTCGAATAATTGAAAAATTGTTCATCAATGTATATCATTCAACTCCAACTTCAAAGATACATATGTAGTTGTAACAGGCGAACTTCAAACATCTGAACGCTTTTACACTTTATTTTGCTTCTGTTTCAATTCGGAGAGTTGTAATAACTAATGGTCACTGTGCAGTTAGTCATTGTTTGACGCGTCGTGTTGCTGGAACTAGTGGAAGTGGTCGACCTTGTATGAGTTGATTTATCGGCGTTCTTCTGCGGTGTGTGTAATCGACACGCAGCGACGTCCTTGAGTGTTTTCTCTTCGTGGTCGATCGGAATGTTTACATGAGGTGGGAAGAGAAGGAGTGGAATCTCTCTTCCCACCTTCCTGTTTTACAGTGCACTCCCGTTATAACGAACACGGTTATAACAAAATTCTGGTTATAACGAAGTGAAAATTTGGGCTGCAATGTCATCCACTCTATGTATTTCTATCGTTTATTTGTTCGGTTATAACAAATTCCGATATGACGAAAGAATAACTGCCGGTCCCGAGGATTTCGTTATAACGGGAGCCCACTGTATATGTAAAACCCCGGATGCTCGTAATATGCTCTAATATCGCCCGCTGAACTCCCGACCCTGCAAAATACCAACTGTAATTGCCTCCCAAAACTACCTCGTATAGGTAATAATGTCTATTTGTGCAATGACGCGGTAAAAACGCTTAAATAAGATCGCACCTCTTTCTTCTGTCTTCCAGAGTTGTAAGATTGGGTCTCCTAAGTCTAAATCCGTAGGGTAGGTCTTTCAAGTTGGGGATAAATTTGGTAGCCCTGGCCTGTACTTTCTCAAGGACTGTCTAGTCTTTTTCTAGATATGGACAACAGGTCTGCATACAGTAACCCAAGTGTGGTCTGACAAGTGACTTATAGAGGTTTAGGACACATCTCTATACGTCTGTATATAGAAATCCTCCTGATCATTCCCAAGACTCTATTGTTGTTGTTTTTCAGCAGCTGCACACTGGGTAGTCCACTGCCTGGACTGCCTTCGTATACGGTGTGTACAGTACTAGCATGGTCTATGGTACTAGCAATATCGCACACGGAAGTGCCGTCGTTGGGGGCGTGTAGTATAAGGGAGAGACCCCCTTCGGGGGCGGCAGCAGTTTGTGGACTCGCGCGATGCGTGGACTGTCGCGATCGAGAAGACTTCGCGCTACCGCCAATGAGGGCGTATGAGAGAGTGAGAAAAAAAGAAAAGAGTCCCGGTATCGGGACTACACACCGGGTTGAAACTTCAAGAGATTTGTGAGTCAGTACTCCAAGGTCCTTTCCACTGGTGTTTCTCGTAGGGTGACATTTCCCCATGATGTGGATTGCGGTATCCTACATGCATTACTCCACACTTGTCAGCATTATCTCATCTGCCACTTTTTCGCCCAAGATGTGGAGATTGTCGGGTCTTTTTTTTACGTGTCCTTTATAATGTCTTCTTCTGTTAGTACAGCCGATGTGCTAACTTAGTATCATCTACAAACTTACTAAGAAATGGATTACTACCAAAATCAAATTTTATGTCCTTCACGTTCATGAGGAAGCAGGGTGGTCCCAACACTGAGCCTTGAACAACAGAACTTATTACATGTTCCCAGTCATGTTTCCTTCCAGCTAGCCAAGCCAACACCTTTCCGTCAATTCCATTAGCCCAATTCTTGGCGATTAGTCTGTTGTGTGGTACCGTAACAATGGCTTTGGTACCGTAACAATGGCTTTGGTCCCGGAGCTTTGGCTATGTCTAAGTATACAACATTTACTGGGATTCCGTCTTCTAAAAGTGTAGTCAAAATTTCAAGGTGTTCGAGAAGGTTTGTTAAGAAAGATATCCGCTTGACCTGTGTTTAGGAGTGTGAATCAGGTTATGCTGTTCTAAATGGTCGTTGATAATACTTTCGAAGACTTTGCCAAAGAGGTAAGACTTATAATTTTGTAGCTTTCAGGATTTGACCTCGGTCCTTTCTTGAAAATGGGTACGATTACGAGCGACTCTCCAGTTTTCTGGTATTGCTTCTTCTGCAAGAGACTTGTTGCAGATTGAGGTAATTGGTTTACTCAGCTCATCAGCCTGAGATTTCAGGATACATGGGCGGATATCATCAGTACCTCTTGATTTTGATGAATCAAGCCTCTATTTTTTTCTTCACATCATCTATAATAACTTAGTCAACTGATACAATAAGAGATTTAGGCTTCTTCTAACCTTTAGTGACTTGCTGGCTAGCTTTCGTCCACTCCTGTAAACTTCTTGAGGTCAAGTGATTGTACCATTTTTCTGACAGGTAGGATAGTATACCAAAGTATTTTTTTTTTGATAGGGCCGATGGTATCTTTCACCTTTTTCTTGGATCCCACGTACGTATAAAATTGTGGGACTCTTCTTTTGTTCTGGGTAGTTTCCTCTCAAGGTCACGTTTTTCATATTTCACTTCATATTTTGCTACCTCTTAGCACTTCCTGTAGCGTACTTTGCTTTTGATGTTAATTTTTTTTTGTACTTGCCCCAAGCTCTCTGTTTACGACGCAAAGCTTTTTGGGCTCTTTATCATTTTAACCATATTGCTTTCCCTTTCTCTTTTGTTTCCTGTTTAGTGGGGGCGTTCCTCTGTATGAGTTGAAGTTCCTCTCTTCAGAATATCCATTCTTGTTCCGCTAAACAGCCTCTGAATTCCTCATTCTATATTTACTTGTACACTTGCATCCATTTTTTTTTTCACAAAAATTACACATTCCATCAACTTGATACTATTATGTTAAGGGTAGCAATTATTCCCCCTGCTTTCTGAAAGTGGTTACTCAAGTGCTCTTTCATTATGCTAGAAAAGTGGATTTTTGTGGAATTCCCTCTATATTTTCTTTATATTGCTGTCCACACATGACACCATAACCTCTAGTAGTCTCCTCATCCAGCGGTTCCGGCAGCACCAAAACTTAATAGTTGATAACATTTGCATCGATTGTCCGATTTTCGTCAAACTTTCACTGATGTGTTCTACTAATACTGCTGCTTTCACTCAATCCACTCCATTTTCTCTTTGAGTTTTGGTTTCCTTTAAGGGTGGTGGGACCTCATTGGCATATTTACTAGTCTTATTAGTAAACGTCCAGAATTTTATATGGTCATAAATACTTATTTTTTTTCTTTGTTGGTATACTTCCCCATTTTTTTGCAATATTGTATATGCTATTTTTAAAATGAACCTCTGAATCGTTTAAGCAGTTTTAGTCCTCTAAATCCAATTAGGTATCCTTACTTACATCACTACAATCCATGCAAAGTTTTGTTTTCTACAACAATTTGCAAACTTGCGAAGATTCGTAGGCTACGAATCCTATTAGGCATCAATTATTATTGGGCGTCCGTTGTTCATTAAAACAGCGAAAGACGCTTATAGATATTGCAACCAGCAGGCCATTGGAGAGATCGACCAGTCCAGCGACTGCGAAGGCGAAGTTGTACGAGCCAGTGGAGTCAAAGACAGTCCCTGTGGTATCATGGGAAGACAAAAACGTTTCACACAAGATATCTGAGTCATAATGGTCCATACCCAGAGGCCAAGGTTGGCAATCACTGGTTGTGTATAAGATATTACAAAAGGCTATATTGCTTGACATCCAATCGGCATGGGTGTAACAGCTTCTGTTATGATACCTTGGCTAAAATTTAACTGTTACCAGTATTCTCTGTTCTCATTCTCGATGAATTTCCCTTTTGGGACAGAACAGTATGAATAGATGATGTCACAGAGAATATAATTATACCGGTGCTGATATTACAGTTCGATGATATAAGCATGAACACCTATTATTACAACGACATTATTCTCATCGGTCACTGTGGCCATGTTCAGACGTATTTCTAGTCGGAGTAAAATTTTATGGCACAGCAATTAATATTCTAATTTATACTTCTCCATTCTTGTTGATGGGATTTTCTGAGCGCTAACTTCTATGTCGCGATCGGATAGGTTAAAATTGTACTGCACGCGCGCGCAGGTGTAAAATGTTAACATTTTGACAACATTTTAACATTTTTAAAAATTTGACCCCGGAAGTTTTACTTAGGTCGTACGGTATGTAAGGTTATAGATACTCCGAGGGCTTGTCCTCACGGACAATTTACTCCGACCGGCTAGTCGTGGTAGCGAGATACTCCTGAAAATTCTCAGGAGTATCTTTGTCGGAGGAAGAGGTCGTGGTAAGTTCCTCCGACCGAAGGAAGTTACCACGTTCAGACGGGCACTACTCCGACCTTTCCTCCGACAATCCTCCGACCAAGCTTCCTCCGACTCTTCCTCCAAACTCTTTTCATTGCCGAATCCGGTTCTACTTTTAGTGTTGTAGTACTGCGGTACGCCCTGGTAACAGCTTCATGCTCATCAACTGCAGCTGAGCCTGATGAGGCTGACTCTTCAACAAGAACGTAAGTTCCAGTTTCAGAGGAGCATGTATCTCAAAAGAGAAAAAGCACGGGTATATAGGCCTATAGACCGATGGTAGCTATCTCGGCTCGTTGGGCTTCTAATCTAACGTTGAATTGTAGAAACATGGCCAGCCCAGGATGGCAGAGACAAATCCTCTCGTAGCACTTGAGCACTACCTTTCTATAGTATGATCCACTATCACGGCGGTCAATAAATTTTCAGCTAAAAACGCCCTGATAAGAGCATTTCAGCCTACACTGAATCAGCTCTAGTGGAAGATCTTAGCCTAATCTTGGTCTAATGCTCTTTTTAGGGCGTTTGTAGCTGAAAATTTACTGACCGGCGTAATATAATTATAAGTAGTGGACCAAACTTTCATTCATGTAGTACAGTGGCAAATCGATACGATCCGATTTGTCTCTACTCTTGGCTGGCCTTTAGGCCTACATTTACAATTCCAACGTTAGATAGATGGGACAGATACCATAATTTCATAGACCTACATTTTTCAATTCAATTCAATTCAAACTTTATTTCATTTTTCGAAAAGAACATAAACATTTCACTTTCATTGGTAACAGGGAATAAGGTTACATAATCAAAACAAAGTAAAATTGAAAAGAGAACATAATTGTGGAACCTTGGGGTAACAAATAATGTTGTAATGAAAATTGACTGAAGTGATATAGACGATATAACATTACACAAAATATCGAAAAATGGAGGGACCCACTAAAAAGGCAATGCTACAAGGCAATACATACCCTTGCTTTTGGTTTTCTATTGAGATATGTGCTCCTCTGAAACAGGAACTTCCATTCTTGTTGAAGAGTCGGCCTCATTAGACATGAAGCTGCACAAGGGCGTACCGCAGCACTCTCTCCTACCGGTCTATTCAGATAGTTAGTAGCAGAACCGGGCTTGGCGATGAAAAGAGTTCGTTGTGTAGAACATGCGATTGTTGGTGCTTTAATTGATTGTTGTTACTGAAAATAGTTTTAACTTAAATCGACTAGGGAAACCCATTTCCTCTTCATAGTCACAGATTTATCAATACATTTATATTCCTCTTTGAAACATGATGAAGCTGAAAGCTACCCGTGTAGCCAACTTCCATCTCGCCCTTACCCATAAGATAACCTCCAATTCCTTCGCCAATCCCAACGTTAAGGTAAGAGAGTGACAAGGCCGCCACGTAGAAATCCTGTGGCACGACGATTTTGGACATCAGAGGGGCCATGACGATACCCGCCCCACAGGTGAAGCCATTTACGATAGACAGGACGGCTAGCGACGAAAACGAGTCAACGACGATGTTTGAGAAGAACACGACGGCTGCGCAGACGTGTATGAATGCGTAAGTGAGCTGGTTGGGTACCACTTGCGCTTGGCTGAAGAATCCGACGAGGAAACGACCGAGAATATTTGAGGCGCCACCTATCGTTGCAAGCGTTACAGCCTCTCCAGCGGGAATCCCCTTAGACAGTGCATTCGGAATGATGAAAATAATCCAAGAGCTGTATGTCAATCCCGTGAGGAAAGACGCGCACATAACAATAATGCAAGCGGGATGCCGCTGAAATAACTCTATGTTGATCAGCGCCCTCGCAGCATCCAAACAGGAAAATCCACCACACCTGGAATTAACATTCTGCTGCGAACCGCTAGTTCCCTCCTCTAAACTTCGAACAGATGCGTCCAAATGCTGTTAAAAAAAGAAGAAGAAAAAGAAATCAATCAGGGCATTCTGAAAAAGACAAGCTCATTTGACTTTACCCAACCAATTTACACTTGTAATATCAATTACGAGGAGGAAGACGGTGACAAAAAAAAAAAAAAAATCTGGAGAAGCTGTTGAATAAAATAAGACCAACCGTCACCTCCCTACACAGTGTATGGATTAGTTTAACCCACTTTTGTCATGAAACCACCCCTTTTCCAGTGTACTAGTGTGTGGTGTCCAAATAACTTTCATTTTCTGCTGCTGTAAGTTTTACTTTCCTCTATGGTACATTAAAGGGTAATTAACCTAAAATATACATATGAATACATCGATATTAGTACAACACATCGGTGAAAGTTTGAGGAAAATAGGACAATCCGTTCTAAAGTTATGATTTTTTGAAATTTGATGAAGAGACCGCTGGATCAAAAGACTACTACAGATCATGACATCACTTGTACTACGATGTAAAGAAATTTATAAAATTCCACAAAATATAATATCATATGAAAAGTAACCATTCTCTAAACTTGTTACTGACAAAATATATCAGGTGTTACACACACAAAAAAAAGCATTTCCCACATTTGATCCGTAATAATTCAAAGACTATTATATCAGATAGCATTGGTACTGTATGAGAAACAGCTGAATAGCGTACATTTTTTTGGAGGTAATCTAAATATGAAAGCCTAAATCAGTTCATTAGATTCAAGATTTTCTTTTAAGTTAGGTTTCAGATTTTTCTCTTTTCGCAACCTACTGTACACAATTTTAACTTTGCACAGGGGCCAATTGGACTGGGTTTTAATGCTCTTTACATTTTTTTGAGAAATTCCACTATCACAGCTAGTCTGTATTCATCCTGAAATGAAGTCTATGCTATGAAAGCATATGAAAACATGTGCTTACTTTTTTTTTTTCATGTACATGCATTTCACCCTTTACCATGAATTCACACAAGCAGTGCTTTATAGGGCAATCCATCATGATTTATTAATAAAGCATTCATGTGCCTTGAAGCAAGAGACCAAAAGAGTGGAACTTTACAAAGGTGGTATTCGTGGTATTACCTGATTAAGAATGATGATAATACATCTCAAGAATTTCTTGAATTTTTTTGTGTCAGCCTCATTTTTGCCATTAATTTCGAAACCCACACGTGCTACAAATCTTTCCGCCTCCGTCCTTGCTAACATTTTTATTAATTCTTTGCAAATGTTAAACTCTTCTATAATTTGTGACCCTGCATCGCAAAACCAACAAAAAGTCGCCAGATATGCATTTTTAGTTAAGGTCAGATTCTGAAAGAGCAGACTCTAAGCTCTAAAATGATGTATAGCTCAACTGAAATGGACTCTCCTAACCTATCTAAATATTGGAAAGAATGCACACATGAACCGAGAAAATATTATTTGCCTGCGGTACACCGTATAGCAGGCAAAAGTTGTCTGGAATCAAGGAGGTTTAAGAGATGGAGTTCCAACTGGCTATGATTATTCAAACAGTTGTCACTTTTCTATCGATGTACAAATGAATTCCACAGGTGCATCTGTGCCTTTGATGGCGGGGTTTGATGCCGCCGTCTTGCTGAGCAATCTGAAGATTCATTTTGAACGTGAACTTAATGTTGGCTATATTTTGCTTGTTTATCTATTAAATGAAACAAAATCTCACTTAATGATAAAGCTCATTAAACAAAGGTCAATCCCTTCAAGAAATATGTGCAAAAGTGTAAATCAGAGCTGTATCATGTGAAAGTGTTTAAAACTGTACCCTCCCGGAAAGCCGGTTTTATCACTTTTCCACTTAATTCCTCCAAATAAAACTGATATGGAATAATCTTCGAGTAGTCTATATTAACAGATATATCAGATTAGTGGCCGGGCACGGCCAGTCGAGTAATTTTCAATTTCATTTCATCATTTTTTGCGCAATTTCTGTTCGCGCATCCCTGTGTCTTTACCATTATATACCACCTATCTTTTATAAGTAGGGAGGGCGAAAAGTAATTACCATCACAAAGACATATTTTCATTAGAAAGTGGCTGATGATTATGCAATGAGACATGAGTCAATTGTCTTCCTATCTGCGCGGCAGACCCAGTTTGCCACATGCTTCAAATACTTTCGAGTGGCGGCATCAAACGTGACTTCAAAGGAAATACGACAGTTGTGACTCCATTCTCTTGAACCTCCTTCATGGAATCATTAATGAGAATTCTATTGCATACATTATGCGAATATGAGGCGATGTGGGAATTTGCATGTATTATGCAGGAATGATGCGTTTTGAGTACAGTGGGTGTGGTAGCGGTATTCGAGGGCGTGAGGCTCGTCAGTTATTCTAGCTTGCGTCTTCAACTCGTTCAGACATGGAGCCGGCCGACGTTAACCAGATCATTGACGCGAGGATTCGTGAGAGCCAGAGAAGTTTACTGAATCAATTGGATGCCATGATAACTTCTAAGTTGGGCTCATTTCAACAGAAAATCAACGACAACCAGCGAGAGCTTAGCGACGTTCAAATAGCCAAGATAGAGGAGATGAGCAAGGATGAATACAAGTTCCGGAATCGTGGAAACGAAGAATAGTATAAAGTGAACGTAAAGCTTGCAAGGAAGTTAAAAGAGGCTGACGTTATCTTAGAAGAAGAAGGAGAGTCGGCGGTAGCTGAAGTAAAGCAGCGAATAAATGTAAATGAAGGTATTCAGATTATTGATCAGAGACAGAAATTGATTAAGATGGCTGACAGCTCGGAGTCTGGTTGGCTGACCGTAGACGAGTACACGAAGAACTCTTTAGCCGAGGATTCCGACGATGAGAAGCGGATCATGAGAGCGGAGTCTATGGCGCAGAAAAAGAGGAAAGAGAAAGCTTCAGCCAACAAACTGAAGTATGGCAGGAGGTTCGCCCCGTACCAGCGGGTAGGCACGACAACGATAAGAGGCGCGGAGTACACTTCGTCTCAGTACGCAGGCGGACCAGCGACGTCGGAGCCGCAACGGAGCTACACCAGGAAGCCAGGATCATGCTTCGCATGCGGAAAGACGGGACACTGGAGAGCAGAGTGCCCAGAGGCGAGATTTGAAGGTGGAAACAAGGCCTAGGCATCGAGTCGACTGTCCGCCATGCGCTAGACAACGCCGGATTGCCGTCGACCAAGTTCTACAGCCTGGCCGGCGACATGGCGGAGCACCTGGTGGGAGCAAGGAGTGACAACACGACGAGGAAGTATTTTTCGGCTTTCCAAAAATGGGAGGCTTTCATCTGTTCGGAAGGAGGGAATGCCATTCCAGCTGAGCCAATACATGTCGCGGTATACATAACCAGTCTCTTGAAAGAGGGGGCTTCATTAAGTGTAATTCAGTCAGCGATATACGCCGTTAAGTGGGCTCATGGAGTCAGAGGTTTACCTGATCCGACAGATAATGCGTTTGTGAAAAATCTTCTCGAGAGCGCAAAGAGACGCCCATCTAAGGCTGTCAAGGGGAGAGATAAAATTTCTTCGGACGAAATCATCCAATTGTGTGAGAAGTATGATGGATCCGAGGATCTTTTGGTATTGCGAGATTTGGCATACATCGTCATTAGTTTTGCCGGTTTTCTGAGATTCAACGAGATGCAGTCGCTGAGGGGGTCAGATATTTGTTTTTATGATGATCACATGTCCTTACAGTTGAACAAGAGTAAGACGGACCAGCACCGTAAGGGCAGTACAGTAGTGTTAAGCAGAGGAGAGTCAAGCGCTTGTCCTCTGAGAGTATTAAAGAACTACATGGAAAAAGCAGGTATTAATGTTGGTTCCGATCAATTCATATTCAGACCAGTCTTTTGTACAAAAGGGGCGAGGAGCCTTGTTAGGATGAATAAGAAGCTGAGTTACACAAGAGCTCGAGAGACAGTCGTAGCTCGGTTGAAGGAGGTCTCTTGTAAACCAAACTTAGGACTGCATTCACTAAGAGCAGGGGGTGCATCTGCAGCTGCTAAATCTGCATTGCCAGATAGGCTTTGGAAACGTCATGGGAGGTGGAGGAGTGAAAAGGCGAAAGATGGTTATGTGGAGGAGAGTTTAGAGCATTTGTTGTCAGTTAGCGTTTATAGACACAAACAGTTTAATCGTGTGAAAGTTGTAAGCATGGTAAGCTTTCAAGAAGTAGAACAGTTGAATTTGAATTTGTTAGATTATACCCAAAGTGTAACCGACAAGGAGCATGTTTATAAGTCAGAATACCCACATTCTACACTTGAATAAGAACTGATATGAAGTCAGTAATGTTTGAAGTCAGTTGTCGCCATCAAAGGCGGAAAGAACGTTTCAAGTTTGGAGCATCGTAACATTGTAAAAAAACAAAACAAAAACAAAACAAAACAAAAAACTTAATGAACGAATCGGTCACAGATCCCGAGGTACACGTTTTATCACTTTGTGTAAAAAAAAAAGAAAAAAAAAAAGAGGAGGAAAGACTCTTCTCTATGTTTATTTATACTCTTCATGAACTAGACGCAGCCACCCGTTCTTTGTGTCCTAGTCGTTGGGCAAGCTGTCCCCAAAGTGAATATACTTTGTATTACGGTGTAATGCTTCGTGTGGTTGGTACTATATGAGGAAATTTAGAGAGCAGACTATTATTTGCCTGCGGTACACCGTATAGCAGGCAAAAGCTGTCTGGAATCATTCATGAGAATTCTATTGCATACATTATGCGAATATGAGGCGATGTGGGAATTTGCAGGTAATTATGCAGGAATGATGCGTTTTGAGTACAGTGGGTGTGGTAGCGGTATTCGAGGGCGTGAGGCTCGTCAGTTATTCTAGCTTGCGCCTTCAACTCGTTCAGACTTATACGTTTATGATTTTAATTTAACATGTGTTGGTTCCCGAATAGAGTCGACTGTCATACAACCATTTCAACGGTATCACTCCAGAACATGTATATCTATACAGAAGATTTTCGGAGTTAGAGTATTGTGAGGTCAAAGGTTTTCCAGATAATTTTTTGTCTCGTTGAGTTTTTTACCTCTGGTTTTTAACCCTGGGCCGAAGTACATGAAAGCCCGTCTGTGTAAACGCAAGAAAGTAACCTGAATAAAATTCACGGCTGGCTCTAGTCGTTGGGCAAGCTGTCCCCAAAGTGAATATACTTTGCATTACGGTATAATGCTTCGTGTGGTTGGTACTATATGAGGAAATTAAGAGAGCACATATTATTAACATTGGTACAATAATTTCACGTAATATTGATATCATTAATAGACTAAAGTTTCATATTCCTTTGTCCTCTTTGCCGATGTTGTATTTTTCTTTAATTTTACCTGATCTTAATTACGGACTTTTAGCATGGGGTAGCGTCCATCAAACTGTATTAGATAAACTACTGTTATTACAAGAAAAAAGATACTTCGAATTATTTGTGGCGTTCCGGCACGTTCCCATTCAGATCCATTATTTACTAAATACAAGTTTGTTTGCTTTTTTCAACTTGGTCAGTTTATGTTTAATTTCAACCGAAATGCACTTCCCAGTATTTTCAATTCAATGTCCCCACAGAACCATTTTTCCATAGTCATCCCACCAAAGACTGAAGTTCTGCATTTCACAAGCAATTCAGGCAATATGGCAAGATTGATAGCATCTCATTCGATAGCTCTTGTATACAGACAGTTGACAGTAGATAAACATAAATTATGACATTGTCAACCCATGTAAATCAAATTTGCAAAACGACCTCATTTGCTTGCGCAAGATTGGAACAATTCGTCCTATCCTTTCAAAAAGTCGACAGAGATACTTGTTCATGCTCACATATTGTTTCGTCTTTTTTCTCGGCATTTTGTATGGTTTACCGAACAATGAAATCCAAAAGTTGCAAAGAATACAAAACTCTGCCGCTAGATTAGGTACTCGTGTTCGACACTATAAACATTTAAGTCCAATCTTAAGACAACTGCATTGGCTGCCAGTAAAGCAACGGATTGATTTCAAGATCTTAATCATGGTATTTGTGTGCTTGAAAAAAACTAGGCCCTATTTATCTACCACAGCTGATAACAAAATATCGTCCAGCAAGAAATCGTCGCTCTCAGTCCAAACTTCTGTTGTACACCCCCACAATATCAACACAGTTTTACGGTGCAAGATCTTTTCAACTGGCAGCAGCGGAGTTATGGAACAAATTACCCATGTATCTGAAGCAAACCGACAGTGTAGATGATTTTTTCAAAACACATCTTTTTAACGTGTCCGTGGACTAGGCTTTACACTGTACAATGTTTGTCGTTGCTCTGTCACTTTTCATTTTGTTTTGTCTCCTCTCTCTCCCCCCCTCTCTCTCTCTCATGTCTATTTTCCCAATTTCTATTAGTTCCTTCCTTCAATGTGCATAGAGACATTAATCTATCTTTTTTGTTGTTGTTGTGATCATTACTATTATTATTGAGTTTCATTTACCCCTCCTGAGAACTTTATAGGCTCAGAATACATTATATTCACAGGACCTAGATTCTGGAATTCATTAAGCTGTGAAATAAAAAAATTCTCCATCTTTGTATTCATTTAAGCGCAAGTTGAAATTCTTTCTTTTAAACCCTCTCTGATGTTTTCTTTTTATTAGCTAGGTCTCATCAACCACAGGGTTTATCATCCATCCTTCAATCAATCAATCACTGAATTCATTATCAATGAAGATTGATAGCCATCATGCTAGTAATCCTTGCAGAGCTGTGTGCAGCCACCAGCTTCTGAAGCACCTTTTCAATTCCCTCTTCCGTTTCCATGTTTAGCGTGTAGGCATTCTTTTTTTTTTTCCTTCTTACCTTCCATTCTTTCCATCCATTCTGTCTTGTCATGCCATGTTGTTGTGTTTCTCCTGTTTTGTTCCGTCTTGTCTTACGTTATATTTGTGCTAAGTATTTGCAAATAAGTATTTGATAAAATTTTTCTTTGAGTTGTTACACAACATACAAGCTTGCTTTTTAGTGGACCTCTAAATTCTTTTTTTTTTCTTAACTGAAGAATAACTTATTTTTTGCCAGTGTGCGTCTTTATCTGCATCATTTATCCTTTGCAAAGTCGAATGCATACGAGTACGATATAATTCCTGATCTATTCTATGTTATGTTTTGTTGGAAAAAGAATGAAAATAAATGAACTGAATTGAATTGAAGTGAATAGTGCATACACCTATATGACGTCATGATCTGTAGCAGTCTTCTGATCCAGCAGTCTCGTCACAAAAAAAAAAAAAACAAAAACAAAAAACTTTTGAACGGATAGTCCGATTGTCATCAAACCTTCACAAATATGATCTATTAACAGTGCTGCATTAACTCAATCAACATGCATTTTGAGGTTTCATTCCCCTTAAAGCTAATACATTCGTATATCATATACGTTATGATTCATACTGCACTACAATTAGTATTTTTCACCTGAATACAAATTGATGAAATCATTACTATGACTTGTGTAATGTATGCTTTGTATTAAGTTTCACTCTGTTGTTGGATGAAAATAGATTATCAAATTGTATTGAACTGAACTAAACTGAAATGAATTGAATTGATTGAATTGGATTAAATTGAATGTATTATGGTATAGATACCTGAGGATCACTATCAGCTACATTTCGTTGACCACGTGGTCGAAAGAGGGCGCAAGCGACGAGCGAGTGAAGACTGAATCCACCCATGACAAGCATAGCGCCTCTCCAGCCGTAGATCAGCCGGAGCTCTTCGGCTACAACTGGTAACGTCATCATACCGAGTCCTCCAGCAGTCATCATCACACTCGTGGTGACTTCGAACATGTCCGGGAAGTACTCCAACAAGCTCATGTGCGTCGGGAATGTGACAAGACCATACCCCATCCCTGCGGAAGGGCATCAAGACGGGGGGGGGGGGGGGTGGTTAGAAATAAACAGAAACATCTGCTTCTACAACACTTCTCTTGTTGGACTACAAGTCGTACATTGTTTGTAAAGACAAGGGAGGACTACTATCATGACAAGTTATGATCAAAGAAAGTAGAAATATGCTTTTTACTCAAGTGTACCTCTGAACGTCAAAGGGGAAGATATAAGCTGTTCCATGTTATGTTTAAGCTGACTTTATTAACAACAATATAAAACAAATAGAGTGGTTAAAATTCAACTAAGTCGAACAGAAAATCACAAAGTTATGAAAGTTGAAACATTTCATACTTCGTCACGAAACAGGGACAATGATTGAAAACACACATGTAAATTCAATTAGGCGATGATTTCACAACCTGTAATCGCATACGACTGTAAAAATGAAATACATATTAAGATAACTGTTTGACATTTGTGTGACGATGCACCATATCCCCTCTGTAATGGGTACCATTGCTGCAAAAAAAAGTACAATAATTATGATATGAATTCTACAGGCCATCTTTCTGGATTTCACTGTATAAGAAACGCACAAACAAATACGCATTATGAAATGCAGAGAATATTTGAGTTGGTGTTTCTTAAATTACCTCCGACAGATGGTCTACGGTCCAGTATATTCCAGTCCAGTAATTGTGACTGGTATTTTATCATTCATGAATCGGAAAGAAAAAAGGAGAAGACGGATAATCGGAACATATTATATCTATTGTAGCCTACATTAAACCACACGGGAAACGTGGTATAGCATACCTGATATTATGAGAGCTAGAAGGAAGTAGGAACCCTTCGTCACAAACGAGGATGCAAGGTATCCTGAAATCCCGATAAGACAACCAGTCATAGTAAGCTGTCTCAGTGAAGTTAAACGAATCAACGTGGGACAAACGTAGGCTGAAATTGAACACACATTAGACAAAATGATAGCGTTTACTAGGATCAACACCGTGCATCACAAATCACGCAATAAAGTCATTTACGAATGTAACCTTCTGTTATGTGAACTTATTAGTTGTGACTCGAAGGAATTCAAAGACAAAATACAACTGAAAAGCATGCAACAAATGAATCGGATATAGGGTTACGACAGGATCATCTCTGATCTATTCTATGTTTTGTTAATCCAAAAATGGAATAAGAATCGGGGTTCCCCCCCCCCAACGATTTCTAAGTTTATTCCGAAAACGTCATAATCTTCGCTAGTCCGACAGTGAAATTTATATATATATACATATATATATATATATATATATATATATATATATATATATATGTCATATATATATATATAAATATATATATATATATGTCATATATATAATTATATATATAAATGTCATATATATATATATATATATATATATATATATATATATTATATTCTCTCGAGGATATGACAGGGGGAAAGGGCTGATCTATCATCACCAGGGGCGTACGCAGGATTCTTTCAAAGGAGATGATGATGGTTATAACATGATCTAGATAAATTAAATTACACAAGCCGTTCGATAGATTTCATTCTATCTATCAATTTACTTTAGATATAGCCCCGACCCCTACAGTCACATCTTAACCCTATAAAGCCCTTAATCCAATTTCAATCAAATTTGGTGACTTTTCCTAAAATCTTATTGCGAATATTTTGATATTGCTGGTTGCCATGGCAACCATAAACTGCCAACCATGCCAGTCAGATTTTGCATATTTTTCTGTTCTAATTTCAATTAACATTATTATAGTGTATGAAGTGGGCGTTTCTTGTTGCGTTGCTGAAGAAGCAAAATGTGAAGTACATATGGCATTGAAATGTTTTTCCTATATTTCCTTTGTTTTTATGTGACAAAGGCATAAAACAATAGATATGATAGAGATAATTGAAAACAACAGTATTTTCCAAATATTGCCCTTCTATTTTGTGTCATTTTGATTCCTTCACCCAAATGCATGTAATATAATTTGTTTATCATTACCTTTTTTATTATCAATCTGCAAACTTAAAATAATAATATTATGGAAATATGAAATGTGATAACTATACATGTACCTATCCCAAACAATACATCACAGGTCTCATATTTCTTTATGTTGTTATAAATAGTGCCCCCAGGTGGGGTCCTTGAGAAATTTCAACCATAACAAATAATGAGATTCGACTTGCACATCATTTGTGGAAAATATAAAAATAATTGGTCTATGGTAAGACATATATATTTGGGATAAAGAAATTATACGGAAATAAAAAAAAATCATTTTAGTATATTTCCTATGTATTTCTTTATATTTTGGTAAATAGTGCCCTCCATGGGTAATTTTGAGAAAATTAAAATGCGCCATCGTGTAGATTATGAGTTGCTCTACCCATGTGTCAAATATGACGATGTTATATCAAACAATAACAAAGTTATTTAGGGGGCAAAATGTGCCCCCCCCCCCCCCCTTGGGCCTGGGAACGAAATAATTTTTCCCACATATTAGTTCCGGATCCCAAGTCTACATGACATACGTCTTCGGAATAAAAGTACGCATATGCATTTTTTTTTTTTTTTTTGCGGCGAGGAAAAGAGAAAATGAATAAGAGTATACGCATGAGTACAAGCAAAGATGCATACCATCAATCAGAGCTCATCTTGTCGCTCGCTATCAAACTAATTTTAGTAAAGGGTAATTAAAATTGTATTGAGACACTATTGACATAGAAATACTTATTTTTAATTTAAAGATTTATTTAATTCAGGAGTGATTTTTACTACTAGTTTTTAAAGCTTGTTAGGTTTAATCAGTATGCCACTGGCATTTTTGGTATTGACAATTCATAAGACATTGACGTTTTGGTGATGGTGGTGGTAGCAGTGATGATGTACATGACATTGATATTAAAGGCATTGGTTAATATTGTGCTCATTTTAACCCATCCACGTATGGGCCTCCATGTAATCTGTAATTTCGTGCCTGTCTAGTAAGTTGACAGTGAACTTGGGCGCTATCTTCCCTACGGCGCGATCTACACGCGAAGAGCATTCATACGTCATTGAAAAACTGACTGTGTGCCATTCCCACTAGGTAGGAGGGTTGATGCGTGTACACTCATGCAAATGTGCACTTAGTTACCTCAATACAGCACTATTTTATGTGAATTTTATGAAAGGAAATAATAAACTGTGAATGAATTATGAAAAAAACATTATGCTTTTGGGAATTTTATTCATAAATCCTCTTCATTTCAACCCATTTGTAATCACATCTTACCCACTTGCAAATCGACGTGTCCATAACGTCCTCGAGCCCCCAAGATAGCTCTGGGACATTCCATTCAATGACGGGGTTTTTATTTTGCAACGTTATCAAATAACTCTCATGTAAGCAAGTTCTTGCTATGGCTAATCTATCTTATAATGTATTATAATCTATCTATACTTAGATAACCTCATTCAAATTTGCAGAGATATCGAAAAGGATTTCTTTTACAACCGTGATACGTTCAATACTCATTTACCCTGTGCTGAAATCCGCATGTCTGCTCCGCACGTGTTGTCGCTATCGCTCAAACTTCGATCGCGATGCGATGGCTTGTGTGTGGGGAAGCATTGGGCTGAAAAAACACGCAGCACGTGGCATGGTACAAACGAATCGGACGTAAGAAGTCGTACATTCAAGAGCTAAAACAGAAAAATAGCGAAATCAAAGTCCACTGAAAAGGACTTGACACTGTAATGTATGTTCCAAAATCATGTTTGGCTTAGTTTTAAGAGGATTTTCTATACTTTGAAGGTTTTCCTCGCACGAGATCAGGAATGAGATCGGTGAACTAGCTACTCATACAACGTGTACTGTATGTATAGAACATGTGACTGCATGCGGCAAGAACGCTAGGAATGCACCAGGTACGGTGTGCTGCAAATTCTTGGGGCGAAATTAGCCTTCATTGTTCAGCCCGTCTAGTATTTATATTTGTATAATAATTCTATTCTTCATAAAATCACGATAAAAATACTTCATATATTCATTACATATTCTAGAAGCGTAATATGAAATATTTCGGCTTTTGTCTTTCATTCCAAGAAAAAAAAAATGAATAAAAAAGTAATAATAAATAATAGTTCTTGACTCAAGTCTAACTTCCATGCGCCTTCTTGCAGTTACTCCGCAGTTGCCCATGGATACGATGCATAAGTAATCAGCTGTTTACAGAGTTGTACCTACCCTACTGCTCCTGCTAGATTGTAATTGAGAGCGATTGTGATTTTATCGGTGGCGTTTAATTTTATAACCCTATCCAATAAAAAAAAAGACATATTCAAACATCCAATGGTGTGACAGTTTTTGTCAGAATTCCCTATCAATATCATTTGTTGCCACAATAGTTTTCAGATTTCACTTGCTTCATTATCGAAGCTGTTGGACATTTGAAAGAACTGCTTCATAAGAAATCACCCTTGATTTATGATTTATTTTCACAAACAAGAAATTTCATCGCTTACATATTTTTTTTTTTAATTAGTTTAACGTCATAATATTTCATGATGGTATGTGTTCTGTCTTTAAATGGCAAGATGGGATTTTTTTTTTTCCATTCAGGGTCAAAGAAGAAAGTGACAGAAAGGAAACAAATAGAATAGGGAGGAAATGAAAAGGACAGAAAAAAAACACCTGCTCAGCAGGCTCTTTTTTTATTGATTTAACACAATGGTGAACGCAGTACATCATAATTTAAGTACAGTTCTAAATAATTATTAGTTGAAAAATGAGCAAAGAAAATGGGATTTCATCGAGTTCTAAGTGAAAACTAAATTAGCATCGCCATTTAGATCTAATATTTACTAGAACAAAATAGACCTGATGCAAACTTATTGTCAAGCTTTTGGTTGAGTTTCTTCAGAGACACGAATTTTGGTAGCACTAAGCCCGAGTGAACAAGCAAAAGAAAAAAAATGATAAAACGCAGGTCTTTAGACCACTCCTGTGCACGAGCGAGCACAGCCCCCGTTTCAGTGTCACTCTCTTCATCGGCCTAGGCTACTCGCAGATCGTGTCGTACTCGCCATCGTCAACGTCATGGTCACACAAAATAAATTGCATCATAAGGGTTCGTACATCAACATCACCAGAATCATTATCATCATCATCACTATCATCTCAACCACAGCAAAACCCTGAATATTACTCCCATTGAAAGGGGACAACTTTGCACAACAGGGAATGACACTAGAACCAGACAGGGTTTGCCTTTGAACACTTTAATTCGGTCTTCGGTACCGAATCGTCAACATAGGTCCTCCGAGGACAGTCGCCATCTTTCGTTGTCTTTTTCCGCCCTCTCTCGGCGTATCTGTTACAACCGTTTACACATTATGTTCCCTTACACCATCATAGTCACTCTCACAAAACACATCAGCAAACGATACAGACATCGTAGCCCGACCAGACGCTGTTAATACGCTGTGTCGCTACTACAGCAGCGACTGGGCTGTGTATAGTTACAGACATCGCAGACCTAGCTAGACAGAAGTTGTACACAAAATGAAACGGAGGTGGAAAACTAGAATTGAATACACGAAGACTATCAACGACTGCATTTTACCGTAGAAAAAATACACAGAACATCTTGCACCGGAAAAAAAATCGAGGTAAAAACTACAATGAGGAAAACTAGGGTGAAAACCCGATGCTTGGAAGACGAACGATGAAGACACTTTACGGTAAAAATGCTTACACGGAAACAAACGAGTGGGTACCATACAAAGTACGATGCTCTCGCACACACGTAATCTACATCGTGTTCAATCAAAAAACTCAACAAAAACTCGAACAAAAACTCACCTCTAAATTGTTGCAAACGAGATAATCACTTAAGAAAATGAACAAAACACTCTCAGAAGTACGATTGTACTCTGAGAACAAAAGAGATAGAATGATACGAAAGCAAAAGAGAGAAAAAAAGAGAGAAATGGACGGGAAGTGAACCTAGAGAAGTTACGCCACACTCACTAACGTAATTCGACACATAGGTAAACAGATATCGTCACGCACTCTCTCTGAGGGAGATCGATATCAGCGATACCGCGCGTAAGAAATCACTGCAGTTGTGCTGGGGCAACAAAGATACATGCGAGCACAACACAATGTTGGAGGTCGACAACGCGCATGCGTACTCTTATTTTGAAGACACAAGTCATATGAATATTCATATAATGTAGACTTAGGGTCCGGAACTTATGTGGGAAAAATAATTTCGCATCCGGGCAATTACCCCCAGAGAGCAATTACCCCCAGGCTAAATACTGGTTAGTGGTAAGGTTAAGGTAAAGATTAGGGTTAGGGTTAGGTTTAGGGTTAGGAGTTTGGGTTAGGGTTGGGATTAGGTTCAGGATTAGGATTAGGGCCAGGGGAAGGGTCCGGGGTGCGAAATTACTAAGTTTGTATAAGAGCAGGGAACTATAGGTTTTATTTTGCTTATTAATAATTTCATCATGCTTGATTGGTTGTATTCATGAAGGATACTTTTGTTTCATTCGTTCCCTTGATTGCGAAGCTTAGTAAAAGAGATGATACCCTGAAATGTGTTGGTTAGTGGATGTTATTGTTTAAGTTGTTTGATATAGCTTTTTAATGTTTGTTAGTTCAGGCGTCTGTGTGATATTTTCTTTATTCTTTCTTTAAGCGGCATCTTATGATAATTATCTCTACGTCATACATGGGCTCGTCCTGACAATTAATAACAAAAAATTCAGTCAAAGCAATGATGATATAGGAGCAATAAATACCTTCCGAAAAATTTCAACCATCAACTCTATATCTTCTCACTCCAAAGGATGTTCCTCCTGTCGGGTGATGTTTGTTATCGACAGTTTGTTAATCCGAAAATGTATTATGAGGTTCGTTATTCAGAAACGCGCAATTTCCCTTTACCTAGATGTTCGATGAAATAGGATCCCATAACCCAGACATTAAATTTTGGCGTTATTCAGAAGGTTCGCTCTTCCGAAAATTTGTTAATCCGAAAATGAAGTAAGGTTCGACAATCTGAAAGTGATATAAGGTCTATTATTTTGAAGGTTCTTTAATCAAAAAGTGAAATTAAGTTCGTTATTGTCTCGAGTGGAATGACAGACGCTCTCCTCCACTGAGGTCAATTTTCATGGAATTTGTAAATAAGCACTTAAGCATGTAAATTGATGCAAACTGTTTAACATGTCAATAGAAGACATTCCAGACCGCTCTCGGTAGAGCCACGGTAGTGCTATGTGTGGCAAGGAGCGGCAGTATGACATCAGGCCGTGAAGGGGACATCACGCTGTGGTGCTGTCTCCGTGACACGTTATAAATGGCCACTCGGTAACGGTGACAGGGGCCGCCACCCCAGTCACTATTAATTAGAGATACCCACAGATAGTGGTAAGTGCATTATTTTTGTAATTTTCACATTTTCAATTGGAATAATTCGTTTGTGTAAATGAAAAATCTGAAGCGAGAGTGAATTGTGATAAACGCTCCAGTTAATATGTGATATAGAATATAATGGTTGTTATTTATGGTTGCATGAGCCTGAATATATTTGTATAATGAGGTAATTTGAACGTCAGTCAGGATGTGAATGTAATATGAATGTGCTTCAGTGCTCTGGCTTGAAGTAATGTGATTATTTTAATATTTGAAGGGTTTCCGGGTTTCCTGAAGGGTCAAGGACCCACTGGTACTGCAAGAGGCAGGCACATAAAAGGCGTTGACTGTCGACCAGCTCCGAGGCAGTAAGGGAGCATAGACTGTCGACTGAACTTCATTCCTGGATGCGGAGGTGACATCGCGAAGCCATCCGTCGGGAGAGCAACCACGCGAACGGCAATCGCGACGAGTTGCTATGACAGACCATGCGACAGTCCATACCCGCACCAGCGTAACGGGGCCCCGTCATCGACCGACATCGTCATCGACCTGCATTGTCATCATCATACGTCGTCATCATAAGCCATCGTCACACAACGTACATCCGTGACAGCCATTTGCATAATCGAGGTGAAATAAATCCAATTTAAGTTAAACATAATAAAGTCCTAAGAGCCAGAAAGCCACTGAACAGGAAGAATCTCAGTTTCGTTTTTCCTTTTTATAATTTGCTGTAAAACCAAAATTCACAGTTATAGAAAATCAAAATATTTGAGTTAACTGAATGCACATTGTTTCCTCCGTTTCATCTTGTATGAGTTGCAGCCTGCCAACAGTTCTCAGAAGTTATGAAAGTTTCTTGGTTCCGTTTATTTCCATTATAAAGGATGGAAATCGGGCAAATTCTGTGACAGTTATTTCGAAGGTTCATTAATCCAAAAATGAAATAAGGTTCGTTAACTTGAAAAAGAAAAGAAGGTGCGTGTAGAGCCTACTATCAAACCTTGCGACTTACGAACCTCCTTTTGTTGTAGGAAGAGCCCTGATAGCAGAGACAGACGTCACAAATATGACGTCTTTTTGACGTCTTCCATTTGAGCAAAGATACGACATTTTGACGTCAGTCTAAGGGTGCGTTTATCAACTCCTTTTCTCGGCAGAAACAGGTTATCCAAACAGCTTTCAAGGAATTTTTACGAGTTGATAAACGCAAAGCTCTTTTGAAAGCCCTTTAGGAAAGCCTTTTCGAAAGCCCCAAATTTGTGGCGATCCAAACAGCTTTCCTAAACAGATTTTCAGAAACCTGTTTGTAAAAGCCTTTTGGAAGTTGATAAACGCAAAGCTGTTTTGAAACGGCTTTGTAGTCTTGTACTTCAGGCACGCCTTATGACCTCTTCTCCTCTGGTCGAATTGCGCAATGCAGCTGTGCAGTGACAGGCCAGTTAAAAAAATCGTGTTCGCGAAGAGAGTTGATAAACGCAACTATTTTGAAAGCCGTTTCTAAAGGGCTTTGGAAAGGGCTATCGAAAGCCGTTTAAACAGGGGAGAGTTGATAAACGCAGCCAAAGTCGCATGCCGCCACTCAGAAATATTTGAAGTATGTGCTAAACTGGAGCTGCCTCACAGATAGGAAGACAATTGATTCATGTGGCATTGCATCATGACTCGTCACTCTCAAAGGAAGATATGTCTTTATTATGGTAATTGCTTTTCGCCGTCCCTTCTTAGAAAACAAGCGGCACATTAATAGTACAGGCAGTCAGGGCTTTGGAAAGGGCTCTCGAAAGGGCTACGGAAAGGGCTTTCGAAAGGGCTATCGAAAGGGCTATCGAAAGCCGTTTAAACAGGGGAAAGTTGATAAACGCAGCCATAGACGTTTAATGACATCCATTATCTTTGTTTATTTATTTGTTAAGAATAACGTCATAAACATGTGGTTTACATGTCAATTTACGACCTTTTTTACGTGTATTGGTAGTAAACAGACGTTTTAAAGACGTCACGTTGGACAAAGATAAACAAAGAAAAAAGACGTCAGGTTGACGTCGTTTTTAAGCCGAGATACATTAACTACTATGTTAATTACAAGATCTAACAAAGGTGTGGGCATCTTCAAGTACAATCCTACGAATCTAACCGTCTTCTCCTAAGGTCCTAAATCCTATTCCTATGCCTATGCCTACCACCTCTAGTTACTCGACTGTTGTATCACGTTTCTATATGAACGGGCAAAAAGTTGTAGTGCTTCATGACATGGTTACTAAACTAGGCCACAATTTTGAGAGAAGCCCAATTAAATATGAAAATATGTCTCCAAAATACAAGGTTGGATTAGTTCGAACAAGATAAGAATAAAATGTACAATTTCTGACACAGTTTAAAGCTTAAAGATGATATAAAGTTTTGGTATTACATCAAAAGTTTCCCTGAATTTCCTTGTCTGAGTTTGTGTTTCAGGTTAAAGTACCTTTCATATAACTAACACTGTGAGACTTACTCGCCCCAAAGTGCTCTCATGTGTTAGTAATCATGCAATAATGGTTTCGTACCAGAGCCGCCGCCGTACGGCGGCGAGGTAGTACACGTATTGTACGAAACCATTATTGCATGATAACTGCGACCAGCAGCGTGCAGCCCCATACGCATACTGAGTAGCTAACTGCGACCAGCAGCCCCATACGCATAGCTAAATGGGGCTTCGCATTGTAGCTTACAGGATCATGACAGATTTAGTATCGCGGGTAAATATCAACTTAAAATCCAAAAAATTCTTCAATTTGAAGACTTACCAGTTAAGTTGAAGTATTGAAAACAGGCTTCGGGCAACGTTTGGTTTTGCCAATAGTCCCTTTCTGTTCGAATTGATGACTGAATGTGACTCGGTCGAGAGGACCTTGGGAGAGCTACATTGAATTGACGGCCAGCGCATGCGCGCACACAAACATCTTATCCGTTCATGGATTTGAAATTTGTTCGCATGTGATGTGTGCGTATACGCCGGCCGTAGTAATCAGTGTATGTAGCTCTCCCGACATTCAGTCATCAATTCGAACAGAAAGGGACTATTGGCAGAACCAAACGTTGCCCGAAGCCTGTTTTCAAGACCTCAACTTAATTGGTAAGTCTTCAAATTGAAGAATTTTGTGGATTTTAAGTTGATATTAACCCGCGATACTAATCTGTCATGATCCTGAATGCTACAATGCGAAGCCCCATTACGCTATGCGTATGGGGCTGCTGGTCGCAGTTAATTGCATGATTACTAAGAAATGAGAGCACTTTGGGGCGAGAAAGTCTCACAGTGTTAGTTATATGAAAGGTACTTTAACCTGAAACACGGAAATTCAGGGAAACTTTTGAGGTACCAAAACTTTTTATTATCTTTAAACCCAGCATAAATAATGTAATTATTATTGTTTTTCCTTATTTTCACTAGTTTTTGCATATTAAATTCAAACTCATGAAAATTCATGATCGATACAGCAACAAAACATATGAAGTCGTTATGACGTCGTTACAACGTCGTTACGACCAGTCACAAGCATTAAAAATCATGTCATAACAATATAATTATAAAAATTGATCTAACAACTGTAACATATTCAATCTTAATCTTATAAGTATTTTGATGTCTTTTTTCTATGTGCAATATTTTCCAAATAATAGATTCTCTTTTGTGTTGCTTGAAAATAATTCATTTCGATTCCATAATTCATATTCAATTACAAATTGAGTATGTCGTTATTGTTATCTAGCTGCCCGATATTTCAAACATCTTACAAAAAATATTGGGACTATAATATAACAAAGTTCGGATAACAAAACTTTTTTTTTTAAATTTCGGATTAACGAACTTTCAGAATAACAAACGTTCGGAATAATGAACTATAACTGTTCCTGTCATGGATAACTTTCAAATTGCCAGCATGAGGATGACCACTTGTTCCATTTTTTGCTACAATGAAGGCGTTACAGATCCACTTTGAGCAAAACTTAAAGATCATGTTAATCTTCTTCACGTGATCACGTACTGCGCTACAAACATGACATATTACAAATTTATGATATCATAGATACAGAAAGGAGGTTGGAAAGTCCCTCCTCCTGACTACTGCATGCACAATGGCAATGACGTGCACGTGCATGGCCAGGCGTTAAGGTGTGCAGAGCCGAACCGAGCGATCTAGACTCATCTTCATAAATTCATTTCTCATTTTTACAGCAAAACAATTTCAACATTACAATAGAGGAATTCAAACACAGTGAAAGGATATATGTTTTTCTGTGACTTCACGGAGCATAAATCCGTACGGGGGAGGGGGATTATCGGCGATATTAAGCAACTGCGAGGGCGATGGTGTAATCTAACATCGCCGAGGTGATCCGCGAGGTGTCTATCAGGCCGAGCCGAAGGTGATGTAGAGGCTCTGGTCTTGTTCTCGGCACTTTAGCTGCCGCACGGCAAAGACCATGTCTACTGCCGCCCCCACCCCCCCCCCCCCCCCCACGAATCCACACTGGCCACGTCGTCCAGCAGGTGGTGTGTGATGCGGTTCAGAACAGTACCGGGCATGATCTTTCCTGCGATGCTCAGCAATGAGATACCTCTGTGTTTGTCACATAAGGCTCTGTCTGATCCCTTGCTCTTGTACAGATGCACAATGTTGGCATCTTTGAAGTCCTGCGGAACTGACCCTTCGTCCCAGAACTGCTGTATCAGCTCAGTCAGCTTGATGGCAATAGATTCACCTCATGCACTCTGTGAAGATCTCCGGGGGTATCCTGCAGGAGCTGGTGCTTTCCCCACCTGTAGTTGCTTGATGACCTTCTGGGTTTCTGCCAGTGTTGGGGTCATCAGGCGACGCCAGGACTGGGATCTGTGGCAGTTCTTGGATGGCCTGCTGGTCAATCTGAGAAGGTTTGTTTAGCAGCTGACTGAAGTGTTCACTCCAGCGCGCTATGATGTCGCTCTTCTCAGTAAGCATGGGTTCCGTCGGCAGAGTGCACAGGTGCCTTCTGAAAGAGGCAAGTCAAGCGTTCTTTTATTATGCGAGAAAAGTGAAATATGTTGAAATTTCTTTATGTTTTCTTTATATCGTTGTACACATATGATATCACAGGCTGTAGTAGTCTTCTCATCCAGCAGTGACTGAGCAGAAACTTCAAAAATTCATAACTTTTGAACGGGTTGTCCAATTTTCTTCAAACCCCCACTGATGTGTTCTACTAATATTGCTGCATTCGCTCAATCCACATGTCTATGAAGGTGGACTTATCCTTAAATATTACTCGGTTATGCCTTATTGTGTTCCAAATTCGAGATATCCCATTGGTCAAACTTATGCGGGATATAATCATCACGTAGTTAGCACGAGTACAAACGCACACACGTGCCGCGATGTGTAATAAATAAAATAACAATACAAGGCAAGTGCCAAAATGTGTCTCGCCAATTTGTGTAGAAGAAATTAATGTTTTTCTAAATCCCAGAAGTTCATTGACCCCGCCTATGACCTTTGACCTTGTGGTGACGTCGGTTCATGTTTTCACCGACGATACTTATGCGGGATATAATCATCACGTAGTTAGCACGAGTACAAACGCACACACGTGCGATGTGTAATAGATAAAATAACAATACAAGGCAAGTGCCAAAATGTTTTTCTAAATCCCAGAAGTTCATTGACCCCGCCTATGACCTTTGACCTTGTGACCTTCAACTCCCCAAGGAACAGTTACCAGCCAAGTTTGGTCACAAACGGACATAGCGATCAAAAGTTATGAGCCATAATCGAAACGCGCCCCTAAAAGTTCGTTGACCCCTGTCTGAGGCCTTTGATCTTGTGGTGACCTTCAACTCCCCAAGGGACATCTACCATCCAAGTTTGGTCACAGACAGACATATGGATCAAAAGTTTTGAGCCATAATCAAAATGCGCCGTAAAAACTTAACATTGGGCCCTAAAAGTTTGTTGACCCCTGGCTGTGACCTATGACCTAGTGGTGACCTACGATCCCCATGGGACATCTACCATCCAAGATTGGTCACAAACGGACATATACATAAAAAATTATGAGCCATAATCAAAACTCGCCGTAAAAACTTGACATTGGGCCCTAAAGTTCATTGACCCCTGCCAGTGACCTTTGACCTTGAGGTGACCTTTATGTTTGGTAAAATGTGTAACTTTGTATAATCACTTTTCTCTCCAAGTGTGATTGAAATTAAAGTCCTCAGTAGAGAGTTATTCAATTTTTTGTAACGTTACGGACGGACGACGGACGGACGACGGACGGACAGACGCCGCAGGCAATCCCTAGTCTCCCTGCACCTCCGGTGGGCTCGACAATAATGGATACTTATTTCTTTACATGTTGTAGACATTTCCATGTATTTAGTCAATTAAAACAACAATCCCCGGGGGCACCGATCCGTTTTCATGGTGGGGGAGGGCGGCCATCAACTTAACAAACTGAAGATAGTGCGTGGGAGCAGAGCGACCAACCAGTGAGAGGATGTGGGAGAGGGATACCCCCTCCCACACGAGGGAGATTTTGCATTTTCAGACCTGAAATTCTGAGATCTGGTGCACACTTTTGGTGAAATATTCAATTTTGGTTTTAAAAGAGTAAGACAAATAATCATGGTGGGGGAGGGCGGCCATCACCTTACCAAACTGAAGATAGTGCGAGGGAGCGGAGCGACCAACCAGTGAGAGGGTGTGGGAGGGGGATACCCCCTCCCACACGAGGGAGATTTTTGAATTGTTTAGACTTGAAATTCAGAGAACTGGTGCACCCCTTTGTTGAAATATTGGATTTTTTTTTTTCGATAAGAAAGTGAGAAAAAATATATTCAGGGATTGTACGAGGGAGGGTGTGGAAGAGGGGATAGCACCCCCATCATCCCCCCCCCTCCCCACACACACACACACACACGAGGGATATTAGCATTTCCAAATCTGAACTTGGATCTGGTGATGTGGTGATCCCATCACAAAGGTAAGAAAAAAACAAGACTAGTATTTATGGCAATGTGTGGGCGGAGGAGGAATTGGGAGGGGGATACACCCCTCACACACACATACACGCACACACTCACACGAGGGATTTTTTTTTTCATTTTTATGATTGTTATCGGGTGTGGTGCTCACTTTTGGTGTTATGATATGTGGACAATTCAAAGTCTCTGTATCCCCAACCACTCCAACACGAGGGAGATTATGCATTTTTAGAGTTTAAATTGAAAGATATTGTGTAAGCTTACACATTTTTAACTCTATCCTCACCATGTGTTAATTTGCAACCCCTACGCCCTTTACCCAATTTCAACAAAATTTGGTGACTTTTCCTATTATTTTTTGATTTTTCGAACATTTCGATATATAATTCAGCTGGTTTCCATGGCAACCGTAAACTGACAACCAAGACCGTCAGATTTTGCATTTTTTTTTTGTTTCAAATTCTGTAACAATATAATAATGGAGAAATGGGTTTTTCTTGTCTGTAATTTTATCATATATCGCTATTTTGTGTATTTTCTGATAGTCCATACCGTACAAGCTTTGTTTCTTAGTGGGACTCTCCATTTCCATCCCCATCCTTAGTTAACTTGTATTACATGGTTTATGTATATATTACGAGAAAAAAAAATATAGGAATAGGCCCTACATGTATTCGGGTGGATTCGCAGCTGATTCGGTTCCGGTGTAACTGAGGCTTAACCGAGGCTTAAGTCAACAAAATACCAACAAAGATAATGAACATTGATAACTGACTTTATGTTCACGATAGTATTGTCATGACAATGAAGTGAAAGCTGCATGAGTGTATAAATTTATGTGTTATTTTGTGTATAGGGTTAACAGTATGTTAGAAATACATATAGACAGTAGATGTTCTGAAAGTGATGTGCATACAGGTTTAATTGGTTTAAACATTGTATTTCTACCTCCATGGTTTAAAGAAGCATTAATCTTCAGAAATGTATGAAGATAACATGTTCCTCTACAAAAACAGACCAAAAGGTAAAGTTTTGAATACCTTTTTAAATAATACAGAATTTTGTTTATACCGTATGTCCCCCCCAAAAAAAAAATAAATAAATAAAACGGACCCTCCGCAATGATAACTTAAAAAATAATGAATCAATCCAAATACAATTTCAGGGTATGAAACTATAACTCATTCCCCACATCTTATAGAAAACCCCATTCGATTTGATTCAATGGTTGCAGAGAAATGAGGAATTTTATAGAGCATGTCAGGAATCTCTTCCTTCCAAGTTTTGTCCATTGTGTTCACAGTCCAAGAGCATCCAAGTGCTAAACTTGGAAGAATCAGACTCATGACATGCTATAGAACAAGCCACATTTCTCTGTGACCGCGTAACCAAAGTGAATGGGGTTTTCTGCAAAATAGAGCTAAGATATTATATTTTAAGACCATGAAGTAGCATTTAGATAGTTTAATCATATCGGGAATTTTCAATGCGAAAATCCGATTGTAATTTTTTTGGGGACATACTGTAATATGCATGCATATACAACTACAGTCATGTATCTGGTGAAGTGTTGATTATAATTAGGTATACATTGGTACTCACTCCATGTAGACAAATAATATATGCCTACAGCTATATTGATTATGAAGTTATCAGGTATATGTTTTAAAGGCCTCCCTTTTAAGGACAGGGGAAATGTTGGGATTACTATCCTTTAAAAAAGTCTGAACTATGACTAGTTCATGATGTAATGAAAACGCGGGAAAGGAAGGCGAGGGAGTTGCAACGTGAATCGTGATTAATTTCATCAAACTCCTACATCATGCCTCGAGATTCCTTACTTGGTGTCTTTTGCGGATGTAGACACAACAGAATATAGATGTAAATTGGTGCTCTCTTAGCACTTATACTATGGGTGAAACAAACCAGAACTATAAATTTGGTTGAGACATATTTGCATGTCACAAAAAGTTACGGCAAACATTTTTTACACTGTCCTATCATGTCGGGGGCGCCACGTCCTTACCGAAAGAAAAAAAAAAACTCGTCCCGTAGACAATTGGCTTTTATCAATGGGTTTACACAAATTCAGTGAAACCTAGCATTACTGAGTCGTACCGTTCCTTTTCGTTTTGTCGACACAATGATTGTGTGGGATGTTAACAAAGGGTATTTGCCATATACAATTACCCTAGCTTCCATACGTAAAAAGAGTGAAACAAGTTTCAATGACGCATCACTCGAATCGTGTTTCATAATAATTATTAAGTATTCTTGCCGCATGAATGCAAGTTAGAACCGTGGAAGCTATGTTGAATCGTATCTAATCGTGTTTGAGTGACGGTAGGAGGGTGTTTTCCCATCACGTTTCGCCAGAATTAAGCAGCGAAACGACTGTGTAAGCCTAACCTCCAATCCTGTTTTTGGGTCGGAGCTTGTGGTCGAAGCCTTCCTCGAACGATGATTCGAATAGTAATTGCAATCGTGTTTGTAATTCAGCATTCAAATTAAGCACTATGGGTATGTGTGAAAGCAAGGTATTATACAGTGCACATTAAAAAACAAAACAAAAATGGTAATCCATCTTTGGAGGGCTACTTCTTCATAATTATCAGATCTGGAGAGCGCAATGTTAGTTGTGAGGAAAGAAGAGCTTTTTCTCTTCATTGATACCAAAGTTTGATGACAACACTTATAATCACTGGGCTCAGAAAGGATAGAAAGTTCAAAAGCAATCACTTGCTCGATCTCCTCTGCGCGTTATTCAGTGTATATGCCTATGGATCACCTTGTGAGGACGGTCGATGTTATGGAGAATGTTCTGTTGATCGTTGCGGTACGTCAGCCCGGAAGATAAACATTAAGTTTGTTTGCAGTGTACTGCTTGTTACACATTCCAATGAAGTAATGAAGTCCCAGTGTTTGTGTAACGTCCTGCATTCAAGATAATGTGGGCTTTTGCAGCCATTTTCGTTGCCATTCAATTTGAAAATGCTTGGGGGCCTGCACGGGTTATAAAAAATCGCAGGGGGGAGGGGGGGGGGGGGGGGGAAGAGCACCATGAAGTTGGTCCTTCGGATTCATTTTTTCATCATTCAATTTAGCACTTCGGTCCAAACAATTTTTCCATTTACATCATTTAAATCAAAGTGCCTGTCGAGTACATTCAAAGTAGTGAGAGAAGAGTCTTTTCGAGCATTCAAATTCGCGAGTTCGGAATGATTTACTTCATTAAAGTTAGCGGGACCTCGCTTTAGCTGAGTTACAGTACAGCGTTGGCGACCGGTCTTCAGAAGTCGGTATGACCCAAAGAGGTTCTATACTAGTATAGAGCGCGCGCTCGCATATAGAAGCGGGGCCAATTGAACGACCCGTCGCCATTAGCAAAGATGTCGACTACCAGAAGCCTGAACCCGGAAGTACCTATAGTTATACACGTAAAGTACAGCTTCGAAGATGGGGTTGAGTTAGAAAAATCATTCTAATTTTAAGGAAAATCAATATTTGTCCATATGCCTCCGGATTTTATAAAAGAGATACATTCTCAACACAGTATACGTGCTTTGATGAAAAAAGGACTTGCTCTAATGTGTCAAATATGTGCCTTAACATGAAGCCAAAATTGCCAAACAGGCATTCATGCATTCATGCATTCATGCTACATAAAAAGATTGCAGAAAGGTACAGTGTATACTCTTTGGTATGGGAGTACTGATTTCACATATTACAAAGTTCCCATCAATCACTCTTGAGCCATCTTTCTGCGGGAGTGATTGGAAGGTCACCGTAATCTCTACCCCTAAACACGATTGGAGTTCAGTTATGTTCACACGATCGTTTCGTTGCTTAATTCTGGCAAAACATGATTGAAAAACTCCTTCGGACCGTGATTTGAAAGTTTATTGCAATTAAGTTTCAAATCATCCTCCGCAATTCCAGTTTCCATTCACACGGCAAATTTGCTTAATTACAAACTTGACTGGAGTTTGCTTAATTTACAAAATTGTCTCAAATTAAGCAATCTCGGTATAACGTATGAATGCCCGGAGAGTCAAACAGTTTCATTTGCTTGAATACCATGCTTGATGCTAAACCACTCAGAAATACTTGAAGTACTAAGCATGTTCCAAACTGGAGCCCCACAGATATGACAACAATTGATTCTTGTCTCATAATAATGACCAGCCACTAGGAAGATATATCTTTACAATGGAAATTACTTCTCGCCGTCCCTTCTTATAAAAGCTGAGCGTTACATACTGGTACAGGCACGGAAATGCGCAAATAAAGAATGAGCAAATATTAATGAAATAAATATAGAAATAACTCGACTTTACATGTCTTTACACTAATCTGACATAAAAAATTAACTCATTGATAAAGAACTATTAATTTAGAGAATCAGTTTCATTTGTCGAAAGTGATCGTAAAAATGACAAAATCGGCTATCCAATGAGGATACAGTTTCAAATACTTTCACATCATACAGTTCAGGTTACACTTTACACATATTTCTGGACGAGATAGACCTGAATTTCATTTCATTTAACAGCAAATGTCATTTAAAAGCAAATACAGCCGACATTACGTTACCGTTCAATATGAATCTTCATGAATGCTCATTGAGACGCGGCATCGAACCCAGATTATCAAAGACACAAATACATTCTGTCGTGTATCCATAGAAAACTGACAACGGTTAAAATAGTTACAGGCAGTTGGAACTCCATCTCTTGAACCTCCTTGGTATGACCATTGCCATGCAGCAGGTCGAAAGACGTTAACTACGACGCTGTCACTCAAGAAAATGTGCTTGTTGGTATAAACAGACCTACCTCCGGAGATGCCTCGATCTTCAGTAAGGTGATTATGTCATTTCGAAGTTACAGCTCATGTGCTCACTGGTACATCTATGACCGCTCTTTTTCCTAAGTTGGTTAGGCACTTCACTCATTTTCATAATGAATGAGCTTGCCAGGCGTAACAATTCGTCATGTTCAAACAAACAATGAACTTGCGTAGATTAGGTGACCATGCGCAGAGTCGTTCGTCAGTAAACCAGTTAACACTAGGGGAAGCATCCATTTCATTACTTTTGCACTGAGTGTATTTACAAAACAGAGTATCCTTACCTAAATACCAGGCATGTTGTCAGGTGGATGTGGCAAGTACCACCATTTATAACTATTACATGTATGCTATGACAGATGCTTTAACATCTCGGTGAATTAAACAATTTATTGCTCATGCGCAAAGTAGAACTCCGAACTGATTTCTTATCAAGAGTGTACGTCAACTATCTTATAGTGTGCATACGACCCGTTTCCATATGAAAGGAAAAACAAAAACAAAAACAAAATAAAACACAACAAAACGAAACACATTTCGCTTAGGAAAAAAAAAATACCGCAGTATAATGTATTCAAATCCAATAAAAATCTGTATGAGCATTTTGTTGTGGTTGTGAGTTTCTTTAAAAAGATAGAATCTGTTGAATGCAATTTCATGCAGTCTCAAACAATAAATACAATCACCTATGTAAAAAAAAAATACATGATACATGCATAGAAAGACTCAGGGTGTGACAGAGTGCTTTAAGCAGCACTTGTGGATGAAAACAAGTGATAACGATATCATGACATTTAATCCAAAGCAGCTATCGCGCTAATTTTATTGCTGGACGTGTTAAAAGGTCTGTGAATGGTGGAATAGCAGCATTGTGCAATCATATCACTGTCTACTCAAAGTTGGGCAGGTTTTTTTTTTTTTTTTTTGTAATGAACTTACACAACAAAAGTCTAGCATTGATAGACACTAGTACAAATTAATTCGATTGATCGAAAATGGATTTGAACAACAAAACGGCAGTGTTTGACCGAAACTCACTAATTTGAATGAACGCAATGCCAGATCCGACGAATTAACGGACGAAATGGACCTCAAAAATAAATGAAAGAATTATCATGCAGGCAAACAGGGTATGGTGAAGTACTGGAGTATGTTTTACTTGACAAAGGTCGCTTGTCGCTTTTCTCAGCTTGGCAAATTTCTAAATCTGGGTAGAGCGTCAATCGAGGAACTCAAATAAAAGCTTGATATCCTATATCACATGCAGGTTGCTCATAGCACTTCTTGCAAGTTAGGTCCTCTTCTTCACCTTACAACAGACTATTATTTACTCAGAACCACGAAGTTACAGACTTCTGTTGCATACTTTCTTTTCTTTTATCATTTGAAGGGCATTATTAACGCATTGAGTGAGCTACTTCAATCATTGACATCCATTTGGTACAAGCATTTACAGGAATTGAAATTCTGTGTTATTTCCCTCCCCTGTTCAGTTTCCGCATGCAAACTCAGAAGAAAGCAGTGTCTGGTAATCCCACCGATTTGCCCATGTTCCTCTGACTTTATTTTGTTTTTCTGTCAATAAGCCTACAAAAGAGCTACTGCGGTAATTATTAAAGTAGTTGCCATAATGTATAGACCTACTTACCTAGACCAAGGGACAATCCGTGAGACAACCCAACGGCGAGCCCAGCCACTGCCGTAGAAATGTTAATATCACCGCTGATTTCATTAAGGAAGACGCCATAAGACTTGAGGGTTCCCATTTCTAGGTAGACAATCACAGCAACGCCCAACAGGATTAAGAATCGCTCCCCTCGTGATATCCTATCGCTACTACCTTCCATCGTGGGAAAAGGTAGAGAAAAATACAGACTATAGAAAAAGAACAAGCCTATAATTTGTTGTGAAAGCACCTGTCAGTGTTGGCGACGAACACAGGCTCTATGACGCGAAACCGTTTGTAAGTCTATATGTAAACACATGGAATCATTTCATTAAAAAAAGTTCGAATCATTGAACTTTACCACCTGTTTACCAAGAGAATAGGTCTCACGGTTGAGCGAGTAACACCACTTCTCCAATGTCCTCCGCCATTTTGAGACACCGAAGTTCTCAGCGTATACAGTACGTGTTACCAAAAAAAAAAAAAAAAAAAAAAAAAACTACCCAAAATATTTTCAACTTCTGATCCTTAATAGTTCGAAAACTATATAGCAGATAACACTGTCATTGATATGAGTAATAGCTAAATGGTGTACAATTGAGTTGGAGGTAATTTGAATATGGACGCATGAATTAGTTTCATTAAGTCAATGATCAATTTTAAAGTTAGGTTCCAGATTTTGGTCAAATTCTAACACTCTGTGCAAAACTTGAACTTTACAGAGGAAGCAATGATGTGTGTGTGAGTGTGCATTATACTTACAATGGCCCTGAACAATGGACATGAACACCAACTGTTCAGAGCTCTGCTGACTAGGCTTCTGGCCTCTTGCTCCAAGGCACATGAATGCTGTATCAATAATACATGATGGATTGGCCCGGACACTGCTAGGCTGCGTTCATCATCTTTCTCCTGTATGAAACGGCTTTCAAAAGCCGTTTCCAAAGCCCTTTAGAAACAGCTTCCAGTTGCGTTTATCAACTCATCGCGAACACGAAAACTGGCCTTGTCACTTCGCAGCTGCATTGCGCAATTTCACCCGAGGAGAAGGCCGCAGTACAAAGCCGTTTCAAAACAGCTTTGCGTTTATCTTGCTTCAAAGGGCTTCTAGAAACAGGTTTAGGAAACCTGTTTCTGAAAGCACAAATTTGCGGCTTTCAAGGCTTTCCGAACCCCATAATCAAAATAGTTTTGCGTTTATCATCTCGTAAAACTCCTCTGAAAGCATTTTGGGAAACCTGTTTCTGCCGAGAAAAAGAGTTGATAAACGCACCCCTATCATATAGTCTGAGTTCATGGTAAAGGGTAAAATGCACGCACAAGATAAAAGTAAGCACATGTTTCCATGTGCTTGCATACACTACATTTCGCGATGAATAACGACTAGCTGAAATTGTGGAATTCCCAATGAATAGATAAAAAAGCATTGAAACCCTGGGCATTCCTCTGTTATAGGTCAAAATAGATAGAAAATCAATGGAAATTGTTACTCAAAGTATCAGGAATCCAAATCAGTCGGAAAAAAGTGCATTTTCATGATGCTTACGCCCTGTGCGCGCGAAAACGCGCGGACGGACGCGTACGCACGAAATTGTTTGAAACGCTTAAGTTTGTCTGAAACTTCGAGATTTCCCATTGGAAAGTTGTTTTGAGCCTTTTAAAAGTTTGATGCGCGCGTAATGATGACCTGGGTAATTAGCATAGAAAAGGAAGATCAAGCGTGACCTGAACTTTATGTCCACCGAAAATGATACAGAAATGACATTTAGTTACGAAGTTATGTACGATCATGTGACATTGTCGGAAAATCACAAAATGGCGCCTAGATGACGTCAGAGATACGTTATTGTCATGAAAAGCTTATTGTGGCTAGATTTTGTCATGAGATATGTTGACTGAAAATTTCATGTCATTCCGTAATGTCATTCTTGAGATATTCACGACACAAAATGTGGCAGAAAGAAAGAAGAATAAGAAACGAGATATGAAACTCGTCACAGTGAAGACGAGTTAGGTGATACGCTTGGGGTCATCAGATGTCGGTCATCTATGATCGACAAAGAAAAGAATGTCATATAGCACCTTGAAGTTATATTGAGATATTCATTTGAACTTTTTGGGACCTACATTATTCAGATCACATTTTTTCTTTCTGTCACACAAACTAATTAGAAATTCTGTGCGTGTTACCCACACACTCCCATACACATCAGTTGACCCCTACCCATAAAAATGTCAGAGGTAAAAATGTCAGAAATGAAAATGACAGAGGTAAAAATGTCAGAGGTAAAAAAAAAATGTCAGAGGTGAAAATATCAGAGGTAAAAATGTCAGAGGTAAAAATTTCAGAAGTAAAAATGTCAGAGGTAAAAATGTCAGAAGTAAAAATGTCATAGGTAAAAATGTCATAGGTAGAAATGTCAGAGTAAAGTTGACAGAGGTAAAAATGTCAAAAGTAAAGATGTCAGAGGGAAAAATGTCAGAGGTAAGAATGTCAGTGGTCGAAATGTTAGTGCTCAAAATGACAGACATAGAAATGTCATTGGTAAAAATTTAGACGTAGAAATGTAAGAGGACGAGGTAAAAGTGTCAGAGATTTTTTATTCATATTTCTGACACCCTTCTCGCAACACGCGCTTTCTGTGCCTTCTCCTAAAAAAAGGCGCATAGGGGAGACCGGGGAGAGATATGGAACACTCCCATAACTTGAAAAATGCTCGGCCCATCAACAATCCAGTTATATCAATAAAAAGATGAGCCTCGGTACACCTCAATATAGACATACAATTTGTATTAGCCACTATACAGTTCTACAGGTAAGTTGAAAAAAAAACAACAAACAATTGTTTTTCTAACCAATTTTCAAACAAACCTACCTTTCCATACCATTTTTTGCCCTAAATAATATACAGGCATCTTCAACAATTTATCATTGTATCCCAATACGTCTCATAAAAAAGTGTTCTGTTCACAAATTATTCCCTTTTTGTCTTATACCTTAATTAAAAGGGGTTTGTTTTATCACCAGTCTATACTTTGTGATAATTTTCGGATTCTTTTGTGCATGGTTGTCCCATTTCTCCCAAGGTTGTCCCATTTCTCCCCTCTTGATATTCCATTTCTCTCCGGGGTGTCCCATTTCCCCCCAAATTAAGGGTTTAAGAAATCATTAATTACACGAAAATGTCTAATATACTGTATAGGGGTATCACTAAATACTCTATTATAAGATTCAGAATTACATTGTTATGATCATGACCTAGTTTGACAAAATATTGTAAAAGTTACAAGGAATCTTTCCTGATGATGCAAAAATACCTCATTTCTCCCCGGTCTCCCCTACACTTCCCTGCATTTTTTTTTTCTCGCGGATACCCTCTGCGTTTCGATGGAAAGGACCAAACCTCCCACCCATCCCCCCCCCCACATCTCTAAACTAATACAAATGGACATGATGGAGCTTGTACAAAATTGTCCAGAATGAAGACTGCATTCCTTCACGAACAGGACGTACATGTACAAAATATTTCCCTCGTTTTCCTCACTAACAGGTAGAATGCGTATCGCCTCACCTGGCCTCTTTCTGGTATATCGGAAACATATCTATCGGGTTATTATGAGATAAGAGTGCATAAACCGTGACCTAAATAATGTACGTATTTATCGCCATTAAAACGAAAAAAAAAAAAGTACAGGCGCGTGAAAATACACGGAAAGGTTTTATTGCCGTGTCGTGTAAAGGTGGCAAAATTGCAGAAGTCACCCCTGTTCTCAAAAAAGTGATCCTCATGAAATTAGCAACTATCGACCTATTTCTATTTTTCCTAGGATTTCACAATACTACAAATAATGTATAATAGGCCCGATCACTTTTTGCAAACTGCCCACAAAGTGTTCATTGAACTTCGAGATATTTGTTTTTGCGCCATGTGATACTTGAACCTCATAATAAAATATTTTGCAAGAGCTTATGTCTGCCGGTATACATGTACTATAGCTTGTTTGTATTCGTTTTGTATTTCTTTTTACTTGTACATTTATGTCCTGTGATCGGGCCTTGCGAGATAAATACGAAACCTGCATTTGAGAAAATAACATAGAACAGGTGGAAAATAAGCGGTTTGCTTAGACTATGCCTCATTCACCTCTTCACACTAAACAGTTTTAAAAAATGAACAAAATAACTATATACTAGCCTCGACATGGGCAGAATTCTGACTTTTTTACCTCTGACATTTTTGCCTCTGACATTTTTACTTCTGACATTTTTACCTCTGGCATTTTTACCTCTCACATTATTACACCGAACCTGTGCATAAGAGGACTGAAAAAGAGCAAAATCTGAATTCTATTAAACTTAAAAATAATCTTGAATTTGATGAACTGGTCTATGCTTTTATTTTTTAAATCACCTCCGACAAAATTGTACACTATTCAGCTATTGCTCATATCAATGTATTAAAGTGTAAGTGTTATTTTTCAAACTATTGAGGACCAAAAATGGGGAATGTTTTTGTAACACCTAGTACATGGAAAGCACATGTTATCGAACTACAAAACTTGCAGCTTTTGCTTAGATGTAGATAAAAACTAGCAGTAACTTTTCACATTAATACATCGAGAGTGACCCGGTTCCTATCTCGAATCTGGACTCGGTAGGAAAAAGGGAGGTAGGGATGGATGCTTATAGGCGCCACCTGCAAATTTGCACACTTAGGTAATTTTGGGTGCTGAATCCGAATTATAAAATTATGAGTATTGCCAAATCATGACATTAGTGCTTGAATACGCAAATTTTATTTGGCAAAATATGATATTTTCCCGTATTTCTTTGTGGGCCTGCATTAAGATCACTCAGAATTTGCTCAGTCGGGTTATTGGGGGGGGGGGGGGGGGGTGCTGAGTTTATACATAGCTCCGCTAATAGAAAACTGCATGTGTTTAGGATATTTTATGCCTAATTATGCAAATTTCACTAATTTTACTAAAAATATCCTGTTATTGGTCTTTTTTTGATAGATACTTTATTTTCTCATGCCCTATTTTTCTCATGCCCTGAACACTCCTTTTTGCAGAACTGAACGTTATCGTAGATCCACTATTCCATCTGTAGTTCGCCTTCTTAATAAACAATAAGGTTTTTTTTTTCTATGGTATTTAGTTTGTTATAGTTGTTGTATGTATGTCGTATGTGAAAGTTGAAAGTTGAAAGTTTTTTTCCTATCTTCTTTCACACATGTTTGTTGTATATACTCCCTATGTTTCTTTTTTCTTTTCAAATTTCTTTACCTCCTTAACCACAACACCAGTCACTGTTTTATGAAAAGGTCATCTTTGTTTATCTATAGAAGCCTTTTAGGCTTAACTTTCTTTCTCTCTTTTTTCCTTTTTTCTTTTTTTTTTCCTACCCTTTTTATCAGACTGCATTTTAAGGCGCATTTCTCTCACTCTTCATGACTTATGAGATACATTGAAATGTTGGTACATACAAGCATACAATTATGAGTATATATGACAGTGCAATTTTGAATCTATTGTGGAATCACATGTTTATAAATTTTGTCAAAGGCATCTTCGTAATTGTTTTATATATTTATATGTGAAAGCTGCAAGATTTGATGTCCCCAATTTTCTTCCACACGTGTTTGCTGTTCTTTCTATTTTCATACTCTTTTCCCTTTTTAACTACAAAACCAGTAACTGATTTATGAAAAGGTTGCTTTTGTTTGTCTGGAAGCCTTTTAGGCTTTATTCTCCCTCCCACCCTTTTTATCGGACTTCATTTTAAGGTACATTTCTTTCACTTTTTATGACGCATGATGGTATATGGATATCTTGATACATACAACTATAATTATATTACGAGGAATATGAAAGTGCAATTTTGAATCTATTGTATACATGTAATCATGATTTTATTATGTATACATGATGTATGTATATACATGTATGTGGAAAGAAATGAAGTGTAATTGTTATACTAGATTCTGTTATGATATAATATAGTAAAATATAAATGCAACATTTGATGAATTATATTATGTTAGATGCTTTTGGTGTTTAATAATGTCATTGATTTTTTTTCCCAATATTTTGGTGATTTTAGCTTGAGGGTTGGTGAAAAGTTTTGTAATTGCTGTGTAATAACGTCTCCTCATTTTTGTACACCCCTGCATATGTATTTTTGTTGTTGTTGCTTAGATGAAGGGTTTTTTTTAAAATAAATATTCATAATCCAGAGTTTTAAAAGAAAGTGATTGTATTGAGTATTTTTTTTTCTCCGTTGTTGTACTGTATACATGTATGTAAGTTTTTGTTGTTTTAGATTAACAGTTGTGTGATTTTTATGTATAATTTCTCAATATGTTTATTGTAAACACCTTCAAATGTTATTTGTGAAGCACTGTGATTTTTATCTATATACACACTGTACATGTACTCTGTAAACTGAATGTATTTCAGCCTTTGGGCTGCCAATTTCAGTAATAATAAACCTTATCAATTCAATTCAATTCAATTCTGCAAATCAATAAATCAATCAGCAAATCAATATACATAAATAACATGAACATGTGGGAAATACACAAATAAATTTAAAACAGAGTCCTTTGACTTGCATAAACAATGATATAAAAGGAAATTAATGATATAATATACAGTATGCATGTTTGTGCAGCAGGGATTACAATAATAATTGTAGTTAAGAAGCGATTATGCAGAGGACCGCCATTGTAAGCATTGCTTGAAAAGATGGCCGGCCCGAGGAAAAAGTAGGACGTACTAGATTCGTAATGATACAAATTCTGTTGCGAAGATAGCAGAGGAAAATAAACCCTGATGTGTGATGGTGGTGAATGTGCGTGCAAGTGCTTGAAAGTGCACAGGGCAGATATGCTGGAATTTAGAATAATAGAACTGGTTTGCTGGAAGGGACGATATGCGATGTTGCTATAGGGAGACCAACATTAGTCTTATAAATTATTTGTTTTTAGTTCGTATTTGAAGTATACTGTAATAAAATGTGCTTCTTTAAGTTTGCTTTGAATGAAAACAAGGAGGCACACTGTTTCAACTCCTCGGGAAGAGTGTTCATTGTATCCGGACCGTAATGTCTGATCGACTTTTGAGCAAGTAAAAGCTTTAGATTACTTAAGTGAAAATCATGGGAACAACGGGTTGGGTATGAGTGAATATGGTCATTGGTTACTAGGGCATTATGGTAAAACGGTAATAAATTTCGCGTGTGTTTATACATAATCTCTGCGACTGCACCACAGAAAATTTGCACAGTGGGGTTATTTGGAGGTGCTAAGGTCATTTATGAATGTTGCCAAACCGTTAACCTGCATGTTTAGGAGGTATTAGTGCTTGATTATGCAAAAAATGTATTAGCTTATGTAAAATACGTTGGGTTTTTTTTTTCATAGAGAGTCTGCATATTTGGAATAGTGACAATTCACACAGTAGGGTTATTTGGGATGCTAAGTTTATTTATGAATGTTGCCAGACCATCAACCGGCATGCTGACGAGGTATCAGTGGCTAGTTATGCCAATTTGATTAATTCATGCAAAATATGGTATAATTGTTCTTTCATAGCGAGTCCGCATGTTTGGAACACAGGAAATTTGTACATTGGGGTAATTTGGGGTTCTGAGTCCATTTATGAATGTTGCTAAACCGCTAATCTGCATCTAACGTGGTATCATTGACTACTTATGCAAATTTGATTAATTCATGCAAGATAATATGGTATATATTTTTTCTTTTATGGTGTGTCTGCACATTCGGAACACGGAAAATTTGTACAATGAGACAATTTGTGGTGTTGAGTCCATTATTATGAATGTTGCCAAACCGTTAACCTGTATCTAACGTGTACCGATGGCTACTTATGCAAATTCAAGTAATTTATGCAAGATATATTAACAATTTTGTTCTTTCATAGTGTCTGCATATTCGAAACGCGGAAAAATTGTACAATGGGGTAATGTAGGCTGCTTGGTCTACATATATTTGGTTCTATTATTGTTACTAAATCAGTTACCTGCACGATTTTAGAGCTTGATTAATAAAACCTTGATTAATTCATGTACAATAGGCCCTACAGTAATTTCATCCTTTCTTGGTTCGATCTCCGTCTTTGGATTCCAGTGGCGTTGCTTCGGGTGCCACATCCATATATTGAAGTTGCCAAATAATTCACCTTTTCATTTACATGGTACGGGTGCTTTATTATGCAAATTTAATAAATTCATGGAAAATCTTTTTTTGTTGTTGGTGGGTCTGCATATTGGATTATTGAAAATTTGCACAGTATATAATTGGGGCTGTCGAGTCCATTTGGTTATGAATGTTGCCAAATCAATAAGCTGCATGCTTTGATATTGGTGGTTAATGATACAAATCTAATGAATATGCATAAATTCAAACTGTTTTGTGTAAATAATGATTTTGGTTTGCTGAAGTAAAACTTTTCCACATCCACACATCATCCAGGGTTTGTAATACGCAGATCTCAACTATTGCAATGAATGATAATCATATTACTAGCTGATATGACATGAGAAGTTAGATAGCGCAAGAAAGAGTAAACGATTCTTTGAAATTGACTGTTTCTATCACACCTATAAAATGGAAATTACACTTCAATGAAAAATGTTAATTCATCATCTGCGTTCCATTCATTAAATTTGTATCTTTGCAGTATACCACACACACAAAAAAAATGAGTTCTTATCCATCAAATTAATACAATATATATTTCTGCAAAAGAAATGTAAAATGAAATATGTATGCATATATTCCTGTAACCGTTTTCCACTCCTCTAATTTCTTTCTGCCAAAAAATTATGAAGATTATAGTAATGATGATGATGATAATAATAATAATAATAATAATGATAATGTCAGTAATAATAACAATGATAATATCGAGGGTATATGTGCACGTATCCATCCTCTATCAATTATGTATCATCTGGAACTTCAGTGATGGAATAATTAATGCATACATAAACGAGAACGTCTAGGCAGTTAACTCCTAGTATAATTTTCAGGAATATAACTATTTTATTTCAAATGACATTTTTTGTCTGTTTCTTTTTTTTTAACTATGCAGAACACATCAGTGAAAGTTTGAGGAAAATCGGACAATCGATGCAAAAGTTATGAATTTTTGAAGTGTTGGTGTTGGAACCGCTGGATGAGGAGACTACAGGTTGTCTTACGTGTGGACAGCAATATAATGAAAATATTAAGAAAATTCCACAAAAATTCACTTTTCTAGCAAAATGGAAAAGCACTTGACTAACCGCTTTTAGAAAGCAGGGGGAATAATTACTATACCCTTAACATTATGTCAGTATCAAGTTGATGGAATGTGTAATTTTCATGAGAAATGAATTTTTGTGGAATTCCTTTTATATTTTCATTAAATTGTTGTCCACACATGACCCCTAACCTCTAGTAGTCTCCTCATCAAGCGGTTCCAACACCAAAACTGTAAAAATTAATAACTTTTGCATCGATTGTCCGATTTTCCTCAAACTTTCACTGATAAGTTCTACTTATGTTGCTGCTGTCACTCAATCCACATTTCTCTTTGGGTTTGGGTTTTCTTTAATTATGACTTTAGGGTAAGTTGAGAAAGGCCTTCAACAGTCAAGTCAACAGGAACGACTCCACTGAACTGCAGCATAATTATCGCGTTCATAGTTCCAGGTTCCTGCTGGGGATAATCCACACGGGGTCAAGCTTTGCGACAATACACCCCTGTATTAAGGTGCTGTTGATGTCACCAAAGGATGTTGAACTTTTCGTCATCGAAATGGGGATGGGGGAAGAGGGGCCTGCGGGACGGGCGTGGGGTCAAGCTAAAATGGTTCCCCCATCCCGCTTAAGACGGGAACAATCCAAAGACGGAAGCTTTGAAATTTCATGGGACTTGTGATTTTTTTTTTCACAATTGTCAGGGTTTTTTTTTTTTCGATGAGCCAAAAATGTGTGTGTGTGTGTGTGTGTGTGTGTGTGTGTGGTACGGGGAAGGGGGCGAGCACGTGCCCCCCCCCCCCCCCCCCCCTTACGTGCGGCCCGTTTATTGATAGACAGAGACTAGCGATAGAGAAAAAGAGGGGGAAATCATTACAGTTGTTTACTTACCTTCACGTTTGTCCTCTTTCCTGGTCGTTACAGTGCGGAATAAAGCACTGCTTTTATTTATTTATTTATTTATTCATTTATTCACGTTTTCTTTAAAAGTACAGGGTAAGTCTCGTTCAAGTCAGAGGCCTGCTTTTCAAGAGAGCCCTGTAACTGTACAGAGCATGCATTTTGCATCTCACGATAAAATTATACAATGAAATAGAAGATAATACAACAAATGACAATTCAAAATACAAAAGATTAAAGAAATAGACATAGTCAAAACCTTACATATACACACAAGCGCATGAATACTCATGCGCGCATGCACATCATACACACACGCAGACACACAGACACGCAGACGCACACACACACACATGCATACGGACATAAAAATTAGATATACATCTGTCTTTAGAAGATCTATAATAATAAATAATGCGTTTCATTAACATGTTACAATATACACTACTGCCGAATAAACTTACTAAAACATTAATGTAATCTGCCTTTTGAATGTTGACAGTGATGGACACGTTTGTACAGTACTTGGTAGATTGTTGTATAAAGAGCATGCTATGTACGAAAAAGAGCGTTTCTTACAGTCAGTACGGGGGTGCGGTATGAATAGTGGACTATTGAGGGCGTGTCTGGTATAATACAACACAGGGCGTCTTTCAACTAAAGAGTTTAAGTACGAAGGGGCTAAATCGTTTAAGATTTTAAAAACTGTAACACAATACTGGTATTTTAATCTCCCATCTACTGACTGCCATTTCAATGAGTTTAGTAAAACAGCTTTTGGAGTAGTATAATCGGTCTTCAGAATTAGTCTTGCGTATTTGTTTTGAAGCCTTTGTAACTTTAATATATTACCTTTCGTGCAATTCCCCCATACCACTGCACAGTAATCTATGTGAGATAAGATCAGGGAATAATATAACTGTATCAACATATACTTCGGTAAGAATTTTCGAATCCTCCTTATACATGATATAGCTCGAGAAATTTTGCTTATGATTTGGGATCATTATGTCGTGACCAGTTAAGGTTTGCGTCAAAATATACACCTAAGTATTTTAGACCAGACACGCGCTCTAAATATTGAGCTTGGTAACAAATACTAAGTTGACATTTATTAATGCGTTTCTTTGATCCGAACAGCATCAATTTAGTCTTATTAACATTAACTTGTATTTTGTTTATATTAAACCAATTACACATCAAATCAAAATTATTCTGTAATGTAATTTGAACAGCATTTGCATTTTTTCCTTTCACAAAAACGGCCGTATCATCTGCGTATAAAGATACTTTTGATTGATTATAATCAATGTTGCACAAATCATTTATATTCAAACAAAACAGAAGCGGTCCAAGTATTGACCCTTGTGGTACGCCTGATTTAACTTTGAGAACACTGCTCAGTGCTCCATCATAAAATACACATTGAGTTTTGTCGGTCAGGTATGATGTAAACCATTCTAGCTCCATATCATGAATACCATAAAAAGGCAATTTCTGTAATAAAAAAGAATGAGATATAATATCGAAGGCTTTTTTCAGATCTAGAAAAATTGCCCCGGTGACGTAGCCAGCATCCATATTGTCTAAGATAAAATCACTACTGTCTGTCAGACATGTTGAGGTTGAATGCTTAGGCCGAAAACCGGACTGGCGTTCAGATAATAAAGAATTGTCGATTAGATATTTGTAAATTTGTTCATGAATAGCTTTCTCTAATATTTTCGATATTAATGGTAACAGCGAGATTGGTCGAAAATTTGAAAGTTCTGATGATTGTCCGGTTTTTGGAATTGGTATTATTTTAGCAACTTTAAAGTCACTGGGAAATTTTCCTGATGAAAGCGATCGATTAAAAAGGACAGTCAGTGGGCCAGCAATGTAAGGTGCGGCAATCTTGACTAGTTTAGGATGCAAATCATTTAGGCCACCGGCCTTTGAACAATCAATACATGTCAATTCCTTTTCAACAAACTGTACACTGATATCAGTGAATTTAAAAGTATTTACAGTTGGTTGCAATGTATGCATATCATTAATACCAAAATTATCATTATTATACATATTCATACCAACATTATTAAACATTTTATTTAATTCATCAGCTATTCTATCTTTATCATGACAATGTTTTCCATCAATAACGACTTTCTGATCAGGAGCTGATGAGGTTTTATTTGGTAATAATTTTTTCATCAATTTCCATGTTCTACCCATATCGTTTGTCTGTTCAAATTGTTCTTTATAATATTTCCTTCGAAGTTTTTTGTTTAACTTATTTGCTTTATTCCTAAAGTATATAGATCTCTCCCAATATAAAACATTTCTCTTTTGAAGAAATTTCTTTTTATTATAATTTCTTTCTCTTGCTAAATGTCAATATTCATCGTTAATCCTCGGAGAGCCATTCTGTCTTTCGTAATGTAGTGAAGGGAGCATGTTTGTTACTTAATTTAACAAAGTTCGATTTGAACTTGCCCCACATTTCGTCAACGTCCTGCGACTCTGAAAAAGAGCAATCCCAATTACTGCCAATCGATTGCTGCCAAATCTTGTAAGAACAGGCTCTTGTCAAAACGTCTGAAGGAGCGAAAGATAGAGATTTTGGGCGTGTACTTTGGAATCGACGCTTTCATAGTTACATACACAAGAGAGTGATCACTAAATCCCACTGACTGAACTCCAGAATTCAAAGAACCCATTGAATCGGTGGCTAGGATAAGATCTATTAAGGATGAACTGGTTGGAGTTACGCGGGTGGGAACATCGATTAGCTGGGAGAATTGTAAATAGTTACAAAGTTCGTTGACTTTGTTTGAAAGAGGATTTTTTGTTAGCATGTTACAATTAAAGTCACCAACAAGAAAGATCTTAGAAAAATGCAAAGAAACACAGTCTACTTGGGCTTCCAGTAACTCAAAAAAGGTATTAGTGCAGCTGGGTTTCCTGTACACAATTCCAAGTAAAACTGATAGCGAGTTTGGAAACTGAATCTCAACCCACATTAATTCAATATCGTTAGTTTCACTGGCGATGGGGGCGGTCGCCCCCCCCCCCCCTAAGATTTGGACCGGGGATTTGGGAGGCGGAAAAAAATGCGTGTACACTGTATGCATGCACATGAAGCGGGTCTCCTTTGAAACCTTTCATCAAATAAGATCATATTTTTTGAATATTTCACTCAAAGTGTGCACCAGATCGTTAAATTTCAATTCAAAATATGCAAAATCTCTCGTGCTTGGGAGGGGGTATCCCCCTCCCAAACCCTCCCCCTCTCTGCCTCTTTCCCTAGCTTAGTATACACTTTTTAGATTTACAAACAATTATTAATAATTCTGAGTGCACAAGACTTATCACTTATATTCCGAAAACTCAAAGTTCCTTCATGTACAAGGGGAATTTCCCCTTTTAATCGACCCTTTCCTCTCTCAGTACCCCCCCCCCCCATCATTTTTTTTTTATGATTTCCCAAATATTTCATCAAATATGCGTACACGAGATATCTCAATTTCAGCCTTAAAAAGGCAAAAGCTCCAACGTACGGGAAGGGTGGAGATAACACTCGCCCACGCCTTCTCCCTGCTCGCCCCCCCCCCCCCATGCATAGAAGTAGACTGTGGCTACACTTTGAACATAAACAGTTTTCCAAATATGACACAAAATGTGTGCACCAAAACGTTTAACTGCAATCAGAAAATTATACAGAATCTCCTTCCACAGACTTGCTACACTTCTCTACTGAATGACAAATTTCCAGATAAACAAAAGTGAGCGCAAGATTGTTGAATTTCAGTTCTAAAAGCTTAAAACTGAAAAAAAAAAGAGGCTCCCTTGAATATGGGAGAGTTGTCTTGCTACCCTTCCCTTGCTTGCTACCCACTATAGACTTAGTACATTTTTGGGAATAACAATTTCCGAATTTTCCACAAAAAGTGTGCTCCAGATCGCTTTATTTCAATTCTAAAAACGCAAAAGCTCTACGAGCGGTAGGGGGAATCCCCCTTCCCCTAAGCTCTACCTCACTAGACTTTGTACATGTACATACACACAGATGATACACATTCGGAATAAGAGCTAAATTCCGTGATTTTAACACTTCGGTGAAAAAGTATTGCACCAAAATTTTGCACCAGATCACTGAATTTCAGGTCTGAAAATGCAAAATCACCTTCTTGTGGGAGGGGATATGCCCCTATCTACACCCTCGTCTTCATGCTTTTTCTGTTTGATTGCTGAACAGAGAGCGTTCATGATATTCAGTGTAAGAATTAATGCAAGAAGATTATTTAAATGACACCATTTTATAGGCAAATTGTTCAATGATAATCTACACTAAAATAATACTGCAACCTTAAACAAGTGGGACTGTTTCAACTCGTTAAAACACGCAAAAACATGCATCAAATTGCACCATTTGCAACATCAAAATGCAAAAAGTTCTCACCGTCGGAGGGGGGACACCCCCCTCCCACACCCTCCCCCCCCCCCCCTCGCTCGCTCCGCTCGCTTGGGTTCAGTCTCGTTCATGATATTCAGTGAAAATAATTAATACAAGAAGTGTATTTCAATTATACCTTTTTATAGGCAAATTGTTCAATAATAATCTACACTAAAATATACTGCAACCTTAAACAAGTGGGACTGTTTCAACTCATTAAAACACGCAAAAACATTCATCAAATTGCAACATCAAAATGCAAAAAAAAAAAAAAAAAATCTCACCGTGGGAGGGGGGACACCCTCCACTCCCACGTCGCTCGCTCCGCTCGCTCGGGTTCAGTCTTGTTCATGATATTCAGTGAAAAGCATCAATACAAGAAGTGTATTTAAATCATACCATTTTATAGGCAAATTGTTCAATAATAATCTACATCAAAATATACTGCTAACTTAAACAAGTGGGACTGTTCACGTCGATAAAACGCGCAAAAACATGCATCAAATTGCACCATTTACAACATCAAAATGCAAAAAGTTCTTACCTTGGGAGGGGTGAAACCCCCCAAACCCCCCTCCCACACCCTTCCCCCCCCCCCCCTCGCTCGCTCCGCTCGCTCGGGCTCGGTCGCTTCGTTCCCTCCCAGACTACCCCCCCCCCCCCCAAGATCAAATCCTGGCTACGCCGTTGGTTAGTTTCTATGTTATATTTTCTCACATATGATACATTATCTTTAATATAACATGCTACACCACCTCCGTGTTGGTCTCTATCTTTTCTTTCACATTTATAGCCTTCAATGGATAACATATTTGAACCAATCTCATCATTAAGCCATGTTCCTGAAAGTGAAAGAATATCATACTGGTCGTTCCTTAAGAACATAGATAATTCATGAGTTTTGTTTCGAAGACTTCTTATGTTTAAATGTGCTATTTTCATTCCTTTACAAGATGGAAAATTTGAATTTTGTAAAATGACATCAGGTTTTTTTCACAGATTCAATTTTGGCATTAACTTGATCGGACGTATCGTAGAATGGTAACACTTTTAGAATACATTTTGGACACTTCCAATGTAGAAATTTTTCGGATGAGTTATACTGATCAGATGTCACACTCGCACAGGAAATGTGAACCCATTCATTACACTCTGTACACAACAACGCTTTTTGGTTTGATTTGACATATTGCAGACAACATACGCATGGATACTTAAATACCATTACAATTCAAATTAACAGCGACGTATATCACAGGCAAAAGTCGTGGTAAATGCATGAAATAGGCAAAATGATAAAAACAAAATCAAAATAGAAAGGTGATATGGTAAGTCATATCTCAAGTTCTTACAACCGGAAGTTGAGTCTCTCGAGATCGCGTTCTTTGGTGATGGTGAATCGGTCGCCTCTGGGTGATTTCACGATGATTTTACCGTCTTGCGTCCATAGTTTACAATCTTTCTTTGTCTGGTCTAGCTTGATTTTCCAGAAGAGTTTTGATCGTCGTTTCGTCAAGTTCTCGTTGATGAAGAGGTTTCGTGCTTCGAAGATTGCTTCCTGAGGTTGAATCGCGCTTGATAGACCTTTTCTCTCACGCGATAATTTGCGAATTTGATGATGACGTTCCTTGCCTGAGATTTCCTTCCCTTGTTCGAGGTCGTGGTGTTCGAGGTCGAGGTGGCGGCAGACGACGGCTGTTCGAGGAGGGGTCCTAATCGATGAGAACGGTCGATGTCATCGTCACGTAGTTCGATTCCGAGGTCCTCCTGGCATATCGTTTTGATGATGGTGTCGGTGTTTTCGTCCGCCTTCTCCTGTATTCCAGCAAAGATGAGGCAGTTTCTCCTGGAATATTGTTGTGCCTCATCCATGGCGGTTTCCAGATCACGCACGGCCGCTTCCAGGGACGCCATTTTTCATCGCGGCTTTCAATGTCGAATTGCAGAGATCGCTGAACTTCCTCGCATATAGTTGCCTGGACCTCATTTTAGCAGCTTGTATTTCAGAGCGTTGACGAGCTTGGTGATAAAATCCGAGTTAGATAGCAGGTTTTCCACTGCAGCTTGAATACTTTCAGTCAGCTCGACATCATCAGCTTCGTTTACAGCAGAATCATCATGCTGTTTCTTCGCTGCAGTACACGGGCTATCGCGGCTTTGTTTGTAGTAGTGGCCCGTTTCGGTCGCTCGTCTGCAGGCATTTTGTGAGATAGATTGCTGATCTACTGTAAAGTATATGTTCGGCGGAGCGGTACTTCACACACGTCTATACATTACGGCGTTCCTCTTACCTCTGTTACCACTGCTGAATAATGTTTCCAGTTTCGGGAAACAAAATATAAAATATCAGAAGTCCATCGTCCCATATACATGCTACGGCATTTCCGTTATAGAGAATGAACGGAGCTGTAGAAGAAAGAAAAATAATAGAGTGCTTCAAAAAGAAATTTTAGTGATGATTGTGTGAGTGACGTACGTCAAATATAGAATACAGTGTCTATATAAACAATTTTGGAAAGTAACGGTTTATTTGCGTGGTGATATTTGTTCATAGATATCTTGATATTGACGGCATTGTTTCAAAAAATATACAACCTCTGTAGTACTTGATTGTTTTTTTAATCCATTTGAAAGCTATCACACAGCCATGACAGCTCAGTCAGCAAATTTCCACAAGTCTTAATAGTAGAGCGGTTAAGCCCTCAAAATCACGAGAATTGTGCAAAATTTGACTGAAGCATGAAACTTTCACCAGTGTTAGTACATACCATAAGATTCATTTCAAGATCGGGAGGTAAGTCTGATTTGACCTCTGATGACCTCCAGAGGTCAATGAACTTTGAATATCAGAATATTGATGTTTGGAGGCATTTGTGAATGATAGGCTTAGATATGGTCACGATACACTAAAAATGCATTTGTACTACAAAGAACTATCTTCCGATTCCACAGTAGTCCAGATACTGGACGATTTATTGTCCGCATTCCCCACACTAACACACGCATACACAATCATGCATGCACCCACACAATGCACCAAACCGCTGATTGCGACACTCCACCAATTGGTACTCCCGAGGGGTGATCTTGTGTAATACAGTGTACATACAGACACCATCAACGTACGTCCGTACGTACGCGGGTACACTGCATACGAATACAGTCCAGGAAGTATGGAGGGGTGATCTTGTGTAATACAGTGTACATACAGACACCATCAACGTACGTCCGTACGTACGCGGGTACACTGCATACGAATACAGTCCAGGAAGTGGACTAATTCCACAGGCATGACAGGGCATTGACAGGTTTCTACCTTTGACCTCTGATGACCTTTAGAGGTCAATGACCTCAAAATATTATAATATTGATATGTGGTGTCATTAGTTAATGATAAACATGGTTAATATGTACAAAACAAGCATATCTGTTTTACAATGAAATTGTCTTCATATTCCAAAGAGCCCAAACAGGTTTCTACCTTTGACCTCCGCTGACCTTTTATAGAGGTCAATTACCTCAAAATATCACAAAATTGATCTGTGATGTCATTATTTAATGATAAACATGGTTAAAATGTACAAAACAAACATATCTGTTTTACAATTGTAGCCCAGATGGCTACTAGCACATACATAATAAAGAACAAATAGAATGGAATAGAATATGATAGAGAGTAAAAGAAAACAGAACACTGCAGTAGTATTCCTAGTCACCCAGTGACGTCAATATGCTCAGTCTTTTCCCCTTCTTGCAGTTTATGAACCGGGCGTTTGATAGTATCTTCCTTCCAGCTATTTCGTTTTTTTTTTTTTTTTTGTCAATTCTCTTCTCCCAAGAAAAGTCTATGGTCTTATGAATTTATGAGTTTGACATTGGCTACTTTCCCCGCTAGTGGTTAGTTCCATGCACTCACCATCCCTAAAGCCCCGCACCAAATTACGGGGGATGACGCGATGACGTGTTTTTGCCCTCTGATCCCCAAACATAGATGACCCTCTGAGCTGGAAAGTCGCCCTCCTGCTGTCCTGCCAGAATTTATCCTCCTTAGTTTAGCATTTATTGTTTAGTTTAGTGGGTCAGACAGGAATTCCAAAGACAAATTCAGGGACAACGACCCAGAACAACAATGATGTTGGTTTATCATTTTGTCATTCAAGAAACAATTAAGTCTTTACCAGTGGTTACAGAGAAGAAGTAAATGAAGAAACCAAAAGACGAGTTAATCAGAAATTGAAATTGAGTTTTCACAGAAACGAATAGGAAGAGCAAATTGAACATTTGACCAATAAGGAATTAATTTCTAGTGAACACCACACCCCAGTTTAATATTGAGCCAATGAAATGTTTTAGGGAAAAGAAGTTGTTAGTAAATTAGTTATAACAAAATGTTTGAGCCGAGAAATCAGAGTGGCAAGCACAATGGGAGCGGCTTCACACTATGTAGTGAAGCAAAGGCTGCAGAGTATTTTGAGGAAGTTTGATGAACTTTGAGAATAGTTGAAGACCACTGAGATAAAGCATGAGCTCCCCTTTCTTGATACATCATGCCCCCCTCCAAGTCAATCAACTAATCTTTATCGACGCTGAATGCACCATCGACTTACGCTGTGAATATGATGAGGATCCGACTGTCATGACTGAATCAGCGAGCAGCAGCACATGAGGAGAAACTGTGCCTCACGATAAGACAGAACTTTGGTAAACGGCAATTTAGAGTGCAATTACAAACTCCAAATAGTCAACTGGTGTAAACGGAGATCTTAAAGCGCCCTGTCAGACTGATACAAAGTGGACAGTGATGGTGACGAAGAGTTTAATGAGGACGTGGCAGCAGACCGCTCAACGGACGGCCCAGCCACACTGACGAGATCGACAATGACATGCAGACGAGGACCTTATTCGTCGACCGTACCGATGTCGAGATAAGTGGCCACACCCACTAACATCATTTCTCCCTACTAACCAAATCCCTCCCTTTCCCATAGAATAAGACGGTATATGAAATGGTCTCAAACGCCGTAAAGACTTACTTAACCCGTTCCATACTAAATTCTGAATCCCCATAGACTTAATACACAGGCCACCAGGTTCCCGTATGGAAAGGGTTAAGTGATGATTGGAATGCTCAACTAAGTTGTGAGGAAAGAAACTTGCTTGTGATTAAGTCTTTGTTTCAGACCTACAGGGAGGCAGGTCGTTGAATGAATATGCCGTTAGTTGGTTAGTAGCATTGATGTTATCCATGTAAATTTTTATCATTCTTCTGCATTTTGCATTTGGTGTTGTGGAACAATATTTAGTTTCTAATACTTTTTGAATTTTGGTGATGATTGGTGTCTATGTGAGTACCTAACCCCCTACCAGTACAGAGAGAAGCTGACAGACCAATCCAAGCTGACAGAAGGTTTGTCGTCCCCCCCCCCCCGCTAAAGTAGGACAATATATACGTGTACAAAGAGAGTAATCATTTAAGAGGAATTACTTTAATTTAAGTTTGAAGACATTTCAAGAGGTGTAGTCTGATTTGTTAAGGGGCAAATCATTCTACTGTTTGCAGTCTTGTAAACATACTTGTATCTCTAGCGAAAACTGTTCGAGTACGTGGACGGTGATAAGTATAAATCACTCTGTCGAGTAAATTATGTATGAACAAAATGGTTTCTTTTGAACATGTATTGTGTTGAAAAGTTCTTGGTAATTTAAATTCTTTTGCAGGCAAAATGTGTACATGAAAATTCCGATGTGAAAAGCATGTGATGGGAAATGTAAACAGTATATGCGAATGCTTCTATATTTCCTGCTAAACTTATTTTTAGTGGGGAAAAGAAAAGAAAAGAGAAATCTCACTTCATGAGAGAGGTTACTAAGATCCCGCTCTATACCACAACGCCTACGGATATCTAAGCTGGAGGTGGGTTGGAATGTCTGGTACAGTAACACGCTATCTTTTGAAGAGAAACAATACTTTGTTTCACATTGTTAGTAGGGAAAAGAACAGAAAAGAAAAGAAAAGAAAAGAAAAGAAAAGAATAGAAAAGAGAAGTCTCGCTTTATGAGAGATGTTCAGATCCCGCTCTACACCACAACACCTACGGATGTCTAGGCTGGAGGTGGGTTGGAATGTCTTTTATAGAGCACCAACCGTAACTGCAGATTAATTGGCACGCAATCTTTTGAAGAGAAACAATGCTTTGTTCCACAAAGATGATAGCAACTGATAATCATCCGCTCATGTGAAATCAAGCAGAAGTTTTTCGAAGCATTTCAAGAGGCATTTTGATGAGTTACAGTCTGTTAAACATGTCAATATAATGTGAAAAACAAATTAAAGGCCACCTGCAATAGGCCACCTGCAATACAGCCTCACATTTTCCGACATCACAACTTTGGTCAACACGTTCCATATATACTCGTGATGGATATGGAAAATAATAAACAACAACATTGCAAGATTGATGTATTTCTGCCAAGACAACAGACGGGAACTGATTCCACGTAAAATACATAAACATTGATTTTGATTAATTGGATGTAGAATTTTTGTTTTGTTGAATTTATGTGCTTTCAATTTATCTAGTTTGTTATAGATTTTCAAAATTGAGGGATGTAAATTCGGCAGTACAATATATAGAGATCATTACTAAATACAATGAAATCTGACTTTAATTATTTAAGTGAATTCCTTTATTGTAAATCAGGAGAGTATCATTTTGTTGATATTTTCCAACTAGTGTAAGAAATATTTACTTAAAATACCATTAAGGGTGTACTGTTGTACTTGGTACCATATCGCCTGGTGATGCTATAAGGGTATGTTCTACAGGTATAACGTCATTTAATTAAGGCGGTACATATTGGGTATGCCGTAATACGTCATTCATGACGACATTCAGGGTCCATTAACATTTTGAGGTGCTTGGACCTAGCTGGGGAGTATATTTGGGTGCACGTCACGAGACCGACCCACGAATCATACAGCCCACGAGTCATACAGCCCACGAGCTCGGCACTAAGCAAACAAGCCCCACAAGACCGACACATTAAGCCCCTTGTTGTACTGTCGAACTCGTGGGCTGTTTTTACCTATATAGTGTCGAATTCATGGGCTGTATGACTCCGTGGACCTTTTTTTTTTCAATGTCGAATTCGTGGGCTGACTCGTGGGTGTCGATCTCATGGGATGGTCTCGTATATTTTTCTGTAGAGCTAACACTGTAGGACATACAACAGTTGGGCATACCGCGTATACTTGATACGGTGTTCAGCTCACTGTGTGCAGACTGAGCACGACCCGATAATTCAGGACCTCTGCCTGAGAAAGGATGGAGACCCCGCGAGTCAAAAAGAAGATTTCTTATCATCTCGTGCATCCTGTACTCTGTACTCTATGTGCAATGCACCTGTGGGAAATATTGATATTTGGGTAAGTAATAGAATGTGTGTGTGTGTTGTAGTGAAGGTCAAAAGGTTAACATAAAATTACAACTTCAATCACACAAACAAAAGGTGTGCTCAATCAATCTCCCTTTTTTAACTTTATGATCCACCTGGAGAAAAGTTCACACAAATAATTGAAAGGAGTCAGATATTCCCTTTTCTGTTTTTATTACAAAATATAACTCTGGTAGGTATGTTCAAATCAAAATATTGCACAAATCGGAAGAGTGTAATTTGACATAGTAAAACACTCAAAAAGTGGGAGTACGTAGGTACGACATGTAGAATGTAACGTTACAGAGTACAATGCACAATCAATGTAAAAATGAGGACATACCAACTAAATGAAAGTCAGCGCGAAGTCCATTCAGTAAATGCAAGTGTATGGGCAAATGGCGGATTAAGTGTCCACAGTTCACGGTCCATTTAACTGAGCGATTTAAGCGTGCCGACTGGTTAAGGTAAGCGAATCGCTGTAGCAGGAGACCAAAATGAAGAACTGGAACGGTGACAGAAAATGGGGCTCGACGAACGGGATCCAGCGGAGCTGAGCGGACGCGATGCGATGAAGAGCTCGATGCGGGGATCGTTCGGAGACTTGATGCGACACTCCGTTGTACGGGGCTGAAGAGCCAAACGGAGGTTGAGATGAAATTGCAGCTCTCTACCAGCGCGGTAAGTCGGGCGTCGGCAGGAGGCTGAAGAAAACAGAGTTCGACAGGACGGTGAGTCGCCTGGAACGATGTAGATGTAGATCTCTATGCTCAGCCGGACAGCGGGTCGTCCATGGCGGGAGCGATGTCTGGTGTGCGGTCACTCGACGACAATGTCAATAAAACGAGGCGTGTCGGAGGACAAATATAAATGAGAGTTCTGTGTCGGAGGCAACAAAACTGCGAAGCTCCATCCCCGGATCTCTGGTACGGTGCGCAGAGAGGACAGCGGCCGGGTAGAAACTTTAAACAGCCAACGGGCCCATAAAACACAGTTCTATCAAACATAAAAGGTGAAGGGTGACTCTACCGCAGGTGGTGATCCGGAGGTCGTTCCTCAACGGCGGTTGAAACGGGAGTGTCTCAATGCGGCGAAGGATCGTGTGACATCTCGCACGTGCGATGGGTGACGCGCGAATAGCGGTCGCGATTGGTCAAAAGTGACATTACTGATAATGATTACGCACTTAATACGCACTAAAATCTACAGTGATTGGATTAACACTATATGATGAATAATAAATCTACGTAACGTGTGCTACATTATTGCGACACGACATGACAGTGAACCGGTCTGAACTAGATTGTAAGGTCAAACAACTATGCATGGAAATTTCCACTAGCTATGTAAGGCTGGGGAAATCTTACCGACATTCAATACTGAAACAGTGACAAAATTAAACTAGCCATTACACAGGGTTGCTACACACAAAGTAATGAGTGGCTAATCGAGCCACTACACACCCATCATAGCGACAAACTTGTCTTCACCTAAACTGTTAGATATTGCCATTGGAAGACTGATAATCGCATACAGTGACTGTGCACATATGAGAACGCTGGTCTGACCTCAGGATGTCTATCCAGTTTAGTCGTGGAGAAGATCTGTGTGCCGATCCCTGCAATGTAAGCTCCAGCGCGTGCTTCACTGAAGACGCAGATGCTGCCCTGTCTTGAAAAATATCGAGGGTATAGATCTCGACCAATTTCGGCAGGAGGTTACACTGAATCATCACTTGCTGGCAGAGAGTTTTAACCGGATCATGCAGGTAATATTACCCGCTGCCAGCCTACCCTGATTCACACACTGGATGCAAACCGGATGGCGGCCATATTGGAAACAAGCAATATTTAGGCATGGGGACACCACTCTTGGCCAGGCTCATTTGCTAAGGAGTATAGAATATAAAGAAGACAATTAGAGCAAATAGAAGTTCCACTCCTATTTGGAAGCGAGGTACCTAAAGAGGTCATTAACAAAATGCATCAAACTTAATTGGATGACAAAAGCAAGTTGGAAGACACAGGATTGCTTCATGTGGAATGCATGTTAGGCCTCACAGTATGTCGTTTTCCAGATGGTCCATCACGTCACTATTATGCTCCAAGACCATGAGTCATTCATCGGAATCATACAGCCCTCGAGCTTGACACTGGCCAACACAGGCCCGCCAGCTCGAAACTAGATAATATTGCCCATGAGCTTGACACTATAGGCAAACCAGGTCCATAAGAGTCCGATACACGGTGGGGGGGGGGGGGGGGTCCACGAGATCTACACTGAATAGATTAAGCTCTCTGATGTTATATCAAGCTCATGGTCCTTGTTTTCCTCAAGGGTCGAGCTTGCGGACCGCACAGTTTGTGGGACTATTTTATTTGATGTCGAGCTCATGGACCTTGTTCATCTAGTGTTTAGGTCACGGGATGTATGACTCGTGGGCTGCGTAACTCATGGGCTGTACAACTCTTGGGTTGTTTGACTTGTGACATACACCCGATGAGGTGGGCCTGTTGTTTTCTGGTTAGCATCTTTCACGCTTTCCTCCAGTTCAAGGGACTTTGCCATATGCCTGTTCACAAACTATTAAGCATCAACCCAAAACATGGTGCCCCTCTCCCCACCTTCCATATTTAACGGTACAAAAACGGCAAGCTAGTCTGCAAAACTAACCCAAACATGAATATTATATTTGAGGTCACTGCCATCACTGAAGACACGTAAGCTTCATTTCTGAAGTAATTGACTGCTCACATTCCTGAGACCTGTTACTATGAACCAATGCTCTGTGGAATATGCATGCATACTTTGATTATAACGTCAAGGCGGGATTTGTACATAATTAAACATTTAGGATTAAACCAGTGAAGCCAAACATATGTAATCCTACACAAATTAATTCTGATATTCTAAAAGTCTGACCTCACATTGTTCTTTGACGTCAAAGTGGGATATAGGGCCTACACAGGATAATGACCAATGCTCTGTGGAATGAGAAGACACCTCTATTGTAGCATAAATGCTAATAACATAATGCATGATTGCACACCAGGTATACAGTTAACCAATAAATATACATCATATATCAATATTCTGATATTTTGAGGTCATTGACCTGTCACAGTCCTCAGAGGTCAAAGGCAGAGACTTGTAAATAATATCCTTTGATCTGAGGATAGGAACACGATTCAGTTGTAACACAAATGAATTTTTAGGACATTGTTATCATGTTTATCAACAACCAATTGCACCAAATACCAAAATTCTGATATTTTGAGGTCATTGACCTCTGGAGGTCATCAGAGGTCAAAGACAGAAATCTGTCAGGGCTCTGTGGAACATGAAGACAATTCCACTGTAACAAAAATGAGTTTTTAGTACATCATTACCATGTTTAACATTAATCAATGACGCAAAATATTAATTTTCTGAAATTTTGAGGTCATTGACCTTTGGAGGTCATCAGACGTCAATTCAGACTTACCTCCCGATCTTAAAATGAATCTTATAGCATGTATTAACACTGGTAAAAGTTTCATGCCTTAGTCAAATTTTGCACAATTTTTCGTCTTATCTGCTCTACTATAAAGGGAAAGTCGATCCTGATATTAGGTTATTTTTCTATGAAAACAGAACAAAATCATAGTTTGTGAACATTAATTGGGGGAAATATCACACACACACACACACACACGCGCACACACACACACAAATACAAACTATAAGATCTAATAACGTTTAGAGAGTACGGTAAATTGGCGACTCTGTGTGACATAAGAGTTGAGCAACTCACCATTTATTTTGTACACAACAGTTCACTAATTTTCATTTTTCTCCAAGATTTTGGCACAGACAGAAATACGTGTTACTGTTATCATGAACCAAGAACGGATCTGAAGAGAAAAAGAGACAAGAAAAGAAAAAAGACTACCCTTCCACATCCTATGATTGTTTATTTTGAATATATTTTTTCTTTCCGCTACTGTCATTACGTTTTCATATCTGAATCCACAAACAGACAAGTGCTGCCGGTAAAGAAAACGCAGTGCGTTCTTCCTGCTTATTGTCAAACCCAAGGGATCCTTTATGACTTCTGTATAATCTCTTATGTATAAAAGGACGAGTATCTGCGCAGTCCCTGTTGGATGAGAAGACTCCTACAGTGTATGATGTCACATGCATAGAACGATATGAGGAAAATACAAAGAGAATTTTACAATCTATTTTTTAATAAAGTACACATTTCCTCGACTTGTCGCTGACGTATGTTAAGGGTTATGTTATTCCCTCTGCCTCCTGAAAGAGACAAGTCAAGTGTTCTGTTATTATGCGAGAAAAGTGAAAATTTGTTGAATTTTCTTTATAATTTTCTTTATGTCGTTGTACACATGTGACATCATAGGTGTCTTCTCAACCAGCAGTGACAGAGCAGAAACTTCAAAAATTCATATCTTTTGTTCGGATTGTCCAATTTTCCTTAAACTTTCACTGATACGTTCTATTATTGTTGCTGCATTCACTCAATCCACATCCACATCTATTTATGATGGTGGACTTGTCCTTTAAAGTTCATCCTCCCCCGGGCTTTGACTCAAAGAATCCTTTTATGACGTCATCCTCATATCAGGTAATTACGCGTAGCAATATAAAATAGTATATATTACCCCCGCATCTTCTTGAGCACCATATAATTTTTTATTTGAGTGTTATCGAGGTCTCACTACTGTCAAAAAACATACTGTAGTTATTATCAACATTTATGTCAATCTTAGCTTTTATCGCAATCCTACTACATTTCTTTCTTCTTCTTTTTTTTTTGTTCAATGTCAAAATCCGAGATCTCACGGTGAAATATAGACATTTATTTTCATGGACACACTATGTCGGTAGAGGTTTGACTACACCGAAATTTTCTTTTCCTTTATATTTTGTACAACAGTGAATTGAACGAGGTGTTTTCTACAAAGCTCACTTAATTTCTCCTGCTCAACCAAAAAGTGAGTTTGGGTACTTTATTCTATATGCCTACACGTGTACATGTAATCAGAAAATACAGTTATGTACGGAAGAAATCTTCAGATGCAATTAATCATAAAGATGCCGATAACGATATCATTTTATCGATAAGGCTAACGTTCAGTGGAGACAATGTAACTACTCGTGTTGTATTCATCAATTACACATCAAAGGTTGAGATTATCGAACTAGGAGAAGGGTGCATTTTACTAAAGCATCGTTGTCATCATCAAAAGACGTGAGAAAGCATCAAACCGCGATTAATTACATGACCAATGTGATTGGAACGTTTGGATGGCCTTGGTTGTCGAACAACAAATATCTGATTAAAGAGTCCTACTAAAATGTCTGATTCGTGCTCGTATCTACAATGATGGTAGAAAAAAGAGAAAGAACAAACAAACATAATAAATAGTCAGGACAAACAACTATTCTTTTGATGTTTCAATTTAACTATCCTTCAACTAAGAATAAAAATTTCGCCCTGTCATTCTGATGATATAAAAATGACTTAGACAATGCTCTGAAAGTACTGCTGGTTTCGCCTCGTCAGTCAATCTCCCTGTTAGATAACATTAGATCATGGATATTTTCCGCGTATCCTTAAATTGATTATGCATCGTTAAAGATGTTTATCAATGCAAAATGTCCACAGAATGTTTTTATCAAAATGACGGGTATCGCTTGGAGTACATTCCACTTTGTGGTTTCTTCGAAGCTTCAGAGATGTCAGTGCATTCTCACAAGTCATTCCGAATAAAATGTATATACATCAGATTATGGTGACAAAAAAATAATTAGGCTAGAATGTAGTTTGGATTTTGAATTTGGCGAATAAAAGAGCTTATAATCCACCTGTGCTGTTAGCAACATAACACCAACATCAACAAAATACCACGAACACATGAATGATACTATCGTACAACAAGACAGGCAAATGATTCAATCTCCTTGATAAATCCAACCAAGTAAGAGCGTACCAATGAGAATGGGCAGAAGAAAAAAAAAAACAATGGCAAGATCCTAAATCTGCATTGTGTAAAGTGAAAAAGGTTCTAAAAATATAATGAGCATAAATGGATTTTTGAAGAAAACTTCCCTTAAGATTTGACGATTCAAAATGGGAGAGGCGAACGATGCTAATAAGATGAATCCAAAGGAAAAAGAAACCAACAAACTATAAGAGAAAGGAAAGATAGTAGACATTGTATAGAACATGAATTATTACAATATTTTTCACTGCAAGGGCATTGCATTAGCAATGTAGTGGGTTTTTTTTTTGACTATCAAACGGAAAATGTCATCCGTGGACATTCTGATGCCATCATTTTGTTTCCATGTAATTTTCTTTGATAATACAAGTGGTATACATAAACGATTGCCCGTTATCAATTATCAAATAGATAGCTCCAGCGTTCATCGTGATAAAGTTAGAATTGTGAACATACTGTAACATATTTCTGAACACCCGAAGAAACTGCAGAATACAGTCTCCATACATTCGTCATTCTTTTATTCTTATTCTTGTATTACTGTTCTTTCTTCTCCCTTTTCTTGCTACAGTCCCTATCAATACCTCTTCCCCGTCATAAATATATTTTTCCTCCTCCTTCGTTGAGTGTTCGTTCCCGTGTGAAGCGAAAACGTTTTCAAATGCTGCAATGCCGGGGGAGGGGAAAAAAAAAAGAAAACAAGGAAAAGTAGAAATTACGCGGTGCGTAATATATGTCCCCGCCGGAAGTTCATGTAGCATTTTGTAGCAAAATGTACAATACAGGTAAAAAATCAAGGTCAAAGGTCGAGGAAGTCAAAGGTCAAAATTCTGTGTAGAAGTTTTGAAGCCCTCACCTAGTGCCATCACATAAAGCAAACGGAATCGAAATTGGGTTAGAAATGGCGAAGGAGTAGCATTTTGTAGCAAAATGTACAATATAGGTCAAAAATCAAGGTCAAAGGTCAAAGAAGTCAAAGGTCTAAATTCTGTGTAGAAGTTTTGAAGCCCTCACCTAGTGCCATCACATAAAGCAAACAGAATCGAAATCGGGTTAGAAATGGCGAAGGAGTAGCATTTTGTAGCAAAATGTACAATATAAGTCAAAAATCAAGGTCAAAGGTCAAAGAAGTCAAAGGTCAAAATTCTGTGTAGAAGTTTTGAAGCCCTCACCTAGTGCCATCACATAAAGCAAACGGAATCGAAATCGGGTTAGAAATGGCGAAGGAGTAGCATTTTGTAGCAAAATGTATAATATAGGTAAAAAAATCAAGGTCAAAGGTCAAAGAAGTCAAAGGTCAAAATTCTGTGTAGAAGTTTTGAAGCTCTCAACTAGTGCCATCACATGAAGCAAACGGAATCGAAATCGGGTTAGAAATGGCGGAGTAGCATTTTGTAGCCAATGTACAATATAGGTAAAAAATCAAGGTCAAAGGTCAAAGAAGTCAAAGGTCAAAATTCTGTGTAGAAGTTTTGAAGCCCTCACCTAGTGCCATCACAAAAAGCAAACGGAATCGAAATCGGGTTAGAAATGGCGAAGGAGTAGCATTTTGTAGCAAAATGTATAATATAGGTCAAAAAATCAAGGTCAAAGGTCAAAGAAGTCAAAGGTTAAAATTCTGTGTAGAAGTTTTGAAGCCCTCAACTAGTGCCATCACATGAAGCAAACGGAATCGAAATCGGGTTAGAAATGGCGAAGGAGTAGCATTTTGTAGCCAATGTACAATATAGGTAAAAAATCAAGGTCAAAGGTCAAAGAAGTCAAAGGTCAAAATTCTGTGTAGAAGTTTTGAAGCCCTCACCTAGTGCCATCACAAAAAGCAAACGGAATCGAAATCGGGTTAGAAATGGCGAAGGAGTAGCATTTTGTAGCAAAATGTATAATATAGGTCAAAAAATCAAGGTCAAAGGTCAAAGAAGTCAAAGGTCAAAATTCTGTGTAGAAGTTTTGAAGCCCTCAACTAGTGCCATCACATGAAGCAAACGGAATCGAAATCAGGTTAGAAATGGCGAATGATTAGCATTTTGTAGCAAAATGTACAATATAGGTCAAAGGTCAAGGTCAAAGGTCACAACTGAAATTCTGTTTAGAAGTTTCAAAGCTCCCATGTAGTGCTATCATATAAAGCAAACAGAATAAAAATTGGCTCATAAATGACAGAGAAGTAGCAAATTGAAGATTTTGATCACACACGGACGCACAGACAGACAGACAGACGGACACATGGACACACACACGTACGGAGCCCGTTTCATAGTCCCCTGCTCGAACTCGTTCGGCGGGGACAAAAACTTGCGTGATGAAAAGACACACATTACAGCTCTATAATGAAGGTTGTATTCTGCTTTGAAATACTCAAATGTATTTGCGCTAAAATGATCCTGCTCTAAATGCTCCAAAATGGGATCCCCTTAACTGGTAATCAAGACACGTAATCTGCAAAGATGGAGAAAGTGTACGTCTGGTATAGACTCGAGGGGCGGAAACATCATTCAGTGTCAACATAGAATGTCTAGCTATGAAACCATGGAACTAGTATAGGTCCGTGATGAAACTATCGATCTTAAACTCACCAGAGCCTTTGCGGTTGGGAAGTCTTTAAAGGGAAGATAAACCCCAAGAACAATGTGGATTGAGTGAAAGCAGCAACATTAGTAGAACACATCAGTGAAAGTTTGAAGAAAATCGGACAATCGATGCAAAAGTTATGAATTTTTAAAGTTTTGATGTTGGAACCACTGGATGAGGAGACTACTAGAGGTTATGACGTATGAGTGGACTACAATATCAAGAAAATACAAAGAAAATACTAAAAAAATCAATTTTTCATGAAAATTACAAATTCCATCAACTTGATATTGACATATGTTATGGGAAGCAATTATTCCCCCTGCTTTCTGAAAGCGGTTGGTCCACTGCTCTTTCATAATTCTAGAAAAGTGAATTTTTGTAGAATATCCTTTATATTTTCTTTGTATTGTTGTCCACTCATACGTCATATCCTCTAGTAGTCTCCTCATCCAGCGGTTCCAACACCAAAACTTTAAAAATTCATAACTTTTGCATCGATTGTCCGATTTTTCTCAAACTTTCACTGATGTGTTCTACTAATGTTGCTGCTTTCACTCAATCCACATTGCTCTTTGGGTTTACCTTCCCTTTAATGATTGGAGGCCCATTCTCAGTAAAAGCGTTCAAATACGGAATTTTGGTGTCGCCGACATTCCATGACAGTTTGCGCTTCCCTGAAACCTATTAGATACTATTTAAATGTTTATAATATATCACGAGGACTTTATTTGTTAAAAATAAACACGATCAAATGCGGTTGTCTGCCTTTTTGTATAAAATTTTGCTGTTAAACCTCGTTAAGACCCCCAAAACGCAGTGTCGCCGGCTATTTCAGAATTATGTTTTACTGCTCCTCTCCGTCCACAAACACAATTTCCAAATATCATTTTCATGGACGATGAGCATATCATATGTGCTAATCACAATACTCAAAAAGTTCCAAAATTTTTATTAACTTCTTTTTTTTATAGCCTTTTGAAACCTGTCGCCAAGTTCACCGCCAGATACGTTACCAGTGTCTTTAGTGTTACAGCATTGCGAAAATAACAAGACTATGCAATGACCCTGTGTATATGAAACCCTGAGGATATACTTCATACATTGCAAGTACTTAGATTTTTTGTGCAACAGCTCTTTTTTGAGAATACGGTACAATGTTTGAAATATCGGTTTTCTACACTTTTATTTGGATAGATACGTGACATACTTTTCACGCCACCCACTGCGACAGATATTGCAATGTCAGACAAATTGTATATTATACATTACTCCTCGGAATGACGCATCGATTCAACATTAAAGTTTAGTACAAGTGAGAAATATTTGGTAGATATCGCTCTCATAACAATATGATCGACCATATACGTTACCACAGATACGTTACCCCAGATACGTGACCGAATTTTGCTCATTCGTCTTGTGCTTTCTGGGGATCAAATCTGGTCAAAATTCATCCCTACACATTACATGCTTCGTTTTGTTGGACCTCAGGATTATATTCTTACACCAAAAGGACAGAGAGGTGAAAAAGATCAACACTTCCACATGATTTTTCTTTCTGCGTCAGTGTCTCACAACTTAATACCAAGTTTTCCGACAGATACGTTACCACATAATCAAATTGCTGAAAAGAAATTGTAGCTGTTTTTACAAACAAATCGTTGTGTGCTCATGAACTCCAAAGTTCTATTCTATAAAACCCAGCCACTTTCATATTCTATGCAACAACTTTGAACGTTTATTTTACAAGACGAAGCTAAGATTCAGCATATCATTTTTTTGCTTTTCAGATTTAGCAGATACGTTACGTATAATTCAGGGCACCCACGGTGACAAATAATGTTATGTAAAACAAAGTGTTCATAAAACAATTCTGCATAGAATGACGCTTCCATAAAAAAATAAAGTTATGTTCAAATGAAGAATATTCAGTAGAAATTGCTCTGTAACTTCACCGACAGATTCATTTACGGTACGCCAGATACGTTACCAAACTTTGAAAGAGTAAAAAGGAGTTTATGAAACGCTTCCGAGAAAAGTTTCAGTGTTCTGCTGCATATTTATTCTAATGTTTTTCAATATATGAAGAACTACTCAAGATTCATTGATAAGTTGAACAATTATTTATTCATTTTCATTAAAAGGGATGAGCCAAATACGTTACCATAGGTCAAACAACTGTTTAGCATATCGAGTTCATAGAGACTGTACCTACTTCCTTCTAAGGGCCTGCAAAAATATATTTTTTAAACCTTGTTTGCATTATCCATCAAAACTTAATAAATATTTATAGTCAGATGGATAAATACATTCAGACGTAAGATGAGAATATTCTGTGAATGAAGAACTCAGCTTTCACATTTAGGGCTCTTTTCCACTACATTTCATAGTTTAAATATTACGTACAATGTTTATAATGGCTAATTTGGGCTTACATCAATCATTTTTACATCAATTCATGAGGTAAATAATTAAACAGGTGATATTTATTAATTCATACACAACTAAAATTATTACTTATATTTTACCAGATACGTTACCAAAGGTGATTCGATGTTTTTCCAATAGTTATTTCCCCAGGAAAGCAATTCATATTTGTTTCCTGTGAAATTCCAGATCGGATCGTTCCCTTTGCATGATTTGTGGGATTCGAAACTTTATTTGTAAACGAAATTTGCTAAAAATACGAAGTGAATTTTAAGGTTATATTTCATTTCAGCAAAAAGCATATTTCAACCTACCACACAGAAATAATTTCTACCAATTAACATGGGATGACAACATCTTTACCTCTTGAAAAACCCCAATATCTTTAGGGGGGACAGATGTCTTTTCCTGAACAGAAATTGGATCAAAACAATAAATTTAATTCAGAGTTAGGAGTCCATTACAACATGTAAATTTGCGGTAACGTATCTGCTTGGTGATCAAAAATCATATATGATGCTCTATTTCAATTCATTTTTACTCAATGAATGGCCATCATTTACAATGTTCCACTTTTTGTTTCGTATTTGACCGGTTTTGAAGTTTCCGAAAACACATCTTTGAATGTATTACTTTGTGGTTGATTTTTCGGTTTTACTCACGTGGAATTGAACACTTAATCTGAGAATGGCCCTGGAGACGTTATCTAGCATTGAAAATACGCGAATGTATTACCACGTGAGACTGGAGTTATGTCATCTGTTACACATTGTGTTATGCATTTGTATGAAACATTTCATGTAGTATTACCTGAACATGCTGGTCAAGCTTTATATTGTATTCTTCTGTATCTCAACCAAACATATACCTCCTTAATCACTGCGACACTGGGCAGAAATAAGCACATGCCTATTTGATATTTTAACGGCTGTTGCCAAATTTACGATTAACATGTCCAGTAAAGAAATAGGAAAATATTTTATACTAGCAGCACCCGTGGAAATCCACGGGTCTGAGGGTTTTTTTGCTGTTTTTTTTTCTCATAGATACGGTTTTGCACATTTTTATTGATAAAATAAAGAGAAATTTTATTTCATTCTTTCGTTACTTGTGCTCGATCTCTTCTATACCCATGACCACCACCCCACCACACACACACACACACACATTTCCACATCCGCAGAACAAAAAAAAAAACACAAAACAAACAAAACAAAACAAAAAACAAACATTCAGGGAAAAATTACCAAAAACGCTTATGAGATTCTCCGGAAGTTCTGCCCACAGATTCTTCCGTAGGAATGGGGAGATACTATTGACACTATGACTTTGATATTAATTATACCCCCTGCTCTTGCATCCATGCAGGCACCCAAGGGAATCCAGTACGGTTGGTCTTAAGGCCTAGCATTTTTTTTCATTCCTATAATACTACTTTTCCCACGTTATGAGAGAAAAATGTAATATTTTTGATCGTCTTCAATTGCTCCCTCCTTTTTGTTTTTAATCACCAAAACTTGGTTTGATAGATCATAGAACCATCCGTTTATCTGCTTCAGACTACACATCATCATTATTATTATCATATTATTATTCTCATTAGGCCCCTATTGTTATATTGCTATTATAATTGTTATTGTTATTTGGGGAGGGGGATCATAGTCATTAGGTTTTATAAGTATTAGGCACCTGTGGGAATCCACGGGTCTCAGGGCTTCGTATTTTTCCTTTAATATTTCTTCAACCACGTTATGAGATAAGAAATACACAAAGAATATTTTCGTCTTCATTTGCTCCCTCATTTCTGTTTTCATAATCAAAACTTGGTTTGATGGATCTAGAACCATCCGTTTATCTCATTGATACTGTTCATTGTTTTTATTATCATAATAAATAGCATTATCATTATTATTATTATTATTGTTATTGTTATCATTATTGTTATTTTGTGGGAGGGGAGATCATAGTCATTCGGTTTTATTATTATTTTATATTATTCATTGACATGGGGATGAATCAAGGGAATTAAGAAAAAAGTTTATCGGTCAAGGATAGTGAATATCTTTTTTTCCGTCATGTCAAGGTTTCTCTACGACTGATAGATGTTTCAAATAGCTTCATTATCATTGCTATTTCATTTTAAACATCCAAACAATCCAGTACCTGTTTGTGTCTCTCCCGCCCACTCTTAAGTTATGGATCATAGCACCCCCTCCCCATTCATTTGCATTGGCCTATTGTATTTTTATCATTATTTCAGTGTATTATTGTTATTGTTATTATCATTATTATTACTAACATTATTATTATTATTTAGGGGAGAGGAGAGAGTAGAGTTATAATATAGGGATGATCAACCAAGGGAGGCGGAAATGTTAATTTGTTAAGAATTGTAAAAATCTGTTTCCCCCATTTTTCTGCTCTTGATAAAAAGCATTTCTGAAGACAGTCCTGCGCAAACTGTCCAAAACTGCTTCCCTGCACTAACATACGTAATCTTGTGCTGAGTAGGACTACACGATTATATAGACCCCTAGTGATTTTGTTACTATTGTGCTGAGAGAAATAAAATATTTTCGTCTTCGTTTGCTCTCTTCTTTTTGTTTTTATCACCAAACCTTGGTTTGATGGATCATAGAACCACCCGTTTATCTGCTTCAGACTGTACATTTTTATCATCATTATTATCATAATCATTAATGTCCTTCTTCTTCTGTTTCAGGCTGTACATTATCATCATTATTGTTATTATTAGTATTATAACTATCACTATTATTATTATCATTATTATTGTTATTATTAGTATTATAACTAACACTATTATTATTATCATTATTATTATCATTATTATTGTTATTATTAGTATTATAACTATCACTATTATTATTATCATTATTATTGTTATTATTAGTATTATAACTATCACTATTATTATTATCATTATTATTATCATTATTATTGTTATTATTAGTATTATAACTATCACTATTATTATTATTATCATTATTATTATTATTATTATTATTATTATTATTATACTATCATTATAATCATCATTGTCATATTTGGGGAGGGGGAGATCATAGTCATTAGGTTTGATAAGTAGGCACCCGTGGGAATCCATGAGTCTCAGGGCCTCGTATTTTTTCTTTAATATTTCTTTTCCCACGTGATGGGAGAAAGAAGAATATTTTTGTCGTCATTTGCTCCCTCTTTTTTATTTTTATCACCAAAACTTGGTTTGATGCACCATAGAACCACACATTTGATGTCCACTTGTAACTTCAAAAATTGGCGGTCAGCAAAGCGAGGGTTTCCCCCGCGTCCGCTCGTCTTATGAATATTCATGTTTACAGCAGCCATGCAGTAAACGAATGAACAGCGGCGCGTGTACTCTGATATGGAAGGGCCGATCGGCAAGGACAAAATTTAAGTGGATATTTAGCCGTCCTAAACAGTCCGAGTAATTATACCCGACTTGAGAGTAAACTAAATGACGAACCTGAGCTGCATAGTATCCTGCAGTTGTGCAAAATACAATAAAATAACAGCATTCGTTGTTTTCATTTTGGCACGCCATTGGCGAACGTCACTGTACGTAAATGCCCTTGTATGACCGCGCCGTGTATTATACCATAATGAGAGTCCATATCACGGGCACGCAGATAGTGTTTCGTGTAACCATCGTCAATACATACACAGGCGCAGGCCACACACTGGCATACCGTACCCGAGAGTACATTGTGTGCGTGCGTGCGTGTCCGCCGGAATATGACAGAGATTTCGCTGCACGCCATCATCTTTTTGACTTCAGTATCCCCACTGTCTCTGCAAGCTAAAAGATGGACGATCGAGAAAGGCAGGAGTCCAGCGCAGGATCGGTGAATATTAAAACGCTCGGCTCTGACGTCACGCACAAAAATGCATTATGCATCTATCTAATTAATTTCTCTTTTTCGTCCTCGACGTCGACACGGAGGCGGAGCGCGGACGAAACCCGGTCCAAGGCACGTAGGAGACCCTCCCGCTGCCGACGGCACCGGTCTTGGGGGCCCGGAGCCGACGGCTCGGGAGGAGATAGACAAACCAGCAACGCCGGAATAAAACAGGAAATACATAAGGCCGCGACAACAACAACAACTTCGCCTTTTACTGTTATAGATGACTATACATCAACAGCCACTGTGGTGGCGCTAGACACGAGATCATTTTGTTCACCCTGTTCAGACAGCTCCGTTGCTAGTGGCCTATTCTGACATAGAAATCATAGTAGTGAAAATGCAACTACAATGCAGGTGTCGCACCATCCCGAAATTTAGCGACGACAGACACACGAATACGGAAATGTTTCAAATTCGGCTCTGATCGTGTAAACATCCTTGTCATTTGTGAGGGCATTTTATGCTATCGCAGGCTCGATCATTGCAGCAGCAACTTCGTGAGCGGTGACAAAATCTTCGTGTTGCCATCGTATTTCTTTCGTTTCGCATCTTCTCTTTATAGCCTTCGTGGATAGTTCGAGTGCATTCGTGTAACCTTCTGTAGGCATATATCGTGCTTGTACTTGTACTTGATTGTACTTGTGATCGACTTTTGATCTAGTTCGGGGCCCGACCAGATTCAAACGAAATTGAAAACTTCCATATTCGAACTGCCATCTTGTGTCAATTTTGGGACATTGTGACGCCACCCTATGGAAATCAGACGGCTTGAAGTGAAATCCATGTAAAGTGGGAAATGACTTAAACATTTTTACGTTGGGAAAATGTAATTCCAACGGGCACATAACAACGTAAAGTTATTGCCACGTGAGTAGTACTCTAACTCTGGACCCTTTTTATCGATTTTTTAGTTATGGCGCGATCTCGAGAACTTGTACTCGGGGGCAGCAAGTTCCAAGCGGCTCTCGGGATCACGCCATCACTCGGCTTAACGCGTATAGTCGGTAAAAAAAAAAAGAAAAAAGAATCGATATAGGGCTCACACGGGTAAATAATTCCCCATAGAGACGTGTGTTAAAATTCAAAATTCAAAAAAAAATTCTGTAAAATAGCTGGGAGAAATGAAGTGTTTCATCTTCACTAACCTGGATAACTGAGCTATACCCTGTCATCCATCAAAATTAATTTCCAAGGCAGGTTCTTCGGCTCAAACTCTGTCCAAGGGTCCGCAAAGCCAGACTACGAGTTCTTTTCACTCAAAAAATCACCTATTTTCCGTACATGCACCCAATTAAATATAGTCCCTTCAAATTCCATGAGAAAAGCTTTTATCTTCAAACCAAAATGTAGTTTGTAGAGGAATTCATACTCAATATCTGCAGCTATTCAGTTTTATGCCAAACTGCATTAATGATTTTTAATTATTTTTTTTCTTCATTCATTTTGGTATCTTTGGTACGAATTTGTGAAAGGGTCCGGGACATTCCATTTTATTTACAGGTGTGAGCCCTAAAAGTCAGTGTACAAAGTATCACGTGACAGAGATTTTACTACATTATACAGACTAATAATCACGTAAGTCTTCACAATTCCTTTGACAAGGTAGCACTTATGGGTTGCGAACAACGCCGAGTTATAATCCGAAAGACATGTAAGAGATGTCTATCTTATTACTTTGCTCAAATTTATCTTTATCTGTGGCTGTTTATCGACTACAGACCAGAGTAGCAACGAGAATGTAATAATGTTTCGTTACTAAAATATCCACAGACTGTCAGCAAAGGCATGCAGTAACACATGGACGTTTAACGATTTAACAAAATACTGTAGCGGCATCGCTACTTGTTGTATTTGTATCCAATCCTATGTGATCCTACGTATTTTTTGCCCAGTGGCGTATCTAGGGGGGGGCAAGGGGGGCACGTGCCCCGGGCGCCACTCCTTGGGGGCGCAAAAAACGAAAAAAAAAAACGAAGAAGAAGAAGAAAAAAAGAAGAAGAAGAAGAAAAAAAAAAAGAAGAAGAAAAAAACAAAACATGATGATGACGCGGACAAAATGACAATGTTTATTGTGTTCACACAAAAATTCCATGTTCTGTGAGCTGCGATGAAATACAAAAATTTTCGGCTCGCTCGCTGCGCTCGCTTGCCAAAATTTATATAAAAAAGAAGGTAAGAACAAAACGTGATGATGACAAAATGACAGTGTCTATTGTGTTCACACATGTCATTTTATATTTAGCAGGCAAAATGTTTCACGGAGCAGCGGCTGCAATTTCATCCGTTCTGAAGCGATCGCCAATTGGATCAAAAGAGGGCGTCAACGGTTTCGAACATACGGGGAGGGGGGGGGCGCAAAAAACAACAACAAATCAAACAAGATAAGAACAAAACGTAATGATGACGCGGAAATATACAAATTTCGGCTCACTCGCTCGTACTAATTTAGAGTATTTTTTCAAGTCCGCAGTTTGTTGGTATAAATCGTTATCTATAAGGCCGTCACTATATCTTGATTAGAATTGTAAGATTTAATAAGCAAAAAATGACAAGAGTTTCATGATTTGTAAGCTGAAATACAAACATTTTCGGCTCGCTCGCCAAAATTTGTATTAAAAAAGAGAAGAAGATAAGAACGAAACGTGACGATGACGCGGACAAAATGATAATGTCTATTGTGTTCACTCATGTCATTTTATATTTAGCAGGAAAAATGTTACACGGAGCAGCGACTGCAATTTCATTCGTTCTGAAGCGATCGCCGATTGGATCAAAAGAGGACGCCAACGGTTTCGAACATACGGGGGAGGGGGGGGGGCGCAAAAAAAAATAAAAAAGATTTAAAAAAACGTAATGATGACGCAGAAATAATATACAAATTTCGGCTCACTCGCTCGTACTAATTTAGAGTATTTTGTCAAGTCCTCAGTTTGTTGGTATAAATCGTTATCTATAAGGTCGTCACTATAATTGTGAGATTTACTAAGCAAAAAATGACAAGAATTCCATGTTTTGTAAGCTGAAATACAAAAATTTTCGGCTCGCTCGCTGCGCTCGCTCGCCAAAATTTATATAAAAAAAGATAAGAACAATACGTGATGATGACGAGGACATTTACAAATTTCAGCTCACTCGCGCGCACTAATTTAGAGTATTTTTTTTTAAGTGTTCAGTTTTTTGGTATAAATCGATATTTATAAGGCTGTCACTATATCTTGATTAGAATTGTAAGATTTGGTAAGCAAAAAATGACAAGAATTCCATGTTTTGTAAGCTGAAATACAAAAATTTTCGGCTCGCTCGCTACGCTCGCTCGCCAAAATCTATCAAAATTCATTACATTTAAATCACCCTCAAAAAGATCCCTTTTAAGTGCTTGAAAGAGCATCATGTGGACTTTGTTTAAAGTCCCTACCGGGATGGGGTTGGGGTTGAACACTTTTTCAGAAATTAGGGGAGCAATTTTCGTGCTTGCCCCGGGCGCCGTTTTCCCTAGATACGCCACTGTTTTTGCCCCTGTTGATGTATCGTTAGTTTTCACTGAAATTTCCCCTAGTAGTAGAGCGATAAGCCGAAAAATATTGTGCAAAATTTGACTAAAGCATGAAACTTTCACCAGTGTTAGTACATGTTATAAGATTCATTTTAAAGTGAAAACAAAGTTCTGGTAAGGGCCTGAGAACCCGTCTGGCACCATTTCATATTTGCTTGCAATATATCGAAAGAGTCTACAAAGAAACTTACCTGGCTGACGCGGTTTGCCGGAATGATGAGTCGTTTTGGAGTATTTTGAGAACAATAATAAAAGTCGGTAGACCGACTTTTATTCCAGAAGGCTCCAGACTAACTCGGTCTCAGGGAAAACTCGACCCTATTTCAGACAATTTACACACAGTTCGAGATCGCCATGTTCATCAGTACTCTATACTACGGGTACCAAACGAGGCCTTGATGAGCAGACAGGAAAGTGCGTGCTAATCCTGTACAAAACAAATGGACAGCGCGCGGTCCTCAAGCCTATATAGCAAAGATAGTAGATAACAAGATACGAAGGCGCGCGATAAAAATGGACACAAAATGGCTACCCTACATGACTATACAAAAGGGAGCTAAGTACAAACTCAGTACACCTAGAAACATCATTCATTTCAAAAGGTAGTGGTATTCTTATCATCTTAAAAAGATTTAAAAATTATAGTCGTAGCCTTTTTTTCGATTAAGGGGATAATTTTGAAGAACGAGATTTTAGAGTAAATAAGGATTATTTCGTGGAGGTAAAAATTTGGCAACACCATGATCTCACGTTCAAAAACGCTTGATAAACAACATTATAAAATGGGTTCAAGAACGTAGCCAATAGGAAGCGCTGAAATGAGTCACGTGGGCTTTGATTACTTTAGTACCATTGCACTGCAGTACCAGTGCGCACTCAATCAGTTGTTACAGGTGCGTCGCGCGCTACTATACGCGCTGTCAATACCTGTAAACAACTTCTAGTTCGGGCTGCGTATGCCGGCCGGCCTTTCTTTTGTGCATAGCATATTTATGTGGCGTACGTATACAGTACTCGATACGTACAGTACTTACATGTGCGGGATTTCCGAGTGCGACGCGTGCTTGACTCGACTCTCTCGAGCGAGTGCTACATGTAGCTGACTGGACTATTGACCCACAAAGGTACGTGAAAATGCTGTAAGTTTTCGACCCATTTTATAAAACAAATGATGCACAGGATTATTTCGTGGCGTTAGTGGAGACGCAGCTCACTTTTGGGTATTTACAATGTAGTGCATCATGCACTCGGCTTCGCCTCGTGCATGTTTCACAATTTTAAATACCCTCGAGTGCGCTACGCCTACACTAAAGCACTCTATCCTGTGATATCATTTGTATAACAACATCTTCAACGACAGCGCGTCTCAGGCAAAGACACACATCACCTCAGACGCGCTGTCCCCGAAGCCGCTGCTGTTGTTTATCAAGTGTCAAGACAGCGCGTCTCAGGTGACGTGCGTAATACGCTTGAAGACCGCGCGCTGTCCATTTGTTTTGTACAGGATTAGCGCGCACTTTCGTGTCTTATTAGTTAAGCGTAACAAGATACGAAGGCGCGCGATAAAAATGGACACAAAATGGCTACCCTACGTGACGATACAAAAGGGAGCTAAGTACAAACTCAGTACACCTAGAAACATCATTCATTTCCAAAGGTAGTAGTATTTTTATCATCTTAAAAAGATTTACAAATTATAGTCGTAGCTTTTTTTTCGATTAAGGGGATAATTTTGAAGAACGAGATTTTAGAGTAATAAGGATTATTTCGTGGAGGTAAAAATTTGGCGACAACATGATCTCACAATAAAAAACGCTTGATAAACAACAACATCTTCAAAGACAGCGCGTTTCAGGCAAAGACACACATCACCTGAGACGCGCTGTCCCCGAAGCCGCTGCTGTTGTTTATCAAGTGTCAATAGCCGGGTTCACACGTACAAATTAGCGGGATGACGATCGCGATGCTCATCCCGAGTTTTTTTGCGAGCGTCCACACGTACCAAATTAGCGGGATAGCGATCGCGATCGGTATCCCGCTAATTTGGCGAGCGTCCACACGTACCAAATTATCCCGCTAATTGATGAACCAGCGCAAGATTTCTTGGGATTAGCATCGCGATGCTTATCCCGCTAATTTTCGGGTTTTTTTCTGTCCACACGTGCAAAAAACTCGGGATGACGATCGCGATGCAAATCTCGAGATTTGTATCCCGCTAATTGGTGTACGTGTGAACCCGGCTAATGTTTGACAATGACAATGTTTTTTTATTTTCCCATGTCACTCAAATATAGAGTATTGGGGAAAATCAAATCATAGCACAGAGTAATAACACGAAAACGAAGAAAAATACAATTTATAACTACTATTTACATTATTTACAAATAAACAGCAAAGTACAGTAGATAATATACATTTGATATAATTGGCGAAAATCTTGAACGAAATGCGTTTGATAAACTATCTACATTATTTACAATCAGCAGTAAAAACAACAATAGAATAGATGCATGTATGCATGAATGAAAATCTTGACTGAGTATGTATGTGGTTAATTGATATATCAAAGTATGCAGATGGGTTTTTAAAAAAAAAAAAATCTTAGATTATATTGATTAAAATTTCTGCTAGGCAACACCGGGTATTAGCATTATCATTTATAATTGCTATCTGCATCGAATTCAAGACACTGTTACAATATGAGATTGATTTAAAAAAGAGTGAAAAACAAAACAAAACAATCCAAATAATTAAATATATATACAAACAAGGAAAAAAAACGACGAAACACAACTGTACAGTATATATACATAATAATGAAATAACAGAATTAAGATATCAAAAAGGGAACAATACTAAAGTTTTATGTTAAGTGGATCTTCATTATCTCTATCGAAAATTTAGCTAGATTTAGCAGTTCCTTATTACATTCTGTATTGAATAACTGATTCATCTTCAATGTATTTGGGCGGATCCTATAATACGGTTTGACAAACTTTTTTCTGCATGACTCCATCTTTGGGCATTCAAATAAATAATGAAATTCATCCCCTATCCGACCCAGGTTACAAAAGCTACACAGTCTGTTTTGTCTTTCAATTCCGTTATATCTTCCAGAAACTGCAGGTAAACGGTGGTTAAGACACCTAAATTTTGCAAGTGAAGTTCTATAAAAACATGGCAATTTAGTTAAATAAGAATCCAGTGATAAGGAGCTCTTAAAAATCCTATAGTTGATGCACTGCGTGCTAGTGTTAACTTTATTCATCCAGTTTTGAGTATACAAATCACAAAGCCTGAGTTTAATTGCTGGCCTCAGCCACTTAATAGACAAGTGTCCATAGTCTTGCCACACATTCGACAGTCCTAAGTCGTTTAATATTTTCTGGATGTGTAGTAACCATGGAGAGGAATAAACGTCATGTTGGTGTAAAAGCTTTAGGATATTGCACATAATCGTAGATATTTTAACTTCTTTACCATTTAAAGTTCGGAACCAAAAATTAACCATTCTTTCCTTTATTGTTCGCGACATTTCAAATTTCCCAAGCTCACCAAGGGCCATGCAGTTCATTGTAGTTTTTCTTAATCTTAACACCTGTTTACAATAATTTGTATGGAAGGCTTCAATTTGCTTTAGATTTTCGTAACCCCATACCTCGCTTCCGTAGATAAGAATTGGCAAAACAAGTTTATCAAAAAGGTCTAATTGAATATCTAAAGGCAGCCTTAATTTTCTAGATTTTATCAACAAGTTATACATGGCTCTCTTTGCTTGACTGATTTGTTTATCTTGGGCATTTTTGAAATTATTTCTGTAGCTGAACACTACTCCCAAATATGTATACTCATCAACAACTTCTGTGTTAAACATAAATGGTTTAAATCTCCTGACCTTTCCTCTCGAGAAAATAACCACTTTCGTTTTACTGATATTGACTTGGAGAGACCATAACTTACAGTATTCACTGAGAGCATTTAAAGCCAACTGTAATTCATGTTCGCTTGTTGCTAGTATCAGCGTATCGTCTGCATACAGAAGCGAATAAAGTTTTAAAAGAACGTCTATGCCATTGTCGAACATGAGCTCCTTCATATTTTTTGGTAACAAATGAACACCATTGAATCTCTCTCTCATGTACAACTCAAAATCGTTCAAATATATAGCAAAGAGAAGAGGAGATAAATTCTCACCTTGTCTGACACCCATATTGCAATTGAAAAAATCAGACCTCTCATTATTATTTATTACGCAAGATTTAAGACGGGAGTACATATTATATATTACTCTGAACACTTTCCCCTTGACGTTGTTTTGTATAAGCTTATACCACAAAGATGTTCTGTCTATTGAATCAAATGCCTTTTTGTAATCTACGAAGGCGCAGTAAAATCTTTTCTTTTGGGAAAGGTACAAATCTATGACAGAATGCAGCACAAATACATGGTCAATTGTGGAATAATTCTCTCGAAATCCTGCCTGTTCTTCACCAATAAGATCTAAGGAATTTAGATATTGATTGAGTCTTTCATTTATAATGGAAGAAAATAGTTTTTCAACACAACTTAATAATGAAATACCGCGATAATTATCTGGATCATCAATGGAACCTTTCTTTTCATAGATTGGACGAATAAGACCTATTGACCATTCTGTTGGTATGATCCCTGTATCAAGAATGACATTTAACACAATTTAGTTAACACACCTATCAATGAACCACTGCTATTTTTCAAACACTCGTTCACTATCAAATCACTTCCAGAGCTTTTGTTATTTTTCAGTAGCTTGATATGCTTTACTACTTCTTCCCCAGATATTGGGTCGTTAAAAATTTCGAGCGTCTTTGCTATATAGCAAAGACGCTTCTCAGTTGCTGAGACGCGCGGTCTTTGAAGTTTTTGTTGTTGTTTATCAAGCGTCTTTGATTGTTTTTAGTGGTGCTTGAGAGGCGCACACTAATTTTGCATGCGCGCCAAAGAGGTTTTTGATGCGCGCGTTGTAACAACTCGGACCATTACTGCGAGTAGCCAGAACGCTATGTACAATGTAGTTTACAGGCCGCTCCCATATGCATAGTATACAACGCTGTACAATCCAGAGGGACAACCAATACAACTCATCCCGCCGTCAAGCAAAGCGAGGCCGAGTTATCCCCGAGTCCGAGTCTAGCCTGACCCCGTTCGGGTAAGTTCTGAGACTGAACGTTTTTGGTTAATATTTCCCATTTTCGTCGTTACCCATCGAATATCTTGTTATTACAGCGTTATTCCGCACATTTCCTAGGCATACGTTTTTTGGAGCAAAATACATATTTTGGAGCAAAATTTGACAACTTTTGCAGGCGTACCAGAACTTTCTTTGGGCTTTAAGATCGGGAGGGAAGTCTGAATTGACCTCTGATGACCTCCAGAGGTCAATGACCTCAAAATATGATAAAAAATTGATATTTTGCCTCATTGATGAATGTTAAATATGGTAATGATGTACTAAAAACTCATTTTTTTTTTCGTTACAGTGGAATTGTCTTCATGTTCCATAGAACCCCAACAGGTTTCTACCTTTGACCTCTGATGACCTCCAGAGGTCAATGACCTCAAAATATCAGAATATTGATATTTTGTCATTGATTAATGATAAACACGGCAATGATTCTTTTCGACTCGCGGGATAGGCTACAATCCTTTCTCAGGCAAAGGTTCTGAATTATCGGGTCGTGCTCAGTCTGCACACCGTGAGCTGAACACCATATCAAGTATACGTGTGCAATGATTGTGTGCAATGATTTGGGAAAATGCATGGAAAAATCAAAATGCATATGTACATGTTTATGTATTTTACGTGGAATCAGTTCCCTTCTGTTGTCTTCATCAATCTTGCAATGTTGTTGTTTATTATTTTCCCTCTTCATCACGAGTATGATATGGAACGTGTTGATCATTTCACGTGAAGTTGTGATCTCGGAAAATGCAAGACTGTATTGCAGGTGGCCTTCAATTTGTTTTTCACATTGGATTATTGACATGTTTAACAGACTGTAACTCACCAAGATGCCTCTTTAAATGTTTTGAAAAAAACTTCTGCTTGATTTCACACGAGCGGATGATTATGTCTTTCTGCTGTCATCGTGTGTGAAACAAAGTATTGTTTCTCTTCAAAAGATAGCGTGCCAATCTGCACTTACTGTTGGTGCTCTATATAAGATAAGACATTACAACCCACCTCCAGCCTAGACATCCGTAGGCCTTGTTTTGTAGAGCGGGATCTGAACATCTCTCATAAAGCGAGACTTCTCTTTTCTTTTCTTTTCTTTTTTCTTTTCTTTTTTTTTTCTTTTCTTTTCCCCACTAACAATGTGAAACAAAGTATTGTTTCTCTTCAAAAGATAGCGTGCCAATTAATCTGTACTTAGGTTGGTGCTCTAAACAAGACATTCCAACCCACCTCCAGCTTAGATATCCGTAGGCGTTGTGGTGTAGACATGGTCAATAGAGCGGGACTTCTCTTTTCTTTTCTTTTCCTCACTGACAAATAAGTTTAGCAGGAAACGTAGAAGCATTCACACATACTGTTTACATTTCCTATCACATGCTTTTAACATCGGAATTTTCACGTACACATTTTCCCTGGAATTTTGCCAAAAACTTTTCAACACAATACATGTTCAAAAGAAACCATTATTTTGTTCATACATTTTGATTAAAGGGGCCTACTTATCACCGTCCACGTACTCGAACAGTTTTCGCTAAAGATACAAGTATGTTCACAAGACTGCAAACAGTAGAATGATTTGCCCCTTAAAAAATCAGACTACATCTCTTGAAATGTCTTCAAACGTAAATTAAAGTCATTCCTCTTAAACGATTTCTATTATATATATATATACATACATATATATGATACTTGTAGTCCGCGTGTTGGTACCAGCACAGAAAAGATGACGAAGTAGGGTGGTAATGCATTTCAGTCCAACAGTGCTATCTATTCAGACCGAATTTATGTCATTGTCGACCCTGAGGAAGACGAATGTATTCGTCGAAAATTTGGTCTGAATAAACAGGACTGTTGGACTGAAATGCATTACCACCCTACTTCGTCATCTTTTCTATATATATAAACACCTACTGTCCTACTTTAGCGGGGGGGGGGGGGGGGTTGGCAAATTACTCAAATCCGATTTATTGATGTTTTCCTGGAAAAAAATATGGCGTAGAAATCAATCCTATATTGAGATATGCCATTGGAATCGCCAGCGCAATATATACATATTATATATAGATTTGTAGTACAAGTGCATATTTAGTGCAGCGTAACCAAGATCTAGGCCTTTCATTCACAAATGCCTCCAAACATCAATATTCTGATATTCAAAGTTCATTGACCTCTGAAGGTCATCAGAGGTCAAATCAGACTGACCTCCCGATCTTAAAATGAATCTTATGGTATGTACTAACACTGGTGAAAGTTTCATGCTTTAGTCAAATTTTGCACAATTCTCGTGATTTTGAGGGCTTAACTGCTCTACTATAGCCTCAGATAGTGAGAGTGGAAAATTCCATGTCAGCTTGCCGACCTAGTTGATTGCTGACCGCTCATTCCGGTTTAGACCAGTTCACGGTCAGGTGTAGATTGCGTAAATAGGCGTATTTTAATATTCATATGGTAGTTATAAATCCAATCACAGTTATTGTTTATGCGTAAAGTTTCTTCGTATCAATTTGCATATTTCACTTTTAACCAATGGCGACCCGAGGTTCGCACCTCAACACGCACTTGTTTGGAACATTAGTTCGCGATCACATTCAGCACGCTATTTCAAATCACTCGCACCTCGATCCTGCTTGAGCCAAGACATCATCACTACACTCCCGTTTCAACCACCGTAGAGGAACGACCTCCGGATCACCTGCGGTAGAGTCACCCTTCACCTTCTGTGTTTTTATGGGCCCGCTGGCTGTTTAAAGTTTCTACCCGGCAGCTGTCCTCTCTGCGCACCGTATTTGTACCAGAGATTCGGGGATGGAGCTTCGCAGTTTTGTTGCCTCCTGCACAGAATTTTCATTTATTCGTCCTCCGACACGTCTCATTGTCGTCGAGTGACTGCAACCATACATCGTTCTCGCCATGGACGACTCACTGTCCGGCTGAGCATCGACATCGTTCCAGGCGACTCACCGTCCTGTTGAACTTATCTTCTTCAGCCTCCCGCCGACTCACAGCGCTGGTAGAGAGCTGCATTTCATCTTTCTCCTAACCTCCGTTATGGCTCTTCAGCCCCGTATGACGGGGCGTCGCATCTTTAAGCGTCTCCAGCACTCATCGTCATCATAACGACTTCTTCACCGCCTGTAGAGACCCCCTTTTCATCCATACACCATCTTAAACTTCGCGAGTTCACCTCTGACAGTCTCGTCAAATCGCGATAGCCGCAGCTTCCTGTGCGCACGATAGAATCGCGTTCGGACAAAGACTTCTCCAGGAACTCATATTATTCACATTCGGAACTTTTAATTCCATTTTTATACTTACGTGAGTTGGTTATATTGTCATGTAATAGCGGCGGCCTTCCGCTATACAAACAGCGCCAATCTCATTGCTTAGCATGTTAATACACCTCTGCTCTGCTAATGTTATTTACCACATGTCACATTATCCAATGTCACGTTTTCATTTGTGCAATAGCTAATGACATTCTATTTTTATGATAAACATCTGAAAAGGGAATCTTATGATTCTTGTGTAAATCCTTTGTGTCGTCAATCCACGTAGTTTTTGATATGAAAAATAAAAATAGGAATTTGGTAAACAATTTTCGCGCACGCAAGCACAAACCAACACATGCATTCACCTTGCACATGCATTCATTCATCCAAAAACAAAATCTCCTAAAATACGATTTAACAATATACGAGCGAGTAAGGGGTTAAAGGAACGCTGCTTCTCAATTGCTGATCAAAGATTTCAGTTGGAGGCTAATAATTTCCTCTTAATTCTGCTGTATTCTCTTTCAGATATTATGTGAATCGTATCAGGAAATCTTATAAAAATACAATCTGTGCTAAGTTTCGTGGTCATTCAACACGGCTTGCAGAGTTTATTCCGAAACTGCTGTGACTTCACTCTTTGCGACGCTTATCAGTTTTGGTGTCAGTTATCCTTGGTCGTCCGTTGTTCGTTGAAACAGCGAAAGACGCTTACAGATATGAGAACTAGCAGGCCACAGGAGAGATCGACCAAGCCAGCGACGGCGAAGGCTAGGTTGTACGAGCCAGTGGAGTCAAAGACAGCCCCTGTGGAAGACGGAAAGATCCAGTGGAAGAAAGAAACCAGTCTCACACAAACAAAGTTGGATTCATGGTCTAAGGTAGAGGTCAGAGGTCGAAAAAAATGGCGCTGGATGGAAGGACTATTGCTTGACGTCCAACATGTCCAATCGGCATGGGTGTAACAGCTTCTGTTATAATACCATGGCTAAAATTGATATAAAACCATTTTTTTTTTCTCTCATTCTAATAAGTTTCCCTTCGGGGACTGAGAAGCTTAAACTGATGATGCCAAGTCGTAATAACTATATTATTCACAGTAATGATGTAACAATATTATGCCGGCTATACAATTCTAAGAGTGGTGATATTAAGGTTTGATAATGTAAGCATGTACACTTATCATTAAAACAATATTATCCTTATCAATCTCTTATGAGTTCATCGATAAGAGTTCCAAGTCTGACTCTAAACATGAAGAAATGGAACATAGGTCAGTGTTTAGGTGTCATTAAAGGGGAATTCCGGACCAATCAAAAGTTAGTCTGAAAAGAGATAAGCACAACCGTAACATGAAATTTGATCAAAATCGGAAAAGAATTAGGGATGGTATGACGTTGTGAATTTCGTTAATTGTCACTAAATATTTCTTGAACAATCAATATGAATACATGTATGTGGCAAATTGATGATGTCATCACCTCACAGCTTTCCATAACGCAATTACCATGGCCCGGCCTCAAAACCTGGAATACCTGACTGATGATTATTCCTATTCAGCCGGGAATAACATGATATTTTATACTCTTCATTTCTCTGACGCTCCTTCTCTCTCTCTCTCTCTCTTGCATGATTAATTAAGAATTGTGACATCATTGATGACATCGAAAAACCACTCATTTAAAATTTCCATATCAACTGTTAGATAACTTTTTTTTTTGCAAAAAATTAATAAATCTGTAGGATTTATATCTTCCTTTATTCCTTCTATTCCGATTTGATCAAATTTTGGCTATTGTGCTTGTAATATTTAATCATTCTTTCTTTTCAGATCAACTTTAAACCGGAATCACCCTTTAACAGGTTGAACAGCCGAAAACTGCTCAAATCGTTCGAATGTGAATGTCGTATTATCTAGCATTTGTCAGCTCTGTGTTCTATATACCAGATGTATCTGTTCTTGTCGTATCTTTGTGTTTATTTATCCGTTTGCCTATTACTCGCTGCATTTTCCGTGAAATCCGGACCAAAATGAAGCGACGGTATACTGCTTGTGCTGATGGTTTACTTCCTTTGCAGTATTCCACAGTTGATATTATGTACCATCATATTCTAAATATCTCAGAATGATTAATATGTCTAATCAAGTATTTCATTTCCTTGATGATGAATTATTCGATTCATTAAGACACCTGTTTGTAGAATCTACACAGAATAAATCTGACACATTGGTCATTTTTCGATAATTTAGTTGCTTGGAATGTTAGTTCGCCTTTCTGAAATGAAATAATAAGGATATTGATTTTTGATAATTGAATCACCAGATATTCAGGCAACTTTGTTGATCACCCCTGTTACCTTTCCTCAATAGCAGCTTGCAGGCCTCATACGGTCATACTATGTTGCTGTAATTTTCTATGTATTTGTGTTTTTTTTTTATTTCTTTCTGTCCTATCTGTTCTGTAATGTCTGTCATGTTCAGAATGACTTTATATAATTATATCATATACATGTATTTTCTTTTTTTTTTCATGAGTCCACGAGTCCATGAGTCGATTGTATGAGCTGTCCACAGCATACATGCTTTGCTGTTAGTGGATTCCTCATTTTTTCTTTATTCCTTAGAGCATGAATAATGTAACATAAATTATTACACGATTGATTGGAAAATTTAATACTTATGTATCATGCTTTCAATACCTCTAATTTTCATCATACAGCCAATTATTGTGTATTTAAAATCAATTTTGATTCTCTCATGTTATAATTTGTTCTGTGAAAAAAAAGAAAAGTAATATCAATTGAATTGAACAGATATGATAAAAAGAAGGCTACACCCAGTGCAGCACACCTTTACGCTGTATATACACCTCGCACTTACCCATAATTAACCCTCCAATTCCTTCGCCAATTCCGAAGTTCAGGTACGCGAGTGATATGGCCGAAACGAAGAAAGAGTCTGGCACAATGACTTTGGGCAAAAGAGGGTTCAAGACGACACCAGCCCCACAGGTGAAACCATTTACGACAGACAGGACGGCCAGCAACGAAAACGAGTCAACGACGATGTTCAAGAAGAACGCGACAGCTGCGCAGACGTGTATGAATGCATACGTGAAGTGGTCGGGCACCACTTTGGCTTGGCTGAAGAATCCGGCGAGGAGACGACCGAGAATATTTGAGGCGCCACCTATCGTGGCAAGCGTTACAGCCTTTCCGGCGGGAATCCCCTTAGATAGTGCATTCGGAATGACGAAGATAATCCATGAGCTGTACGTCAGTCCCGTGAGGAAAGACGCAAAGATAACAATGACGCTCGCAGGATGTCGCTGAAATAATTCAATGTTCATCAGCGCCCTCGCAGCATCCAAACATGAAAATTCGCCACACGTCATGGAACTGACATTCTGTTGCGAATGGCTACGTTCCTCCTCGACTAAACTTCGATAAGATGTACCTAAATGCTGAAAAAAAGAAAGAAATGCAATCATGACATTCTGAAGATGACATTTTGATTTGACGTTACCAAATAAATTTTTACCAAATCTTGTGATACAGAGCCTATAAAAAAAGAAATCCACCTTTGGAGGCCTACCATTTAGTAATTGTCAGTTATGGAGAGTTCAATGTTGGTTCTGAGGAAAGAAGAACCCCTCCTCTTTCCATTGATACCTAATTATGTCGACAAATGTCACGCATGACTGAGCTCATGAAATTTAAAGATAACAATGTCAAAGTGCACTTTTTCCAGATTTGAGTATCACATGAAGGAACAATGAACATCTCCTTGAATGAATGGGATCTGTCAGTGAATGTGGTAAAATTAACAGGCCAACCTGCATGGCTGCAGGTTTGTGTTTAGGGCTTCTTCTAACCTTTTATGGTCCATAACCTTCAACATGACCACCATTGTTGATAAATTGGTCACTTCAACAAAGGCTAACCCATTATCCATTTTCTCTCTCCATATTCAAGACATGGTTTGTCACAGCGAGCTATGTGTTAACGAATATGAACAGAGTAAAAAGGGACTGTGTTGGTTGCCCTTAGTGGAAGTGACCACGTTATCAAACAGATGGCCATCTTAAAGGTTAGGGAACAAAATGTTCGAAGAAACCCTGAACACAAACCCTGAAAACAAATCTGCGTTCATACATGCCGGCCTATTTATTTGGTCATGCACTTTCATTGACAGATCTCATCCATTGTTCCTTCGTGTGACAATGAAACTTGGAAAGAGTGCAATTTGTCATTGTTGTCTTGAAAGTTCATTTGCTCAGTCATGCGTGACATTTGTCAGCATAATAAGGTGTTAATGGAAAGAGGAAGAGTTTTTCTTTCCTCACAACCAACAATGCACTCTCAACAGCTGACAATAATATGAAATGAAAAATGGTAGGCCTCCAAAGTTTACGACATTTGCTCCTGCAACAATTGTTCCGGTCTTATTTTCTCCAAATACTTAGGGTTAGGGTTATGAAAGGGTTTTTAGGTTAAGTTTAATGTGAGGATAAGAATTAGGGCTAGGGCTATGTTTGCGGGAAGAATTTATGTTTGGCTTAGCGTGCAGATATTTAATTGTCAAGTGCTTGTAGTTTTACTTTGCTCTACGGTACATTACTGAATCTCTTTACAAATGTTTTTGCAAATTTCGCTCTATTTTTTTTTTTTTTTTTTTACTTATCCGGATTTCACCAGCCCCTCCCACAAACACACACACGGACACACACTCACGCGCGCGCATACACACTCAGTATGCATTGCTATTCTTGCAGATATAAATTCATAAAACAACATTTGTGTAATGAATGTTTTGTATTTTCTTTCACTCTTGGATGTAAAGAAAAAAAAATAATTGAATTGAATTGAATTATTATAATAGATACCCCAGAATCACTCTCAGCTACAGTTCGTTGACCGCGTGGTCGAAAGAGGGCGCAACTGACGAGGGCGTGAAGACTGAATCCACCCATGACGAGCATGGCGCCCCTCCAGCCGTAGGTCAGCCGGAGCTCTTCGGCTGCAACCGGGAGTGTCATCATTCCTAGCCCTCCAGCAGTAAGTATCACACTCGTAGTGATTTCGAACATGTCGGGAAAGTACTCTAACAAGCTCATATGCGTTGGGAATGTGACAAGACCGTATCCCATCCCTGCGTTAATGCATCAGGACCGGGGGGGGGGGGATGGGGGTAGAAAATAACAGGAAACATCAGGGCCTAAAAATACTACCGCCTTCAAGTCGTCTGTATTAATTGTAAGAGAGGAAAAGACTGCTCCGATGACAATAAATAATATTTCATGATCAAAGAAAACCATTCTAATAATTTCGCTTTTTACATCAATGTTGTATCGAGCGTTGAATGGGGAAGACAATTTCATTTCCATGTTTAAGTTAACTATGAGTAATAAACAAAAATGAAAAAAAGCATACAGCATGGTTAATATCAAACTAAATCGAGGGCAAAAAAAAAAAATCAGATAATCAAAAAAGTAGGAGAGATTAGACATGCCATGCGTCGTCATGAAACAGGGGCAATGATTCTTAGCGCACGTGAAAATCAAATGTTTACGGTGATGACGTCAACACCTACAGTTACACAGGTTTATAAAAAAAAATCAAATTCAATGGAGAAAGTAGCAGTTTGACATTGTGAAATGATTCACTACATACGAGGTTACTGCAAACGAATAATGCTATGAGTTCTACAGAACATTTTTTTTTCTTTTACTGTAAAAGCAGAAATTTAGCGCAAATTGGAGTTGTTGTTGTTGTTGTTGTTTTCTTGATTTACCTCAGCTTATCTAAGCTTTGCTTGGTGCAATCAGGGAGGCCTCCCTGGTGCAGTAAACGGCATTAATCCACTAACTCAAAGTATGTCTTGTATTGTATCACTGATGTATCGAAAACAGAAAAGGAAAAAAGGATAATCGAAAAAAAAAACAACAGTAACAACAAGAAATCATGCCGAAGACATCGAATGGCTTCAAGTTTTACCTGATATTAAGAGAGCTAGGAGGAAGTGGTAAGCCTTCGTCGCAAACGAGGATGCAAGGTACCCCATAGTCCCGATAAGACAACCAGTCATGGTGAGCTGTCTCAGTGAAGTTAAGCGCATCAGCGTAGGACAGACGAAGGCTGAAATTGAATATAGATTAGGCGGGAGTGAAGATTTTATCCCACTCTCTTCCTGATTTTTATATCCCGAGGGGTCCCCTGCCAAGTTTGGTCAAATTCCGGCCACCATTTTTCAAGAAAGATGTCGGACGTCGGACGACTCACTGACGCCGAACTGTGAACGACGGCAACATTCTCAATGAGCCATTCGCCTTAGGTGAGCTTAACACACACACACACACACACACACACACACACACACACTCACTAACACATTATACACATACAAACACAAACCAATAGAAAACAGAACAAACACAAAATAAAACAACAAACAAAACAAAAGGAAGTAAAAAAAGGAAAATGCTAATATAGAAAGACAACGAGAGGCCAACCCACTTGACAGAGAGGTTATCCCACGAGACCAACACCCACGAGTCATACAACCCACGCGCTCCACACTAGGCAAATGAGGACCCCAAGTTCGATACTAGGCAAACAAGACCCAGTAGTTTGATACTACGGAAATAATGTTCACACGAGTTCGACACTACACAAAAAAAGCTCACGAGTCCGACACAAAGTGAAAAGAGCCCACGAGACCGACACCAGGCAAATAAGACTCCTGAGTCCGACACTAGGAAAAAAAAAAAAAACATCCACGAGTTCGACAGGATTAACAGTGCCATCTATATGCCAACTACAGGTATGTATTTGTACAGGGTGTTGCATTAATGACAAAAAGGGGAAAATGATAGGAGGGGCAGTTCTTTCACGCTGCCAGGAGCGAAATTTAGAACATTGTACTTCTCGTGGGCACCCCTCTACCCCCCCCCTCCCCCCACCGAAAAAAAAAGACAAGAAAACGATATATGGCTTCAAGTTTACAGCTGTGGGTCTTTGATAAAGACATTGCTATCTTTAATAGGCTTTCCTCATTTCTTGCTAGAAGTGATAGATGGGCCGGAAGTCAATTTTTTTTTTCCTGTTCTCTCTCTCTCTTCACTACTACAGTATTTACACATATCCTATCCGACTGTCGAGAAGTATAAGAATTTAGAAAAACAATATGATATCATTGTTTAACTATGCTGTTTGAAATCATATCAATAAACATTGATGAAAACTTTTGATAACGCAGTGATTATTCCTCGATTTGTGGTTTTTGTTTGTAGTATGTATCCTCAAAAACAGTGAATTTTCGAAGAAATAAATAGCTGTTTACATGGATGAATCTTCTTTTCCTGCACCATAACAAATGCCTTGATAGACGCTTGCGTTATCTGCTATTTATTCATACTAAAACCATACATTCGCTGATTACAAATCCTGTAAAGGTGCGCACTTCGACCTGGACCATTTTGTAAAACGTTTCCTTGTAAATTTCATTTTACAACTAGACGTTTTTTTTTCTAGAAGGCTAATTTCATTTTGCGCATCATTTCATGTTTGTTTGTTGTTTTTAATTTTTGTTTCTGCGTAAGCATATGCTTTGCCGGGAGGGAAGGGACGGCTACGCTCGAATAATAATAATCATAATAATAATCATAATAATGGGCGGTAAAGGTACAATTACCAAAAACAAAACACCAAAAAACATTATTCAGTACCGAGGCAATACATGTTTAGAAACGTTTTGATGTCGATAGATAACAGAAGACAAATAGGCGTCTTGATTATCAGCAGAAATGCTGTTGTGTCTTCGAGTGGAGCAGTCCCTGGCTAAACACAGTATAGGTTTTTGCAGTCATTTCCGTACGTTTGTCATTCAATTTGTTAATGGGATAATTAAAAACGCTCTCTACATACGTCATTCATTACCTCTAAAGTGCTGTGTTTGTTTGTACAGATTCCATTCCCATGAACTCCCCACCAAACTGTTAAACATGCTCCGTTTTATCTCAGCTATTATAGTTATCCAACCAGAACCTCTACAAAAGCGCACCTGGAAAAGCCAAGAACTGCCCTTGCCCATCGATTTATACGCTGGTCCCGACATCTGGAATCCTCTTTCTCATGAAATATGACAGTTGCAAAACCTAAAATACTTTTAGAAGACAGGTAAAGAAAGCCCTTCTTTGCAAGTGTATTTAAGCGATACCAGTTTCATGGTTCTTGCCTGCACCCCCAGGTTCACATCAGGTTAAACATCACGTACACATAGTAACGAGTCTTTCCATGTTACCTGGGCCCCGTTTTATCAAAAAATATAATCGATTATAAATTTCCTTACCACATAGGCTGCCATAGACTTATGATAAAAATCAACTATATAATCAATTATAACTCTTCATAAAACAGGGCCCAGAATTACATGTATCAATTTTGTATGCCCTTAACCACCATGATGTATAGACCATCACCCCTTTCTTATATTCCCCTCTATCTTTCTTCCTTTCTCTTTTCTTCTCTCACATCCCTAGCTGTGAATCCAATGAACATGCATGATATTTTTTTTTCAATAATGTTTCAGCACATGATTATGTGCAAGTTATCCCCATTGAACATCCCAGTTAAGCTTTTCATAGTTTATAACGATCCACACAAAATATACGTTAACATATTCCATGTACAAACTATGTGCATATTTGTGTATAATGCATGTATCAATGCATTTTGTGAATAAATCAAATCATATCAAATGATAGAAAATAGTGCCATAAAGTTAGTCACTCAAATTCCCTTTTTTCGATCATTCAGCATTTACATCATTCAATTCAAATTTCCGTCGAAAGCATTCAAATTATGCGCAATGGAAGGATTATCGCGCATTCAAATTCAATTCAACGGAACCTCGCTATAGAGCTGAGTTATACCAGGGAGGTGGGAACAACCCTCTTCCCACCTCCTTGGTTATACAACAAAGCGTTGGCGACCGGTCAACTGCAGGCCTGCAGTAAGTAACTAAATGAAAGTGTGAAATGACAGAAAGAAAACAACTTATGAATTAGTAAAAGCCCTAAATTCGATTAGAAATGAAACGAAATGCAGCTGCATTCCACTATCCACTATATACCCCATGGAAGGATGGCGAGCACACGTCATCCAACAGGACGGAAGGGGTAGCATCAACTCTGTCACTCCCGTTTGATGTGTTCGTTGGTATACACACACCCAGATCTACCTCCAGAGATGTCTCAATCTCCCCGAATTAGACGGCTAAATGCCCTCAGACTAACTCTCCTTATGATTATCAAGACTTTAAATTAATAATAATTTTAAATAGTATTCTTTCCTCGATAAAAGAAATTGCATTGTCAAAGAAATAAACATTAAGGTTGTGGCAGGTTACACGCAACACTTTGCAGCAAGCTAGGTCCTCTTCTTCGGAAACAACCGTGACAGCAGGCGTAATATCAAATTAGCCATGACATCCAGAGCCACAAAGTTACAGATTTCTGTTTTATATATATTACTGTTTTTCTAATCATAATTGTGAATAACAATAATAATGATAGATATTACTACAATTTCTATAGCGCCATTTTCCACTCTGATTAAATGCTCAAGGGGCTTTACACCGAAGCACCATAAAAGAAGAAGATAAAAAAGAAGACATGAGAGTCTGTCTTTAAAACGTACTGTGGAGGACACTTTTACGCTTTGGTTCATGCAGCTGCTTTAATCATTGACATCTTTTTTTAATTTGCATTCATGGAAAGTGAAAGTCCACAGCAGTTTCTTTGGGTGTTTGCTCGGTTTTTTTTTTTTTCGCATTTACAGTTAGCTCATGCAAAGTCAGAACAAAACCGTGCGTTGTTAGCGCCACCAATTTGCCCAGGAATATGGTCCTCTGTATACCTTTTCCTACTCAATAAACCAATGAAAGAACAGGTGAATGAATATGTGAAGAATTTGCCAGTATACTTACCAAGACCTAGGGCTAATCCATGAGACAACCCAACAGCGAGCCCAGTTACTGCCGTAGAAATGTTAATATCGCCGCTGATATCATTAAGGAAGACGCCATAAGATTTTAAGGTTCCCACCTCCAGGTAGACAACTACAGCAGCACCCGACAGGATTAACAATCGCTCCCCCCGTGACATCCTGTACCTACTACCTTCCATCATCTGAAGAGATACAAATAAAGCACCATCAGTGTACAAAGAACACAAAGCTTTTACGTGTAACATTATTATTATTATTATTATTTTTACGCGGTAGTGTTACGGTACGAAACAGTTATCCCGGTACAAATAAGGACGATCAAACCAGGGAGGTGTATGAGTTTCATAGACACAACTCGCTCACGTAAAAAAATCCCACTTCATTCATTCATCGCAAAGAGCAGGGTACGAACTTGACAGAAAGATCGGTTTGCATCTTGTCGTCGGGGATATGTTCCGCGAAGACTACGTCTGGCTTCACGGAATCCCCTCCTCGGAGGAGAGCCGTAAATGTCAAAAAATGGAAAAAAAAAAAACGAAAAAAAAAAAAAAACATCCGGACAGACGGATTTTACTGTCTAGGTACTAACCTGATAAAGTGGTCCTCCTACCTATCCACACAAGCAGACGAGCGAAATGGTACCGACCCCTCGCAGTTCACCCCAGGTGACTAGCAATAGCCAGCAAACGATATGTCAACCGGGCACATTATGTGCCCTACGCTTTAAATGAACCAAGGGAATGAGCGTCACGGTTGAGCGAATGACACCTCTATTCAGTTCTTCGTCATTTTGGGAGTTCTTTCATAAAAATTCATATTATTAGGTCTATACACTGTGCATGCAAAATACGTGCCATTGAACTACAAAAGCAGCTTGTGGTTTCATACAAATAACAACTCGCAGTAACTTTTAGTGTGTTTACTCGGTTCCGGTCATGATTCTCGCAACTAATCTTGGTGAAAAAAGGCACTCGGGGGGAACTTTAGTATCACATCCAAGTGGCAATCTCCACGAAAAATAAAGAAATCAATGCTTTGTCGAGTAGACAATACAAAAAATTAGATTTAACTTGAACTTGGACTTTATTCTGTTCCATAAAAAGAACCCACAATGTACTATAGCAAACTGAGGACAGGGAAAGAGTACATAACATGCAATACTTATAACATTATAATAACTACAAATGAAACATGGAAACTACAAAAGACCAGGGTTTTGTCAGGGTAGTTCCCAACAAAAAAGAGTAAGAGGAAACAATATTGCTTTATGATCAAAACGTGAGACAGGTGAAAATATTACAAAAACAGGCACACATACACACACATTCACACACACACACACACACACACACACACGCACACACACACACACACATACACACAAAGAGGCCTCTTCTCTTGTCACGCTTCACTTCTGACGAAGTACAGTCAACCTGCCCGAAACGTAAAGTTCCTCGTTTCTCCTAGTTACTCTTATAACTAGATATCTTGCTCTATCTTCACTAGTTCTTTCTACTCTGTATTTCAGTTTTTCTTTCCTCTCTCTCTCCTACACTATTATCTGTTTCTATTCTACTTATCTTTTCTTCTCCATTTATTTCTTGCTTCCAAGTAACCCAACGGTCCTTTTCTGGACCACCGTATTAATTTACAGTTTTCTTCACAGGTTAGTTCTCTTGCCTTCTCCCCTCAGGACTACACTTTAACTGTATTTTTTTGCCTTTCTCCCACAGGAACCTCTTCAGGATTTAACTGTCATTAATTTTCCTCTCCACAATTTGTCTCTCTTCAGCAGCATTTATTTTTAGGATCCACCCAAGCCCCCCCCCCCTTTACTTTCTTAACTATCATTCCTCTTTTTTCCCCTTAAATTCTTCTTCTTCTTCTTCTTTTTCTTCTTCTCTTGCTGTTCTCCCCTCCTCTCTCCCTCTCTCTTTCTCTCTGTCTTTCCCTTCTCTCATCATAGTTTTATCTCTCCTCGACTTATCTTTCCTCTGCGGGATTATTCATCCTTTCTCCATTGATTCCGCATTCCACAGTCCACTTTGTTCTCCGACTTCGTTTTTCTCTTTGATTTGAATCTTCACTTCTCTCTCTTATCTCCATGATTTTCCAATCTTCAACTCCTCCCTCTTCCTCTTCCTCTTCCCTATTTCATCCTGCTTCTCCTAAAGATGTCCAAACATCTTACTTGATTCTCACCGTCTTACTTGATTCTCACTTCTCTACCGTCTCCACTAGTACAACTTCAACTTCCAGCCCATTACTGTCCCCCACTCTTCACTTTTTGCCCTCCTTACAACCCCCATATGTCACTTCCTTCTTCAATGCTCCTCTTTCTAGGTTCTTCTTCTGCCAAGCAACGATCCGGTTAAGGATTACATACACATGGTGTCACCGCAAACCTTTCTTACTCATTACTTTACCATGCAAACCTTCAAACAACACATATCAAGCTTTTGAATCAATATTTCATGAATTCTTAAATCAAAAGCTTTAGACAAATCAAGAAAAACACCAACAACATGCAAATTATCATTTAATGCAGTAAGAATAATATCCTGCAGATCTGCAACAGCCATTTCTGTTGAAAAATTGGTGCGAAATCCATATTGAGAATTACATGAAATATTATTACGTTACAAACATACATAAACGGTTATATACAACTTATTCAAGGATTTTTGAAAAAATGGTAATATTGATATTGGTCGATAATTTATGTTGAAATGCTTTTCTTCTTTTTGAAATACTGAAATAACTTTAGCAACTTTCAATTTCATTGGAACAATTCCTGTTATTAATGACAGATTAAATATAATTATGAGTTAAAGGCTTCAACAATAAATATTTTACTTTCTTAATAGAAATTATCGATATATTAAAGATTCCAGTACCTGCAGAATTTTTCATCCCACTATAGCACATAATGTCATGATCTTTTAACAGGAAAAAAGAAAAAAAGAATTGTTTGACTGACGAGAAGCAAAAGTCAATGGAACTGAAACATAATCATGTTCGTCTTCATTTACAATCTTTTCTATATTAACAAAATAATCATCAAAACAATTCGCAATATCTCTTTCATCTGTTATGTGCCGACCATTATCTAATACATAATTATGAAGGATATCTTGGCCTTTTCTTCCCCAATAATCCATTTATCACGGACCTTTTTTTTTTAATCATTAGAATACATCTGAAATCTGTCATAATAATGTTTTTTTTTTTCTTGGCATTTCTCAACAAAATAGTTACCTCGTTTTTCACTTCCCTATACTTCCTATTTACAATCTCATTTATTATTCAATACTTTTCTTTAATAGTCTGTGTTTTTTATTGATAAAGGACAATAATCGAATGAAATCTGAGGTTTCCTAATTTCGCTACTCTGATATGCATCTTTAAAGTGAAAACATAGTTTTGATAAAGGTTTGAGAACCCGTCTGGCACCATTTCATATTTGCTTGTAATACATCGAAAGAGTCTACCAAGAAACTTACCTGACTGCCGCGATTTGCCGGGATGGTGAGTTGTTTCGGAGTATTTTGAGATCAAAAGTAAAAGTCGGTATATTACAGAAGAATCCAGGTTAACTCGGTCTCAGGGACAACTCGGCCCTATTTCTGACTTTATACACACTTCCATATTATTTTTGTATTTTTATACCGTACGTTTTTTTTTTCCATATTAATCCATGCTCTTGAACCACTTAGCATGTATTTTATGACGTGAACATACAAGAAAAGAAATGAAATGAAAGTAGAAATAAAGTTTCAAGGAGATATTGTGCATTCACCCCCTTGCCGCTTTTTACTTTCTTTTCATGTTTGTGACACACACCACAATTTAACAGACAGATTGCATCTTTTGATCTCTCCTTGGTCGGTACAAAGTGCACGTATATGTGACAGAGATTTTATTACAGATTAAGTATCATATAGGATACACAATCATTGGACACGTATAACAAATATAGAGGTTGCGAACAATGGCGAACTATACTACAAGAGAAGTCTATCTTATTACTTTGTTCAAAGTATTTTTTTCTGTGGCTGCTTATTGACTACAGGCTATTGTAGAAAATGTAATGATAGATTTTTTTTTTCGTTGCAACTATCCACAGAATGCAGGTACAGGCATGTATAGGGACACATCGACTTTTAACGATTTGTTGTTTTGTTAAATCGTTAAAACGACAATGTATAACGAGCGATTAACGCTGATTTTGAACAAAGATTGCAGTTAGAGGTTAATTTTTGCTACTAATCTAGACATTCTGAGAAGCATATTAGGTATTTTTACAGCAATACAATCTGTGTAAAGTTTTGTTATAATGATCATTCCACAGCTTGCACAATTTATTTCGAAATTGCTTCAAGAAACAGCTCTCGTTGGAATGCTTATCAGGCTTAGCGTCAATGATCATTGGGCGTCCGCTTTTCCTTGAAACAGCGAAAGACGCTTATGTATATTGCAACCAGCAGGCCATTGGAGAGATCGACCAGGCCAGCGACAGTGAAGGCGATGTTGTATGAGCCAGTGGAATCAAAGACAGCCCCTGTGGAAAATGGAACGATTCAGGGGAAGAAAGAAACGAGTCTCACACAAGCAAAGTCTTGAGTCATGGTCTGAGGTCAAGGTCGATTATTGCTGAACGGGTATCAGACATTACAAAGGACTTTTGCTTGACGTCCAATATGTCTAATCGGCACGGGGATGACAGCTTCTATTACGATACAATGGCTAAAATTGATATATACCGGTATTAAAAACCATGTTTGTTTGTTTGTTTGTTTGTTTTGTGTGTGTGTGCGTGTGTGTGTGTGTGTGTGTTCACATTCTAATAAGTTTCCCTTCCGGGACTAAGAAGTTAAACTGATGATGTTACGTCGGGATGATTATATTGTTCACTGTAAATACGTAATATTATTGTTATGTTATTTACAGTAGATGATGTACGCATTATCAAAGGAGGATTCCCCTTAAAAAATAGTCTAAATAGAATAGAATGAAATAAATAAAATGAATAAAATGAAGAGAATTGAATCAAATTTGATGTGCCCAACCATGAAAATTTCATCAAAATTGGAACGAAATAAAGGAAGTTTGGTGTTCTTGAACAGCCAATATGAATAATCAAATGAGTGAGCTGATATCATAGCCTCAAAACTTGCCATATATTTTGTATATCAAATTCTAAAATTTCTTGGTTTTTTCAACTGCACTTACGACCCAGTCTCAAAGCCTAGTAATCTGTTTGGTTATTATTCAAAAGTTATTCGGTGAGGAATAATATTATGTTCTACACTTTTATAGCAGAAGAATCTCATTTTTTGGTTCACGATCAATGGAAAATTGTGAGGTGATGACATCACCAGCAGTTTTCATACCAACCACATCGCCGACTAGTTGAGAACTATTTTGCCAAAAAAAAAGCAAATCATTAAAAGTCATAACTTCGTCATATTTAATCTGATTTTTAAAAATTTTCATTAATGTGCTTGCAAAGTTTCACTCTTCCACACAAGACTAACTTTCAACCGGAATTATCCCTACAAATACATGTAGCTTCGAAAGGGGGGGGGGGGGGGGCAGACAAGGTGAAGCAGAAGGCTACCCGTACTGCTCACCTCTACACCTAGCACTTACCCATAAGATACCCTCCGATTCCTTCGCCAATCCCAACGTTGAGGTAGGAGAGTGACATGGCCGCCACGAAGAAATTCTCAGGCACGACGATTTTGGACAACAGAGGATCCATGACAATACCAGCCCCACAGGTGAAGCCATTTATGACAGACAGGACGGCCAGCAACGAAAACGAGTCAACGACGATGTTCGAGAAGAACGCGACGGCTGCGCAGACGTGTATGAATGCATAAGTGAAGTGGTCGGGCACCAATTTGGCTTGGCTGAAGAACCCGACTAGGAAACGACCGAGAATATTTGAGGCGCCACCTATCGTGGCAAGCGTTACAGCCTCTCCAGGGGGAATCCCCTTGGACAGTGCATTCGGAATGACGAATATAATCCAGGAGCTGTACGTCAATCCCGTGAGGAAAGACGCAAAGATGACAATGACGCTAGCAGGATGTCGCTGAAATAATTCAGTGTTCACCAGCGCCCTCGCAGCATCCAAACAAGAAAATCCGCCACATTTGGAACTCACGTTCTGTGGTCGCGAACCACTTGGTCTCTCCTCCTCTAAACTTCGATCAAATGCATCTAAATGCTGTAAAAAAAAAAAGAAGAAGAAAGAAACACACAAAAAATAGTTTGGCAGTTTGAAGATGACACTCTCATTCGACGTCACGTAAGAAAAAAACAAACAAACAACCCTTTGTGATACTGGAATGTCGGTCGAGGAAGACGGTTACTAAAAACTTTTAGCAAAAATGAAAGAAGCCGTTAAATCATAAGACCAACAGACTCTCGTCGCGTCCCTTCCTAACATTGTATGAATTAGTTTCACCCAATTTTGTCCCTAAATCACACTATAAAAACCCTTCTCGAGTGTGGTGTCCAAATGACATTCATTTTCTCCCTCTGTTATTTTTGCTTTGCTATAAATGGTAAATGAATGAATTTCTTTGCAAAGCTTTTGCATATTGTCCTATTGGTTCATGAATATGAATACACCAGCCCCCCCCCCCACACACACACACGAAAAGTATGCAAGGCTCTTCTTAGTTATTCTACCTAATTGCAACTATATTATAGATAGATATAGATAGTTTTTATACGCTATGATCCACATTGCATTATGTATTTCTCAGTCGAGTACAAATTGATAAAACAATACGATTTGTGTAATGTATGCTTTGTACTTTGTTTCACTCTTTTGTTCGATGGAGATGAATGATAATAGACCAGTTCGTACAACAATTCCGCTTTGCGCATGACCAGAAAAAGGTCACTTGTACCAACAGGCTTGTTGGTTTGTAAATTCACCGAGGTAAGCATCTGGATGTGATGATTATTCATGTCATCCTTATGAATAGTGCTTTCCAGCACATCCACCAGACAGTATGCCTGGTGTTTGACAGTACAATAGAAAAATCTGAACACATTCAGGGCAAAACAATGATGCTTCTGAAGATATCAACTGACAGATTATTCTGGTCACCTGCTCTGCGCAAATTCGTTCTTTGTTTGATCATGAAGTCCATGTTACGCCGAGCAAGCTCAACCATTACGCCACATTCAGAACAAGTGAACTGCCAAGCCAATTGAGAAAACAGAAAAGTCATTGATACCCATGTACACAATCAGACATAAGGTTAATTACGAACTGGCTTTGTTGAATTGAATTGAATTATTATAATAGATACCCGTGGATCACTCTCTGCTGCAGTTCGTTGACTGCGTGGTCGAAAGAGGGCGCAAGCGACGAGCGAGTGAAGACTGAATCCACCCATGACGAGCATAGCGCCTCTCCAGCCGTAGGTCAGCCGGAGTTCTTCGGCTACAACTGGTAACGTCATCATACCGAGTCCTCCAGCAGTCATCATCACACTCGTGGTGACTTCGAACATGTCCGGGAAGTACTCCAACAAGCTCATATGCGTCGGGAATGTGACAAGACCGTATCCCATCCCTACGGAAGGGCATCAGGACCGATGGGGGAAGAAATAAATGGAACATCAACGGCTAACTGGACGACAAGCTTTGGAATTATTTGTAAGACATAAGAGAGGACTATTGCAATAATAAGTTATTTCATGATCAAAGAAAGTCATTTGTAGACGTAGGACCTACGTTTGATAGGGGAGATATAAGCTATTCTATTTTATGTTTAAGTTGACTTTGAATAGAAAAAAACTAAAAAAATGGTTGAAATTCAACTAAATTCAACGAAAATCAGAAAGTTATGGAAGCTGAAATATTTCATGCGTTGTCCCAAAGCAGGGATAATGACTGAAAACACACATGAAAATTATATAAGCGATGGCAGATGTCACCGCCTGCGATCGTTAAAAAAAAAAAAAAAAAAAAAAAAAAAACTAGAAATGTCGCTACGGCGACTGGTGTACATGATGCCTCCGTCATAATGCATGGTTCTCCTAATAGGTCTATAGTACAATGTCTTGACAATGTGTGATGAAAGTTTCACACAATTGGCAAAATATTAAAATGACAGGTTTGCCACAAATGTGCTGAATGTTCACTTTCCTAGAACTAGGTTTAATTGGATGAATGATTAAAACGTCAGAGTGCAGGTATTTGGGGGAACTGATGATTCTTACTTGACTTTTGACCCTTTTATAAGTTTATGCATTGAGTAATTTTCAAGGTATTGAGAAAAAGTATAATTTCAGTATCAAATGGTAAAATAGTATTATCTAAACCTGGCCTTTGACCTTTGACCTCACAGTTCCAAAGAGAATCACTGTTAGGGTTACAGCTCGTTATTCCGAAGGTTCGTTATTCCGAAGGCTCTTCAGTCCGATGAACAAGTCTTCGGAATAACGAACCTTCGGAATAACGCCACAAATATTCGGATTAACGAACCCTTTTTCATTTTCTGATTAACGAACCTCTGGGTATAGGGAATGTGTGTGTTTCGGATTAACGAACCTTCGGAATAGCGAACCTTCGGAATATCGAACCTTCGGAATAACGAACAGCACCCCACTGTTAGGTAGAACATGCATAAATATGTAAGTTTCATGATAATACCTTGAGTTACTTTTGAGATATGGAGGAAGAATTGCAATTTAGCACTTTCACTTGACCTTTGACCTTTTGACCTTTGACCTTTTGGCAAGAAACTTCCCACAGAATATACATTGGGTTATACATGCATACATCAAGTTAAAAAAAAAATCCTTCAGGCATTGCATAAATATAAGGAAAGCAGTTATATTTTGAGGAGTTGACCTTGACCTTTGACCCCTTGACCTTTGACCCATGACCCCCAACTTCCCTAGATAATCACTGCCCATCGGTACATGCATATATACTAAGTTCCATGAAGATACCTTGAACCATTTGCGAGATATGGAGAAAAACATGAAATTTCAACCTTTTTTTCACAAAATAACCTTTGACCTTTGACCCCGTGACCCTAAAATCCAAACAAAGTATTATCTCCCCAGGATATACCCTCATACCAAGTTTGATGCAAAACCACCTCACGGTTCTTGAGATATCGACAAAAACAAAACGGGACGGACGGACGTACGGACGGACGGACGACCCGAAAACATAATGCATCCGGCCACTTCGTTGGCGGAGGCATAAAAACAAAAAAACTAATAATGAAATACAAATAAAAATGACTGACATCATTTTTGTGTGGCGATGCATCATGTTACCTCTGTAATTTGCGCGGTAACTGCTAAAGTACGTACTCGGTGTTACAAAACATTTCCCACTTTTGATCCTTAATAGTTCGAAAACTATACATCAGATAACACTATCATTGATATGAGTATAATAGCTGAAAAGTGTACAATTTAGTTGGAGGTAATTTGAATATGAGAGCATGAATGAATCTCGTTAAATCCATGATTAATTTTAAAGTTAAGTTCCAGATTTTGGTCAAATTTGAACCCTCTGTACAAAATTGAACTTTACACAAGAACCAGTAATATGTGTGTGCTTACAATGACCCTGAACAATAGACATGAATACCACGAGTAACACCTTTTCAGAGCTCTGCTGACTAGGCTTCCAGATTCTTGCTCCAATGCACATGAATGCTTTATTGATAATTCATGATGGATTGCCCTGGGCAATGCTAGTCTGAATTCATGGTAAAGGGTAAAATGCATGCACATGAAATTAATTAGCACATGTTTTCATGTGCTTGCATACACTACATTTCAGGATGAATAAAGACTAGCTGTGATAGTGGAATTTCTCATGAATATGTAATAGAGCATTCCAATCCTGGCCATTGTTTAGGGCCATTATCAGGGTGTTAACCACACACTTCCATACACACCAATTGACTCCTGTGCAAAATCAAAATTTTGTACAGAGGGTTGAAAACAGAGCAAAATCTGAAACCCAACTTAAAAATAAATCTTGAATTTAATAAAATTGATTTATGCTATCATTTTAAAATTACATGTACCTCCAAAAAAATTGTACACTATTCAGCTCTTGCATATCGACGACAGTGTTATCTGATATATAGTTTTTGAACTATCAAGGATCAAAAGTGAGAAATGTTTTTTTGTAACACCTAGTACAATCATATGATTTGAATTCCACAGGACATCTTTGTGGACTGCAAAAGATGCACGCGCACACACACGTATACATTTATACACACACGCAAAATGAAATTAAGTAAAGTTGGTGTTCTTCCAACAGGTAGTATAAGGTCCATGAACTAAATATAATGTTTCGTATTGTATCACTGATGTATCAGAAAAGAGGAAGGAGGAGGACAACCGAAACAAAAACATGGAACCATGCAGGAGCCATCGTGTGGTTGCAAGGCTTACCTGATATTATGAGAGCTGGAAGGAAGTAGGAACCCTTCATCGCAAACGAGGATGCAAGGTATCCGGTAGTCCCGATTAGACAACCAGTCATAGTGAGCTGTCTCAGTGAAGTTAAACGCATCAACGTAGGACAAACGAAAGCTGAAATTGCATAAAAGACGAAATAATATTTTATCACTAGTTTAATTCCTTGCATTAGAAAAAAAAAAAACTAGAAATGTCGCTATGGCGACTGGTATGCCTCCGCCACAACGCATGGTTCTCTTAATAGGTCTATAATACAATGTCTTCACAATGTGTGATGACAGTTTCGCATAACTAACAAAATATTGAAATGACAGGTTTGTCACAAATGTGTTGCATGTTCACTTTCCTTGAACTAGGTTGAATTGGATGTGAACTGGATGAATGGCTACATTGCCTAAGAGTGCATGTATTTCGGGATTTTAGAAGATGATTTTTACTTGACCTTTGACCTTCTGACCTTTGACCTTTTGGCAAGAAACTTCCAAGAGAATCTCTATTGGGTAAGTCATGCATACACTAAGTTTCAAGAAAAATCCTACAGGAATTGCGTAGATACACTGTAAGAGGGAAATACATGTAGTGAAATTTTGAGGAGTTGACCCTGACCTATGACCCCTGACCTTTATTACCCATGACCTCTAAATTCCGTAGATAATTACTGCTGCCAGTACATGCATGTACTAAGTTCCATGAAGATACCTTGAACCATTTGTGAGATATGGAGAAAAAAGTGAAATTTTAACATTTTCACTTGGCATTTGACCTTTGAACTTTGACCTCAAGACCCGAAACTCTCTCTGGAGAATCTTTATTTGGTAGTTCATGTTTACAGTAAGTTTCAAGAAAATACCTTTATGCATTGCACAAATATGGGGGAAATAGGGAAATTTTGAGCATTTGACCTTGACCTTTTGACCTTTGACCTTGAGCATGTGCGCCCAAAATTTGGTAAGCACAATTTCGCCCACTCATGCATAATATACATGCCAAGTTTCATTAGGATACCTCTAGCAGTTTTTTAGTTACTCTATCCACAAAATTGATTACGGACGGAAAGACGGACGGACGGACGGACTAACGAACGGACAACCCGAAAACATAGCGCCTCCGGCGACACTTCGTGGCGGAGGCATAAAAAGAGAGAATTAATGAAGCCAATTATGGACGAGCGAATGTACCTTTCTGTATGTGAACTAACTCATCGTGACCCGAGGGAACCCAAAGATAAAACACAAATGAAATGATATAACAGGAAGCAAATAAGTTGACACTGACATAGCAATCCACCTGCATATTGCATATCCCGCCAACGAATCTTCATAATAACGCCAAAAATGCAAAAAAAAAAAAAAAAAAAAAAATGTTCGGCATGGTGTTGTTTTTATGTTACTGTCTACTTCAGCCATAACAGAGCGGCTTCAGTATGCTTAACAATGGTTGATTTAGGCATTGGCATAGCAATGCACTCAACTCATTGCATAACTCATTGAATCATTATTTTTTTCTTTTTATTTTGGAACCCCTCCCCCTATAGTTATAGCTGACATAAGTTACAGTGTTTTAAAAAACGAACAAGTCTGTACGAAATTGGTATGTTTCGGAATAATGAGCCTCCAGAATTACGATCAACATGATCAAGAGCGACTATGTTTATAACACGCCGCTTAGGATTAGCGAAACTTCAAAATGTAATAATTTTCTTTTCTTCTTCTTCCAATTCAGATGAAACGTGACATACCATTGCGCATGTCACACAGCCCGGGAGGAGGGACTTTCCGACTTCTTTGCTAGTTAAGTTGTTATCCTAAACCAGTAATGAAATGCAGTGAATGATTGTGTCATGCAGACCAGAGCCAAGCTATCGAGACTCACTTTCACAAAAATAATTTATTCATTTCGTTTATTTCATTTATTTTCATTTCCAACAAACAACTTTATTGGGAAAAATCTACACATACATAGTTATATTCAATAAGGTTCGTTATTCCGAAGGTTCGCTGAAAAGTAAATAAAGTTAAAACAACACAAGCTTGCCATAGACGAAAACCCTGAACGGAAATACAATTTCATGTAGTGAATTTCAAGACTATAATATAATCGTGACAAATTTGTTGGACTTTGTTTGGGCTGCTGAAAAAAAAAAAAAACACACACACACACAGGACTTGTAAAATGCAGTCCCTTCATGAACAATAACTGGATACAATTTTCCCCTGTTCAGTTAGCAAAGTCAGAATGAAGCAGTTGTCTGGTAAGTCAAAAAATTTGCCAATGCAGATGTTCCCTTAAATTTATCATTTTCTATCAATGGACCGATAAAAGAGCTTATGAGGACTAGTATAAGTATAGAATTTGCAAATGTAGGCCTACTTACCAAGACCGAGGGACAATCCGTGAGACAACCCAACGGCGAGCCCAGCCACTGCCGTAGAAATGTTAATATCACCGCTGATTTCATTAAGGAAGACGCCATAAGACTTGAGGGTTCCCATTTCTAGGTAGACAATCACGGCAACGCCCAACAGGATTAAGAATCGCTCCCCCCGTGACATCCTATCGCCGCTACATTCCATCATCAGAAAAAAAAAAAAATACAGAATACAAGAATATGAACAGACCTTAAACGGGTCTTGAAAATACCCGTCAGCAATGGTCAATGCAGCTTCTAATTATAAAGTTCTCCGATGCCTTTAATGTAGATTATTTAAAGCGTGATTATAAGTGTGTCCACTCGTGTATTGGAGTGACCTAGGCAGGTGGACAGCCAATCACGGCCCCTCCTTGCTGAGAAGCCTGCTCAAGGTACCGAACCAGGCTGGCCAGAAAATACGATTGCCGATTGGCAACTCGAACTGAGGCTAGTGAGGGAGACTGTTATTTGATATTGATATTATTATTCATAATCAAAGTATAAATAATGTAGGGTAAATTTTAGAATTGAAAGTTATTTCAAAAATAAAGATTTGACGTAAATATTCTTAGGGGAATGATAAACGTCAAATAAATTCAAACAACAACAACAACTTGTATCGGGATTAGTTTGAATTCAGACACAAGGGGGATATGACTCCTGACCGCGTTGGCTATTATAGAGGCTATGGTCAGGGTGTTATCGACGAACACAAAGGCTTTATTGTGAGAAACCACTTTTTTTTCTCAGTATGAAAAGCGTATTTTATTACCATTAAACCAAGGGTTCAATTTATTCATTGAATGTTAGGAAGGGGAAAGACGGTAGTGGATGACCGAATGACGGCCTCGACCCGCCACTCCGGCGGTTGATACACATAATTATGCACTGATCCAGATTCTTAGAGATACCTGCTTTAAGGATGGAAATGGGTCAGGATATCGTAACTCCCTATCACGGGCTCTTGGAAGGAATGCCATAAAAATTACCACCTATCACAGGTTTTTGGAAGGGAAGATAGCAAAATTACCCCCCTTAATGAAGGAAGAGTTCCGAGGTGAAGATTGTCCAGAGTTTCAGCCCTTGCATGGACAGGAATGTCTTCAGAGACTTTCTCATGCTGAATATTAACACCGAAGATTGGAAGATGTAGGCCTTCATTGCAAAAAGAAGGCTAGCCCGGCGTGCTTCGCAGTAAATTATATTCACAATGAGCACATTCGGGAGAATCGGGGCAAATACCAAGAAGAAGCACTATATACTAGTACGATATTTTGGAATTTTTCAGGGGTTTGAAACTAACTCTGTTCGGGACCCTATTTCAGGGTTGTTGGGGAAAGATTTGAAAAATCACGCCTAATTTAGAATATTTCTGGAAAATCCTGTAAGACCCCCTATTTCAGCAATTTTCCGGATTTTTCCTCTGAATTAGCCTCTAAAATATACCCCTACTCCGAAAAATCGGGAATGCGCATGCTGTACACAATGACTACTTGGGGGAGGGGATAACGACTCTTTTCCAATACTCTCCGCCATTCTAAGACACCGAAGAAGCATATAAATATTATATCATATGTACGGTACATGCAAAAGTACTAGGTTACAAAAAAACATTTCCCACTTTTGGTCCTTAATAGTTTAACGACTATATCAGATAACACTGACATTGATATGAGCAATAGCTGCATAGTGTACAATTTTGTTGGAGGTAATTTAAAGATGAAAGCATAAATTATTTTCCTTAAATTCAAGATAAATCTTTAAGTTAGGTTTCAGATTTTGCTCTATTTTCAACCCTCTGTACAAAACTTTCACTTAGCACAGGGGTCTATTGGTGTGTATGGGGTGTGTGGACAGACAATGGTCCAGACAATGGACAGACAATGGCGTAGACAATGGTCCTGAGCAATGGCCAGGATTTGAACGCTCTATTACAAAGTCATATTCTTGAAAAATTTAACTATCATAGCTAGTTTTCATTCATCCTGAAATGGAGTGTATGGAAGCACATGGAAACATGTGCTTACTTTTTTTCATGTGGATGCATTTCACCCGTTCCCATGAATTCAGACTAGCAGTGTCATCATGAATTATTAATAAACCATTCAAGTTCCTTGAAGATACAGACGAAAAGAGTAGCGATCTCCTTCCATAGCTTCCAGTGATTCGTCTATAGGGAGGGAGGGAGGGAGGGAAGGGGAATAAATCCTTAGCGTTGATGAACTTCTTACAAAAACCATGGGGCTTGCATGGGGACTTGTTGGTCGTCTCATGACTTTCATATTGAGCATATCTTTTAGGAGTTGTCGTACTTCAGCTGTCTCGCTTGGGGGAATCCTCCGGCGGGGCATTCGGATAGGTTTGGCACTGCTACCTGATCTAATGAAGGATGAGAGTACAGTATTCAAGATCAAACTCATCCCTGGAGAGAAAAAAAAAAAGTCGCATGGACCCGTAAAGCAACTATTCCACTTTAACCCCTTCCTCATGCTCCAGCCCTCTAGATGGATTTGGTTGTATATTCACAGTCCTAAGAGGCATCTCTTTTTCTTCCGTAGTCAATCTCGAGTAGACCCCATGCTCATGTCCATCCATCAGCCCTACTGTATGGAGATCAATTCAATTCAATTCAATTCAATTCAATTCAATTCAATTCAATTCAATTCAATTCAATTCAATTCAATTCAATTTTATTTTCCGTTTCCGGAAATTTGTTTTGTTTGCATGCATATCCGGTTACATTAATACATTATACATTTACAAAGCACACGTATACACTTTAACATAGATACATATTATGATAGACATACAAAAGATATACATCGATACAATATCACTATCATTGTCATAAATATATAACATTAAAGAAGTATTAATCTGTATGAGTCAACATTGTACTGGATGTGGTGTGCATATAATATATAAGGGTGTATAAGTATGTGTCAATTGATAATCCTTTATCAGACGAGTGTAAGAGAAATGAAAAAAATTTGTATCACTTTGGATCATGTCACCTTTTTCTTTCTTTTCTTTTTGATGATGGAAATAAATAAACTATTGAATTGAATTGAATTGAATAATTGGTATATAATGTTTGCATGCATATCCGGTTACATCGATACATTAAGAGCACACGTATACATTGTAACATACGTAGATACATAGACATGATAAACATACAAAAGATACACAGCGATACAATATCACTATCATTATCATAAACATATAACATCAAAGAAGTATTAATCTGTATGAGTCAACATTGTATTGGATGTGGTGTGCATATAAAAATGCGGGTGTATAAAAAATTGATAATAACTATATAAGAGATTTAAACAATACAGATGAATGCAAGTTTAATGATTGTATAAAAATTTTGAAGGTTATATGTCTGTGTGTGTGTATGCATGTGTGTGAAGGCACAAAAAATGTGAATCTATATGTGTTTTTGACATACCAAAAAACAAACATATTTCACACCACGGTCATAATCATTCTATAACTCCTGAATTAATATTTTCACTTGACTTTAACCTTTGGCCTTTGACCAAATAGCCCAGAACTTGCCCTGCAAAATCTTTGTCGAATGACAGAATACACTGAATTTGAAACATACGAGCAAACAAACCAACCTCGGGGCAATTGATAAAGACAGCTTCATCCTTGCACTCATACATAATAATGATATACATATATCTGATGTTTGATATAATACAGATTTGATGATTATAACACAAAACTACAAAAATAAAATATTACAATCTGAGCAATGTTCCTCCATTCAACATTCTAATCGAGCTAGGCTCAAAGGAGTCCAGGAACCTACTTGTTCTACATCGAAGCGATCTCAGCCTGTTCCCTGACCTCAACACTACATAATTATCATTCAGAGGATGAAGCCGTTATCCATAATTAATTTGGCCTTTTCAATAATTCTACTCCTACAAAGATTTTCAAAATGTAGTTGTACCCCTAGAATCTTCTCCGCCTGTCTGACTATTTTTTTTTTTTTTTTTTTTTTTTTTGATCAAAGAGAGATCTGCCTTTCGGCAGGCGGTGAACCAAACCACACAGTCATGTACAAAAATATTCTCTATCGAGGGGTCCATTTCCTGTAACAATTAGTGCATGTTCTTTTGCTGCACCAGTACTTTACTATAATATATAGAACTCCAAATACCAAGCTATCCCTCGTGTAGTTCTTTTTCACCTCTGCCTTTTCCGTCCATTTTCGAGACACCAATCTTTGAGCAAAAGTTTTGACATTTGACTCTGGCTGTAAACATAGGCATTGATATAGAAATATTTGTGACATGTTGATAACAATACAATCCATTGTATTTGCTTAGACGCGATAATCCTAAAAAGGGTTTATCATACATAAAGTTTGTTAGTGATCATCTGACGATGATAATAGAGACAATATGAAAAACAATCTAATTCTTTAGGTTTTACAGAACTTAGAAAATCTTAAGCAATTGCTAGCAAGAACAAGCAAAATGTCCGTTTTATGCATACGTTTTAAAGAAAATTCTTGGTCTCTTGCGGGCAGCAAACAATTGTTTGTGCTTGCTGTGCTTGCTAGGAAAAGCTTTTGGAGGTTGATATGTTGCATTCCTTGACAATATCACACAACTTATTTAAAATAAACCAATAACCAAGTACGTCTGCTTAAATAGAAATACTTGCCTGTAAAATGAACTTTCTACCGAAACCATGAGTAACGGTCCAAATATCTATTCAATTGTCCACAAAATCATTAAGCTTCCTTCATTAATAAAAACATTTTCATGCAAGATTTTGGTAAAAATCAATGTATTTTATTACCATGATAAAGGTTTTGTAATTGGCTATCAATCTCAACTGCGTCGGTCGATAAAGGGAAACTTAACGCATGAGTAAACACATTAATTTTCCTCCAAGTCACAAAAGCAAAAATTGACATTCACAATTGTTATCCCTTTGCAAATGCCCTTCAAATTAACAATGATAACAAAAGACCAATTTATTTAAACAATGACAGACACGGATGAAATAGCAAAAACAAGTTTCGTTCTCTTGTATCTCTTTTTATAACCACAAACAAAAACAAAGTGGGAAACTATTGTGGAAAGTCAAAAATTTCTGTCAATTAAACTTAAAATAACATAGGGAGTAAAGCCACAAAGGTGATAAAATGGACAGGAATTTTCATTCTTCTAATCTATGAATTTAAGAATTTTTGAGACAAATAAAAAAAACCCAAATATTATTTTGATTTTCCGAATTTGAATAACAATAAAAAATTCTACCATTTTGGTTGATAATATTGCTTCCTCTTTTGATTTTCTTAAAGATTCTTCATTTTCCTCCAATATCGTTGACTTTTCTTTATCTTTGATGCTACAAAGACGTTATAGAGATCATAGGTTTATTTTTCTTTTCCAAATTGATTCATGTTTCTTATTGTGCTTATAGATTAGTTTTTTGGTCTCATTGTCTTTGGAAGAGCACTTACTCATGCACGACAAGTTGATAATTGTTGCAATCTTTTACTTTTGTGCCTTGGAAGGGAAAAACGAATGTGCTCACTATTAAATGCGCAGAGTTTCCCTTTTCATTGACCTACCAGGCTGAAAGCCATTTAAATTACTTTTAAAATAGTGTATCAATTTCAATGACTTGTAAAACAAATTTCATCGAGATACCTGTCTCCTTTGTACAATATAACCAAATAAAAGGCCTTAAACAAACTTAGATTGAATGCTTGCCAATAACCAATCACCTTGTAGGCCTACCATACTCCATTTTCTTCTTCTATCCACTCAGTTTCTGCTTCTGGAGGTCTATATAAGATACGTCTCTTGTAATGACACAATATCTGCTTTCTTTTTTGCTTCACTAATTCATGATTTTTTTTTCTGCATCCCAAAAAAATTAACAATGTCTAAAATCATCGCAAACCAAAACTTACATACAAATACACAGAAACATACATCACCGACACTCACAGAGTCCATAAAGACACTCACTTCCATGCATAACCTAAGAAATCTAGTTCCCCCCCCCCCTAACTGTAACTACGAAGAAAAGAACCAAAGTGAGTACAAAGCAAAGCTCATCATTCCGCCTATTGCTTTAGGTTTCTAGTGACATAATATGAAAACAGAAATATCTTTTGTATTATGACAATCAAAAACCTTTTCGAAGATTTCTTTTCATGATTGGATATTATTTCTTTACTTTAGCCAAATATAGCAACGACCCTGTCCCCGTCATGGTTCCATGATCACCAGACATTCAACGGGCGACTGATATCCCCCTCCCCCTCAGGCGATCAACAATACAATGATACACATAATATCATGCTTGTCCAGATTTTTAGAGATACCCCATTTAACGAAGGGAAGGGGTTAGAATTTTGACCCCCTATCAAAGGCTGTTGGAAGGGAAGTCAGCAAAATGACCCTTTCGAAGTTTTGTTTGGTTTGGTTTGGTTTTTGTTTTGTTTTGTGCTTTTTTTGTTGTTGTTGTTGTTGCTGCTGTTGTTGTTGTTGAAGGGAAGCTATAAACAGCATGACGGCCACAATGTGCAGTGCTTGTGGCCGAAATTTCCCGCGAAACGGTCGGTGCGGTATGCCTTGCAGCAAAATATATGATGTCGTCAGTATAACCACATCATTCTGGAAGAAGGCAAACACCGAGTCCCACTAGCCCTATTCCGATTTTTATTTATTCATTTATTTTTTTTTAATAATCCTATTTGGAATCCCTCTTTCAGGATTATTTGGGTAAGATGTGAAAATAACCCTGATTAAAAATATCTCATGGAAAAAAAAAAATACTAAAACACCCTCTATTTCAACAATATTTCGAGATTTTTGCCCAACTTGAGCTCCTTTATTATCCTTTTCCCGAAAAAAACAACAACAAACAAACAAAAAAAAAAAAAACAAATCAGGAATGCGCATGAGGTACAGATGACCCCCTTGAGTGGAGGATCGGCCTGCTATTTCATAGACCAAACCTGGCACAGAGAAAGGGCACGGAATTCACATCCGCCATAACCGGAGACTTTTAACAAGCATGTAGGCCTAAACACGGAATATCACATCAACCATTTAGGTGTTACATGTATAATGAAATAAATAAATTCATTTAATTCAAAAGAGTCAGTTGTGTACTCCTTTTGGCATGGTAATTTACCGCGGGCAACACCCTTGTTACATTAATACATGATGAATGGAACTACTGTATATAATGCAAATGCATGTTGACTTGTGTTGACTGATATGAATATATGCATACGTGCCACATATTTTTCATAATATATAATAACTTTTTCTATTCTTTTTCGGATTGCAATAAAGGAAAAAAAAAAACAAAAAAAAAAACTCCCATACCAATATTCTGCCAGTGACATCATCTGTCAATCATTGCTAAAGTACTATGTACTAAAATGATTGGGGGGAAAAAAAGACATTGGAATGCAGCTCGTCTAGGGTGAGCATGACTTGCATGTTATCATGTAAATATAAGATGATTAACAACAGACATTGCAGGTAAAAATGCAAGTTATATTTCTGTGATATTTTATTTTTTTTTTAATTATTACTAATATCAGTGATGGATGCCGCGCGGGGAGGGAGATTTTGCTTTTATAGGGTGACTGAATTGCCGTTAACAGGCATGTTCCATCAAGTCTTCCTGTAAAATGTACAAAATTTACACTGTAGGGAGACATCTCACATCTCCCCCCCCCCCCCGCATTCTCTCTAATTTCTCACCTCATTAATAGAAACAACGCCATTACCGCAAAGTGCATTCAATGATCTTTATTTGACGATCAACAACGCATTTACAAAGAATACAAATTGTTGAAGTTACACAAAACTTACAGGACATGCCAGGGCGTAGTACAGAAAGAACACAGCACATTTCTGTCAGTGTGCCAAAATGTCTACAGCAATAAGACATCTTTTAGCTATGTATATAGGTACATTTTAACTTGAACTTCATACGAATGGGAAGTTACGTTATATAAGTTCTACTAAATTGGGACATTATGTCATGCACTGTATAATTTTCATTTGAAACACTGGTATGGATAGCTGAAGTAAAATCAACTTATGTGAAACTATCAAGTCGATGTATGCTGTATCTACCAGAACATAGTACAATATCGTCGGGTTTGCCAGTATAACAGAACAGACATTCTAATGCACTTACACACATGCTTTGGTGAACTTTTGTGTCTAACCAAACAAATCCAGGGTATACATGTACAGTATCTACTCTTCACTTTGCAGTATGATGCCAGGACACTCTCTCGCTTTACCGCCTCATGGTTGCAGCCGCTTAAAAAAAGAAGAAAAAGAATGTATTCCAAACTGTTATCACGGCTGCACTGGAAAGAAATTACACATCTACAAAGAGCACTTGGAATGAATTCCAGTATTGAACAGGAACCACGTGACAATGCCAACATTCATGGGTCTCTTGACTATGCATTCCAATTTAGCACTTACTTCCAACATATTAATTGAATTTAGTTTAATTGTCTTGGACTGGGGAAAAGAAAAATGTAAGCTGCAATGTCACTGGGTGCAAAGAGGAAGTGTCGAAATATCTCTCCCTCCCCCGCTGAACTGTGAAGCCTTAATCTCATACCCTACACTTCAGATTCTTTATGGACTTTAGTATCGATAAAGTCATCTAAACTTACTTACGCAGATGAAAGTATGCGGGACAAGAAATGTAACACCACAGTATCTTCATATCTCCAAAGAAATTTGGTTTTATATCTATCTAACTCAAAGACTGGGCCTCTAAGCAATTCTATTGACAGCGCATTCATTGCAATGTCCGTGGTGTCTGATTTTGTAGTCAATGGTTTTGAAAACGAAAATTTGTATCTCTTTTTTTCGTTCTATTTACAAAACAAGAAGAAATTAGAAGGGATGTTGTTTAAAACTCCACCTGAGCTTTCTGTTTATTTGTTTCTTCCAATAACATTACTTGACGATTGGATAAAACAGTGTACTCCTGACTGCAAAGTATAATGGAGGGTCTCAAATAAACAACTCAAATAAACTTGTAGATGTAAACTCACTCAGAACAAGTATCTGATTGTATCTGACTCTTATTAACCCGGTCCGTACAGGAAACTGGTGCCTGCGTAGCAAGGCTATGGGCATTTCAGAATTCAGTATGGAATGGGTTAACACATATATCTGTACTACATATAGTGTAACAAGTGCACATGTCATCATGCTTTCTGGTTCTCTTCCAACCTCACACTGATGTCAAATACTTCTCTTCCTGAAGGGCCACTTCAAACATACAACTTTTCTCTGAATAGTTGACACAAATAATCCTCATGTACAGACCTGGTAACACTTTTCTCTGCATAGTTGCCTCAAAGTTCTCGTGTACAGACTGAATACTTTTCTCTGAATAGTTGCCTTCAAATTCTCATGTACAGATGATGCTGATGTTGAAACAAAAATGCTGTTAAAGGGGCTGTTTTGTATAGGTTGACAAAGTGCTTCTAGTAAAGAAGTGAAATCAAATTCAATGACAACCATTTCTGGTGAAGAAAGTGGTCAGTGCTGCACTGTGCTACAAGTGAAAATTAAATGCTTGTTGATGTTTCATGTAGCTAACAGCAAGAGCAACTGATAATGAAGAAGCTGACACTGCATGAAAATTGTGTGTGCTTGCGCAGAAAAAAAGCTACTTCAACACTATTGTCCCAGTAGAAGGGTGTGGCAGCTTGTGCCTGCCTAACTCCTTCCAAGCTCAGGAAGGGCAGATCAAAATAATGCTATTAATTGGTAAAGTCAAATGTCTTCTCACATTCAATTCAACCCCAACATATTCTTGGAAAATAATATCACCTACATATTCTATTTGTTGAGTGGTTCATGACCCACATTGTGAGAAACTAGTACCAGCAGCTTCTGCGCTAAACAATAATTATACAGGCAATGTGGTTTCAAGTAAACACTAGAGCATGACAAGTAGGACCATTCACAAGTTGCATAACCACAAGTACAAGTGCAACATGTGAATGTCTTCTATCTTTTCCAGCAAATACAGTCAACCAGTACCAACCTGTACTGTTCAATATGACATTTTTTTTTAACCTCCCGTAAGTCAAATCCAGAGAGATCAGACAAAATTCATTGACTTTTGTGGACTTCTACTTGTACACAACAGAATCAGCATGTTTATATCCTTCTGGGGTACCATTTGTCTTCTAACAGTTTTTCGACCTGTGCTACAAAGGTCAACTATTTTGAGATTAGCATGTATTAGCATGTATTTGGCAGTGGCATTCACTCAAGGTATTCTTGTGTTGTATACTTTTTTTCCCCTGAAATGATACCTTTGATACCAAAGAAAAAAGAATGGGCAAGAACTTAGATTTACAACAAAATAAGAGCAGGCCGTCTTAAGTGAGGAACCTCTGGGTACTCACAAAGAACAATGATAAGTTTAAGGTCAATGAACTGATGTACAGTAGATTATTAGTCATCCAGATGAAGTATAAACTCTAAATTCTTTACATATGATGTGTATGGGATTCGAAGCCAACACACATACACACACAAAAAAAAAAACACAAAAAAACATGTAAGAATTTTATGTTGGAGGAACTTAACAATTCTTGAAAGCTCACACAAACTTACACAGAAGTATATAAAGCTGTTATTTTCACGCACAGATATTTTTGCGAATGAGGAGGTGACAGACATTTTCGCAAGATGTTGTTTTGACATAGAGGCTATTGTAAATGCGATTTTACCCTAGCGCATGGCGACATTTTTGCGTGCTGTTAAATCTGAGGTAAAACTGTGATTCACGAAATTCACGAAAATCAAACCTTCTTGAAAATAACAGCTTATAAAGTAGTGTAGACAGCATCCCTGAACCAACCCTCTTCCTAAACCTCAAAGATACAATACCAATCATTTCTTTAGCACCAAGAATGTGGTTGTGCTATCAGAAAAGTGATGCCCATGATTTGACCGAGGCATCAAATTGGGAACGAGAGGAGGAACTCGTACTCGACAGGAAGGGTAGCATTCCATTCAACCCATTACATCCCTTGGACCAGGGGATCTCAGGGACTGCAAGCTGATTTTTTTCACACACTGAAAGTGCAACAGTCTGTTACTGTATACACCAAATATTTCATGAGGTTTTCATTTTCGCGAAATTCGCGAGTCAGCTGCTATTCGTGAAATTAAAAACACCGAAAATATTGACTCTAATGCCGATATGAATGTGACCTATGCATATACCTTTCTCTGTTCAGTACAGGACTCCACGATCGCAAATTTAACCACTAATGAAATTGTCCGTAAGTCCTGATTCACGAAAATTTAGACTCACGAAATATATGGCATATACAGTTATTTCCTGCACAACTTCACACATAGTGGCATTTTTTGGCAAAAAAAACAAAAACAAACAAAAACTTGAAAACAAAACAACAGTATAAATTCCTCAACAACAACAAGAAAAGAAAAAGAAAATGTAATAGTTGGCCTCTCTGTATGACCCAACAGTATGATTGCCTGATGAAGTTGTCAGCATCAATTTTCTGTTTTTTATACTTCCAAATTCTGCAAATCTACACTTGCTACTGACAGCACATTCAACACACTTTTCAACCCCCATTTCAGACATGGTATCAAGACCAGTCTCCAGATCAAGAGAGTCTTGAGAAACTTAGATATGTAGAATGGACTTATTTAAGCATGCACAAGCTCAGCATTTGAACACAATAGGGCAATATACAGTACCATGGTAATATGTTTTAAGAATACCAGTTACTAATTCCGCAAGACTTTTAGACTTTGATATTTTGATGGATGTAATTAGGGTTATCAAGTTTTCCATTACAGAAGATATCGCACAATTCTTTTTCATCTGCAATATAATTCAGCTTGTTTTCCAGTATCCCTGGCTTTAAAAGATGTGTGATTTTATCTGGGTAGCATGGCATTTATCACAAAATCAAAACAGCCTATGTATCTTACACTGTTTTATGCATTTCATTGTATATTTTATATCACATGTGAAAGGTTTATGTGACCCTGCATCACCAAACCAACAAAAAAGTTGCCAGGCATGGATTTATAGTGAAGGACATATTCTGAAAGAGCAGACTTTAGATGTACTGTATAACTAAATTCAAATGGGCTCTCCTAACTCATCTGAATATTGGAAAAGTGCATACCGATAAAACGAGGTTCTGACATACTAGTAGTGTTTGGTCTATTCAAGCGCTTCATCTTGTACCAGGCTGTGCTACACTAGTTGTGCAATGAATGGGGCAAAAAAAGAAAACCTGAGCAAACAAGATGTGAAACACCATGGAAACAACAATAAAAGGAATTATTAGATTGAGTGGAAATTGAGCATGCTTTACTAACACATGCTATCCATTACCAATACAACTTTAAAAGCAGTAGCATCATCCTTTTAAAAGTTATTAGAGTTAAAAGGGAAGAGTGTGTAAAGGGGAAAATATATATACCTAATTACACTATTCTACAAAAAAAAAAAAAAAGCATTCTAGAAAACTGCCAGGAACTAACCTTCTCAATCACTTTGTGATCCTAAACTTCAGAATATGCAGAAGAAGAATTGCTCTTTCAGACAATGTGAACTCAAGATTTGAGTTTTGAGTCCTCACACAATATCAGAGCATGTGACTTTTTGTTGGTTTTGTGATGCATAGTCACACCTATGTCTCCAGGTAAAAGGGGGGGGGGGGGGGATAACAATAAAAATAGTAGGACATCAAATGACTTTACTGTAACATTGAAGAAATTCAGAAGACAAGCACAGCCGGAACATGGGTAAATGCTCTTCCTCTTCCACATGATGAGTGGATGAATGTTGGTGATGTAGCCACACCGGAAGATGCTCTCCTCCACAGCTCCCGTTGGTAATGCTGCTCCCTCTTGCAGTTGTCACACCCATGAAAATCACCGTCACATTTTGGCACAGATTTTCCTCACCAGCTCTGTACTCGCAACATCACCAACATATTACATAACATGGTATCCTCTGCTTTGCGGCAGTCATATGTCCTAAAGCATGCAAAATGTTTTATGGCTGCACCACTGATGCAGCTTATGATTGTTTCCACGTCCATTCGTCATGGATTTCTTGGGTGGGTTCTTTCTTTACCCTCCTTTGATAATGAAGCAGTGTCTATTCTAGTTGTTGAGCTACTTTTTCTTCTCTTGTAGTCTCTGAAGTTCAGACTTTAGACTGGACACTTTTGACTTTTCCTGCTCCAAAGCACCATAGAGTTCTGCAACCTGTAAGCGGTATCAAGCACGGAAGAAAAGCATCAGCTTTCAAACGATGTATAAATGAGGGTTGCCATTTTCCTAAAAAGAAATATAAAAAGGTTACCATTAATTATATAGTTGCTCCAACATAAGCAGTTCAGGCAATTAATGTAAAGCATATTTGGCAAACAGTATAATATAATGAATAGGTATTTATATTATGTGACAATCCAGAGTAGGTTCATACTTGATTTATTTTTTTTTTTCCAATTTGGAAGACGTTTAACATCTTCTACTCTCCTGTATACAACAACAGGAATCTTACAGTCTGTCACATCAGTGACTTAGTTTGATTTCGTAATGAAAGCTATTAAAACAACTTTTTCAGATGTAATGATGGATTAATTCTAAAGTGAGGACGTGAAAGATTATTCAGAGCTCAGGCCTGCCAAGACGTGGTGAGCAAAGAACCTGTTTACACCTAGGACTTCATCAAGACAACACCCTGAAGACCTTCTCCACTACATCACTGAAGGCTTTAATATGAAAGGGGAGGGAAGTAGCAACCATCACTCTTTCACATAAGTCCAATGGGTGGCAAAAATTAAGCTACTGACCTCAGCAGTCAGCTCATCTTTCACTGTTGTTAGGTCTTCGACTTGGAGTAGAACATCTGCCTTGTCTTTCACTGATAGAAAAAAAAAAGAGAGAAAACATACAAATATATTAACACCAGGTGAAGTAGCACCCCTCCTTCTGTTCTGAAATAATTGTTACTTCTGGAAAATTTTATCTGCTGAGGCAAAAATTTCTGATTGGCAAGTTGTAAGGTTATGAGTTATGGTGGGAAATGAAATTCTCAGAGACAATGGATTAAGTGACCTCTGAACTTTTAGCCCATTATCTTATCCACAGCTTATTAACTATACACAGCCCTGTCGCTGTACACAAGTGTAAGTCGCGACAGGGCTGTACGGTGTGGACACTCCGTAATCTCTGTATTCCGGGGCGCTGATGCGATTTTGAATTTACTGCACCATATTTGTTACTAAGACTACATAAGGTGAAAACTTTATCTATTTAGCTACCGTTTTCAGCTATTGATATTGATATACTCATTTTATAACTTACCAAAAATTGCACCTTTTTTAATCCTGTACGCCGCAGAAATCGTAGAAATTGCAGAAATGATTTGAAATGTCGGCGCAGCACTGGGCAAAGAGGGCGCTGTCGACTTCGCGGGCGTACAAACTCTAGCAGCGCAATTTGCATCGTTCAAAGCTGGGAAAGGTTTATTTTGAATGGCCCCGCGATGATCACAGCATTCCGGGTTAAGATTGGACTTTTTGCTCAGTGTATGTTGCGTGAGGGCTCACTATGGACTGAAATACCATGCTCATAGTCCAAGTATCTCAATTCACGTGAGTGATTCGTAAAATTTGTGAAAAGAATGTAGAAATTTTCAATAGTTTTGTTGTTGTGTGGCCGTGTTCGAGGGATTTAGTAGATATGTGTATGGGGTTCTGTAGATACAGTCAGACCATTAAGTTATGTTACTCCCGCACGCACTGCGCACGGGGCTGCTTCGTGCGGCTGCGTGCGGTTTCGCACGGGTGCGTGCGGCTCCGTGCCATTTCATACGGCCTCGTGCGGGTGCGTGCGCTTCTGTACGCCCCCGTGCGACCCCGTGCGACCTCGTGCGCCTCCGTGCGGCTGCGTGCCAGTCAGTGCGCCTCCGTGCGGCTGCGTGCCACCGTCGAGTGCGGACCATCTGGCACGCTACCGTGCGAGGTGTTGGCACGGTACCGTGCGTGGTGCTGGCACGCTACCGTGCGAGTCCGTGCGAATCTAGCATCCTGCTAGTCCCGACACGGGACTCTTATCTTTTTTTCACTCTCTCATACGCCCTCATTGGCGGTATACGAAGGCAGTCTAGGCAGTGGACTAGCATCCTGCGTGCGAATCCATTGGAGGCCGTGCGTGCATGCATTGTAAATAATAATATCCCCTTTGTAAGTGTGTGCTCATGACTATGTGTGCGCCTGCGTGTCCATGTCTGTGGATCCGTGCCCATGCCTGTGTGCCTGCAAGCGATCGCGAGAAGACGATACGATGTACACACTGTACAATGTTCAATGAAAGCCCTTACAAGTCTGTGCAACTGCGTATTACATGTAAACACTCATGCCTGTCCAAAAATGGACGATTTTCTACATTGCAGAGATCACTTGCAATCTTTCTAAGAATATGGAGTACCATCACCGTGTGTACATGTATCTCTCCTTGCAAAGAAATTAGAAAAATTGTGTGGTTGTATGTGTGTCTTTATCACTCGATAACTTGAACAGTGTAGAAATAATCATGGTAATAATGACAATTAACAACAACAGAGAAAAGCTATTGTATAATTACATCAAGGGAACCATTTGTTGATGATGATGATGATGATGTTGATGATCACTCAAAAGGTAATAATAAATGTACATTGTAGATGTTCCATATTGTTACATTATCAGTATGGTGTATTAGTATTTTTACTATTTTTGCCTCTCTTAAAAAAAAAACACACACACACACACATTCTTTGTCCTTTCTGATATTCCCCGAAAGCTTTGAAATATATGTAGAGCTTACACATTGTCGTAAGCAGGAGATAAAAAAAAAAACATCGTCGCTGCAGGATAGGTCGGTATATTAACAGTTTCCGTCTCGATAGGTTTGTAATCTTGGCAAAATACATATACATAGATTAAGAAATATATATATATATATATATATATACATATATATATATATATATACATATATATATATATATATTATATACATATACACAAATATATATAGATATTGATTGAATCGTTTCTTTATTCAAGAAAATGTTTTACATTACACCACCGGTCTAGTTATCCCAAGGTTTCTTTGAAAATGCTGCAAGCATCAAAATATCAAACATCGTAATTTTTATATACAATTTCCCGTGAATGCTAAGCGTATGAGAGAAAGAGATAGAAAAGAACAAAAAACTTCTGCCATATGTCTTGTTTCTCGCTTTATTGCAGCGTATGTCATTGTCGAAGTATAAATGCTATGATAAATGTTGGTAACAACCACATGAGAACTTGCACATTCGATTCCCAACAACCATTAAATCATTGGGGTCCGTTAAAAAGGTTACATAATACATACGAAGCACCTCATTATAATGTATTCGATGGACCGGTGCAGAAAAACTGGCTGTCTGTAATCGGCCTTTGAACATCTCTATTATGCTCATAATCCCCGACTTTTCAGATGGCGGCTACGAGCGCGTCCAGGGATGTTTTTGTATCAACATTCTTGACTATTCATGGAGGTACAATGTAACCTGATACTCTGGCCACCTGGTCTATTCAAAGTATTCTTGCGTAATACACGCGCGTAATTATGTTAGGCTGTGTTTCACCATGATGAATATATAGGACCCCGTAGTAGCAATATCGGCTCTTGCGTTGTATGAATGCTATACAGGGATCCTCCATTTGGTTCGTTGGTCAAGTATATAGATTCTTTTAACGATCTTATAAGCAGGCTGTCATTCATAAGTATGACAGAAAAACAAACAACAACTTCAAGCAACATCGAAGTTGAGTTTCGCGAACTAATCTTCCATTTGAGTTGGTTTCTCGGTTTTGTTTCAACAATTTTTATAATGTTGACAAAAGCCTGATGGGATGTTCAATATTCAATTAAATCATTGCACCTTTCTCGCAATCTTTGACAACTAATGATGACTAAACCTGTGAAATCCACGATTTATTTATTTATTTATCTGTGTTTTTTTTTTTTTTTTTGTATAGAGACGTTTTCTTTTTGAATTTATCTATCATGACTGCCTCCAGATTTCGACCATAATTATATGTCTTAGGTTTCCATGGGATCAATAAAGGAGATCAACGAGCGCATTTGTAGGTTTCCTGTCGGGTTTAATGTTGCAAAGTTTATGTGCAATCACGATTCACTTTCAACCCTATATACACCGTAATGTCGGGATGAGATATTGTTCACTACACATCAAGTGAGATTAAATCTTACACAGTGTACTGTGATATGATATATATGATAAAAGTCATCAGCAAACGGGATAGATTATTGTTTTGTCTATGTGTGTGTGTGTGTGTGCGCGCGTGTGTGTGTGAGAGAGAGAGAGACATGAGAAAGGGTGGAGAATATATATATATATATATATATATATATATATATATATATATATATATACATTTATATAATTATATATTCACTTACAACTATATGATCTTATAAAACACATGTTCAAGTCAGTTGACGGAACATTTATAAGCTCTTCCGGTCTGCCTATGAAACATCGGAGTCTATGCGATAAGAAGAAAGATTGAGAGATAGAGAGAGAAAAATAAAATAGGCTGGTCTTCTAAATTTTGTTCGATGAATGGTAATCTTAACACACTTTTGCAAACGAAATGAAATATTATACACGGCTAGGTTTGCCTATAATCTGTGTTATGGTGATATCTTATTAGATTATACATAATAATACGGGCAAAGTATCTTGGATAAGTGATCGCCACCATCGATGAGGATATTCAATCTAGACGACTAATTGAAGATGATGAGAATAAAGAAGACATAGTGGATAGCTGGAAAGGAAAGTAATGTGATGCAATGAGATAAAAATGAAGGAGCACGAATCGAGGCAAATGTATTACAAAGGAAGAGAAAATGGCATATTCGAGTGTTCAAAATGGTTTAACATTATGCGAAGATTTCATAGTCATTTTTTTTCTGTGTGTGTGTGTGTGTGTGTACGTTTGTTTTCTAATTTTACAGTTATGTAATTCGAACTCGTCGACAAAATAAAAGAAAAAAAAGATAGCGCCATGAATATGTTCATAATTCAATCTCAGTTTCCTCTCACTATATCCTATCACTTCAAAAAAACGTATTCAAATTAGAATGCCCGTAGACAATTCAAATTCGTCTCCATGTGAGAGAGCGTCTTTTCAAACAGGGTCGCAGGTGACCATTCCCGAATTCGACGCAGAAGTTAATTCAATTTAGCAACAACAAAAAAAGGCTGGCCATCGCGTATACTCCAGCAGCTGTAGAAGAAGCCGACATGATCATAGAAGTATGACAAGCACAAGCCACACAGGCTTGAAGGCCTAAAATTATTACATCACTTGAGAAAATAAGGAAAAGGCAATATCTTTGTTGAAATAAACAACATTTCTCCTGGCATTCTTCAATCTCTCATAACAGACGGCTAATTTTGCTGAATTGTTCTTCTCTTATGTCATGAGTGTAAATCAATATTTGTTTAATTGTTTATACAGTACCAGTCATCCCCCGATAAAAGACAAGAAAGAAATGAAGAACTAATCTCATTCAATAAGCATAATGTATAAAGGAAATGAGCATTTGCTGCAATCGTTTATGAATATGAAAATGCTGCAATGTGCATGAGTGCGAGAAGTCTAATGGAATGAAAAAATGTAGTCCTACCTAAATGCATATATATCCTTATATATATATATGTTACGCTGGCACGATAAGTGAATAAACCACTTCAATAGCAGCATGAAAACATTTGATTTCATCGATACACATGAGATAAGACAAGAACATTTCATGCTTTTATTGCCCAAAATACCTTGCTCCTAAACAAAGTGTTCAATTGAAGCGATGGGTTATCACAGGTCCATCTCTCACAAAATTGAATCACTCTTCACAAATTTGGAGCGCTTTCTACGAAGGCAAATGCATTCTATGGACCGGTGCAGAAAAAAGGAGACCGTCTGTAATCGGCCTTTGAACTTCTCTATTATGCTCATAATCCCCGACTTTTCTACGAGCGCGTCCAGGAATGTCTTTATATCAACATCCTGTCTATTCAATAAGGTACAATGTAACCTGATACTCTGGCCACCTGGTCTATTCAAAGTATTCTTGCGTAAAACATTCGCATATGTTAGGCTGTGTTTCACCATGATGAATATATAGGACCCCATAAAGGCAATAACCATCGGCTCTTGCGTTGCATGAATGTTATACAGAATATCCTCTATTTGGTTTGTTGGCCAAGTAGATTATTTGAACGACCTGTAAATGACATAATCAGACTGTCATTCATAGGTATGAGAGAAAGAAAAAAAAAACTTCAAGCAACATCGAAGTTGAGTTTCGCAGACCAATCTTTCATTTGAGTTATTTTCTCGGTTTTGTTTCAGCAATTATCCCTTTCATAATGTTGACAAGAGCCTGATGGGATTTTCAATATTCAAATAAATCATTGCATCTTTCTTGCTTTCTTTGACAACTTTTGATAACTAAATCTGAAAAAAATCCATGCTATTGCGGTACCTGCCATCCACACAGAAGTTTCTTCTCTTTTTTTTTTTTTTTTTTGGTATAAGAAGTTTACTTTCTGGAATTATCCATTATGTCTGCCTACAGATATGACTTAAGGTTTCCATGGGATTTAATAAAAGAGATCAACGAGCACATTTGTGATTCAACAGTAGGGGTTAAATGCTGCCAATTGTATGTGCAATGTTATAATTGACTTAAAACTCTACTGCCAAGAAGTATTGCTCATTACGAATCACATGAAATAAGATTTCACATAGTGATAAGACAGAAGTTATTTGTTATAATATTATTATGATGAAAACTCATCACTAACCGGAAAGACTATTGTTTTGTGGAATTTGTATATTTGATAGAACATTTATGAGGTCTTCCGGTCTTCAGGCGAAACACTGGAATCTATAGCGATGAGAAGAAAGATTGAAAGGGAGAGAAAGAGAGAGGAAGAAAAATAGGCTGGTCTTCTAAATGTTGTTTGATGAATGTACATATATTAGATATTGTTGTATATATATATATATATATATGTATATATATAAATATATAAATATATAATACAGGCAAAGCATCATCGAGAAGTGATCTTCACTAATGATATTATTCAATCAAAGAATTGGATAACTGGAAAGAGAGGGAGAGAGATCAAAGAGGGTGGGGGGGGGGGAGAAATATGATGGTCTTCTAAATTCTTTTTGATGGATGGTAATCCGATCACACTTTAGCAATCGAAATGTAATGTTACATCCGGTCAGGTTTGCCTATCTATGTTATGGCAATATCTTTTGAGATTGTATATACGGGCAAAATATCTGTATACGTTTGTAGGCGGGAATGAAGTGGAAAGCCGGAAAGGAAAGTGATGAAATGTAATGGGAAAGAATAAAGGAGCACTAATCGAAGGAAATGTATCATAAAAGAAAAGTAATGGAAACTTGATTATAAATAATGGCACATTATGCAAAGATTTTGCAGTCGTTTTTCTGTATGTTTTTATTTCAATTTCATAGTTAAGTAATTCATAATCGCCAACAAAAAATAGCTTCCTGAAGATGGCCATTCAGGTTTGTTTTCCCTTCGCTATATGCTATCCCTTCAAATGTAGCATGAACACACTTCAATTTATAGTCCATGGGCCAAGACCCGAAAAATGGGTTGTTGGTACCACCTGAGGTGGCAAAACCTTTTTGGTGTCAGTTTGTTTGTCGGGCAGAGATATGCTTATCAAGCTATGATAGCATTTCCAAATGAGTAGCTTAGTCATATTTTTTTTTTTAAACCAATTTGGTCTCGTTTTTATATCCCTATACTTCTGAATCGAAACTAACCGCTATAAAAAGAAGAGCACTGTCATCCGTACGTCCACAGGTGTTCTGTTGTAAACGCGATGCGCTTAGTCTTTATTCAAGGCAGCGAAGGGAATATCCAAAGGGTTATGATGTCCACAGCTGTCACGCAGTGCGCTTATATAGTCTTCATCTGGACCAATGTACCGTTATCATATCTAAAGTTCCTCATATGAGGGATTATCTATACTATTTTATACTACCCTCTAAACAAATAAATCAATTTTAAACAAAAATCACTCTGTTTATTTACAATATTATTCATTATAATGTATTGTAGTGTACCGGTCCATTGTTTTTGCATTATCCTCTTTTGTTGGATGAAAATAAAGCGACATCGGCGTGGTGTTAGCGTTTTCACACTAGCGTTTTTGCCGGAAAATGATAGATAATTGCAAAATACGGTAAAATTCAAGAGGAATCTTTTTTTTTTGGTTGTTGTTGTTGTTGTTGTTGTTTTAAGATAAAAGGATATACACTGTATCATAAGCTTTGGATATTCCCTTGAATAAAGACTAAGCGCACCGCGTTTACAACAGAATACCTGTGAACATACCATAGAGCTGCATTTTACAGCTCTACGGAACATACAGAAAACAGTACTCCTGTGCTTATTTTTAAGGATGTGCCTCTCTTAATGATTGCGATTGATGTTCAACTATTTCTCTCACGCAAGCTTGAACAGGAAGAAGCTAAAATTCAGGCAAGGAGACGAGTTTTCTTCCATGAGATACAATCATTAAGACATACATCTATTCCCGAAAGTTGTGTGATTGCTTATGTGCTAAAGAATTGTGTCCATTACATGAATCAGGCACTATACAAAACGGTTGAAATCTACTGAAAGTCGAACTTGTTTTCTTTTTTTTTTTCATTTCCATTTAAAGCGGGGATAGACTAGAAATTTGTTTGTCTATACTGACAGGAGACATTACATTTTTCCAGTACATGCTCCGCATTTAAACAGTCACCATATTTTCGTGGTCAGAATCAGATAATGGACAAATGATATATCATAAAAATGAAAATACGAAACTACGAACACGCCATATGTACAAATATTATGAACTTCAATGAATTAAACTTACTTGTGATATTCTGCATAAAAAACAAGCACGCCGATTAGATAATTTAATAGAATTAATAGAACACACAGCAATATCATGCATGGCGGATCAAATCAAGTTCAATTGGTGAGAAAGCTACATGAAGTTAAAAAGTTGACTTCTTTTCGTTTCTCTTTCAATTCATGAAGACAGAATTACATTGTATATCTAATGAAGAGGATTGTCTCTGTTGCGAACGATCGCTATATATAGCACTGTTAGTCGTCTGCGCAAATCCTAATCCCTAAATACTTAAATTTCTGCTTGATAATGTAATAACCCTGCTTATAACTTTATAAAGGACTCGCAAATTCAAAGTTTCAAAACGCATACTAAAATATTATATTGCACACGGTGTATTTCAAAAAACATTTTGAATGCGTTGTGTGTAAGCATGTTAATAGCATCAATTTGCCTTTTATTTTCCGTACGTAAAGCGCACAGAAACGTAACCAAACGTTACCAAATACAGTGAAATGCATTGTACGGCGTGGTACTATCATTAGAAGTATATCCCATTCCTTTTTACTTTTATTTGCTAGAAGCAGTCGTCAAACCATGCGTCATTTTCGTAGCGACATCATTTAGGAATTAGAATGTATGAAGATAATCGGTACTCATTTATTTTGCGCTACTGACATAGCATTTACATTTTCCAACTTTTATTGACATGCAGTATTATGTTACTGTATGGTTACGATTACGAATGTTGGTTATGAATTCAAAAGACATGTTTATTAATCGAAATATAAAGGTAATAGCTGTTTTGAAAGTAGTTCGATGCAAATTCAGAATCGAAATCATCGTCATAGGGGGAACTGATAGCTCTAGACAACTTGTTGAGGCTAGTAAAGATTGCCGTATGCAATCTTTGTAGAAAATTTTGACTTAGGCCATCTTTCGAGTATTTTGAGAAATTATATAAAGAAAATTATTTGTTTTGATTATGTCAAGAATTAGTTTGAACTATGAGAACAAAAAGGCGCGGTTACCCAAACAATGTCGTAGTTCGAAAAGACATGATGGGTAAAGTGAATTCATGACTTGACTAATCCTTACTGAATTGATGATCACTACTGTAAACTATCAGTTATGTCTTGTAGATGATACCTCTGTAATCGTAGTCAAAATTCTTTTGAGCGATGAGACGAAAACCAACAAACAAAATGCCGTGTATCATCGCTCGAGATTCCAGCATTTGGCGTCACCCGACCAACAATAAGTGACGAATCAAATGGAATATCATGTTGTGGGTTAGCAGACTGTGTTACGATTTTTAAATGTTTCGAGCAGTTGTTTCAAAAAAAGAGAAAATGAGGCAAAGTTCAAAAAATTAGAAAAAAGCACGTAAATGCCGGCGATCATGTTTGATAATCAAAGTAAGAGATTATAATCGGCCGTGCGGATGTATATGATTGCCTTATTTACATGTCTGATTTCTGTAAACTATGTTATATTTAAATGTAAGTTCCCTTTCCTCCTTGATAAAAGTTGTGTTGGGTTTTCGCTATAGGCATTTATTAGGAAACACTGTAAAAACGACAACAAATGCGTACTATACATCAAGAGATGACATATACATACATGAAACACAAACATTTGTGTACGTTCTGATATAATGCAACTGCTTGTTTGTTAGTTAGTTAGTTTGTTTGTTTGTTTTGAATTACCATGGTCTTTGTTGAGGGAAAGATGAAGAAAAGTAGTAGAGTGTATTACTCTCAAATCCGGATAATTGCGATAAGTGTGTATCCCCGCCCTTTCTATACAGGTAAACGATTTAAGCTTGGTATGCTATTATAAAAGCCTGCATGTGTCACGCAGAAGAACTGATTCCGCGATCACTTTTAACCTTTCATAAAATTCACGTTTTAAGATAGTAACGACAGCTTGTAGGAGATAGAGTAACTTAGCGTCCCTGACTGTGGTTCTGAAGACAAAAGGGGACTGAAAAATTCTTTTACAAATTAGCAGACATAATGCCGATCCTCCAACACTGTTGCTCCATTCAGTCACTGATTCTGCTATCAATGGCGAAGAAAGAATACTGGTTGCGTCTTTATCCACCCCTTGATAGCAGGAAGTTTACCTTTCATTGTTTAAGGCCTCGTTGATGCGGGGTTTACTCGGATACAAGGCGTGAACAGTGTCGTCCGAGTTCTTTCATTTGAAATTCCTCAGAATACGCAATTCAATGGGCAATTAGCGCTGCTACTTCGCAAAGCTGTTAGCCAAATTCTTTGCAGACTTGACCTCTCACATGTCAGCTATACACGCAATACACGACAAACAGCTATCATTACAAACATTCTGATTAAAAAACAAAACAAAATGAAGAAGCACACTTTTGAGTAGCGACACAGCTTTCTGTCCCTTTCTCAGATAGGTCCTACCTCTAAAAAAAATACACAGATGACAAGAGTCAGAATATCCTCAAAAGGGAACACGACCTACATTGTATTTGGGCATTAATAATGTTTATCTTCCGATTTCTCTCCATGCCGTCGCGGCCCAAACCATCATAAGAAATAGGGCAATAAGTTTTATTAACCAGGGAAACAATAGTATGCATTACATAAATTTGGCGAATTATCACACGAATTGTCGACTTAATAAAAACGAGAATACATGTAATTGACAACTTATAGGCCCTACTATATCTCCAGAGATGAACTTTAAACAGCAAGGCACATACCAGGGAAAGAAAGTTATGATTATTTGAATGAATTCATTAATGAGGCCAATTAATAACCGTTGTAAAAGTACACACTCGCATACAGAGGTTTCAAGTTCGATTATTATGATCATTGTATTAGCTCATAGATAAAGTATTATAAATTCTGCGTGATCGTTCGTTGGAATTATTTTTTTCAGCGCGATTTGTGCGTCACATCAATCACCACTTCATGAAATGGAGGGCATGTATCAAACGAAACTCGCTGGTCATGCAATCGATAGCCTTGGTCAGCTCACTATTATTGCGTAATTCTAAAGCCCTCACCGCTTGACCGCCGCGCGCACCATGCTTTGTTTTGTCTTCAATGGGGTCAAGAGCAATGCCTCATTAGCATACACCCTAGAAACGGAGGTGGAGTCTCAATCGGGCAAGAACAATAGGTGCGAAACGCAACGCAAAGGCGAGCGTTCGAAAAAAATGTAACCGAAAAAATTGTCTCAGAAAAACTGTGATTTGGGACACTTGTACTCATTTTTACACGCTGAAATTTTCTGTACAAACAGATAAAACATCAAGGAATCAAAATCCGTATAAAAAAATTTCGACCCGAGCACTGCTTCCCCTTCATTTGCGGCTCATTACGGGAAAACTCGCCGTGCGACTTATGACTCATTTTGTCGGAGCGCCACACACGTGATGCGCTCCGTCGGAATGAGTCAAAAGTCGCAAAAAATGAGATCGTAGTTATGCCTATATGTGAATTCTACAGACACTAAGCTTTACACTGATATGTAATACAACTCATTTGGACATCCCTATGGATCATAGAAACGAATATTATCTACGCTTATGATGTCAGTCCATTTTCTAAATAACGGAGAAAATCGCTCTTAAAGTTCGGGCTATGTTCAAGCTAACAACCTGTTTCTTTCACTATAGACGAAACAATACAACAGTCCTGCTTAGCGACGGCGTTTACGCTCAATCGCACGCACTACCGTATACGGCATAGCTTGGATGTGTAAGATGGCAAAATGACCCAATCGCAGGACAGGTCTATCATTAACTATTCTAACCAATACGGCAGCCCGAATGTGAACTGAAGTGCGTTTGTGTCCGTGCCGCTGCCGCCGCATGAATGAGTCGGTAAGCGTTGTCTGTCGGCTGCGGTGACTTAGTTGCCGCAAGTTTGTAACTCACAAACAATAGGAAACAGTAGAAAGAAAGAAAGAAAGAAAGAAAGGCACGCAATGCGTATTACAACAAGCGTCTTTTAACGAGGGCCTTGATCGCTTCCATTCTCCTCCCATATTGTTGTCAGTGGAAACTAAAGGACATGCGTTTAGCAAGTACCTATAGTCCATGGGCCAAGACCCGAAAAATGGGTTGTTGGTACCACTCGAGGTGGCAAAACCTTTTTGGTGTCATTTTGTTTGTCGGACATAGATACGCTTATCAAGCTATGATAGCATTTCCAAATGAGTAGCTTAGTCATAATAAATGAATTTTAACCAATTTGGTTTCGTTTTTATATCCCTATACTTCTGAATCGAAACTAACCGCTATACAAAGAAGAGCACTGCCTTCTGTATATCCACAGGTGTTCTGTTGTAAACGCGATGCGCTTAGTCTTTATTCAAGGCAGCGAAGGGAATATCCAAAGGGTTATGATGTCCACAGCTGTCACGCGGTGCAATGCGCTTAGTCTTTATCTAGAACAATGTACCGTTATCATATCTAAAGTTCCTAATAAAAGGGATTATCTATACTGTTTTTATACCACCCTCTCAACAAATACATCAATTATAAACAAAAATCACTCTGTTCATTTACAACATTATCAATTATAATGTATTGTAGTGTACCGGTACATTGTTTTTGCATAATATTTCATTGTTTGAATGGAAATAAAGCGACATTGGCATGGTATTAGCGTTTTCACCGTAGCGTTTTCAGCGGAAAATGATAAATAATTGCTTTGTTGTTGTTGTTGTTTTTAGATAAAGGGATATACACTGTTTTATAAGCTTTGGATATTCCCTTCGCCGTCTTGAATATTAGACTAAGCGCCGTGGATATCATAACCCTTGGATATTCCCTTCGCTGCCTTGAATAAAGACTAAGCGCACCGCGTTTACAACAGAACACCTGTGAACATACAGAAGACAGTACTCTTCTTTGTATAGCGGTTGGTCTCGATTCAGAAGTAGAGGGATATAACAACGAGACCAAATTGGTTTAAAATTAATTTACTATGACTAAGCTACTCATTTGGAAATGCTATCATAGCTTGATAGGCATATCTATGCCCGACAAACAAAATGACACCAAAAAGGTATTGCCACCTCAGATGGTACCAATATCTGGCCTGGCCCATGGACTACTAGAGTGAATAGAACCTGAGAACCCATTGTAGGCGGGGATACAAAAGACAGCATCAATAGAGGTAGTTAATGAAGTTAATTAACGATAGTCGTCTTTTCAGATCGTGTTCTTTGCGTGTACTAAAAACCCTCTAATAATGCACATGGTGTAATGTTGCACAGCATCAACGACTGCTTTCGTGCCTGCTCTGCTGCAGCTGTATACAGCCGTAACATTCTGAATTCCCGCCATATTAGGCACATTTCCCTTATAGGCGTTGCGTCCACATTATCTATCGCTTTTATCGCGCTTGCCAAAGCTGCACATAATTTATACTATACGTATCAGAAGCAAATGTTGATGTATAGGCCTAACAGCTTCATGTTGGTTTTTTTTTTATAATTATGATTGTATCATATTAATTTGAAATTATAGTGCTTCTTATTCTCGGTCACTTTTATGATACCATAGCATATAAAGAACCATTAACTTGTAGCTTAAACCTATTTTTATTTTTGTTTATTATTATTATTTTTTTTTTTTTTACAGAACACCACATTTACAGTTGCAATCTTTCTGCATTTGAGAAGTTGAGTATAGACCGATAGTCATATTTACAATTATGTTCGGAATTAATGCTTTAAAGGCCGTCGTCGTGTCGTTTTGTATTCACAAATCTTATACTGAAATAAGTGATTGCTTGATTACTTTCGGGTAAAGGAACCACCGGAAAAGGAACGCATTTATCTGTTTATTTTTTTTTCTTAACGAACCTAAGCTAATAGCGAACCATATGAATTGTGTGATCTATGAACCTTCAGAATAATCAATAACCCCCCCCCCCCAACAAAAGGAAGCATTTCGTAGTGCGTCTCAGTACTCCTGTGTTTGTTTTTAAGGATGTGGCTTCTCTTTATGATTGCGATTGATGTTCAACTATTTCTTTCCCGCAAGCTTGAAAAAGAAGAAGCTAAAATTCAGGCAAGGAGACGAGTTTTCTTTCATAAGATACAATCATTAAGACATACATTTATTCCCAAAAGTTGTGTGATTGCTTATGCGCTAAAGAATTTTGCCCATTATATGCATCAGGCACTAAACAAAACAGTTGAAATCTACTGAAAATTGAACTTCGTTTCCTTTCTTCTTTTTTTTTTTTTTTTTTTTTTTGGTGTGTAATTTCATTTCCATTTCAAGCGGGGATAGACGACTAGAAATTAGTTTGTCTATACTGGTGGGAGACATTAGTGTTCCAGTACATACTCCGCATTTAAACAGTTGTCATATTTTCGTAGTCATAATCAGATAATGGACACGTGATATATTATAAAAATGAAAATACAAAACAACGAACACGTCATATGTACAAACATTATTAGCTTCAATGAATTATACTTACCTGAAATATTCTGCATAAAAAAAAAAAAAAACACGTGTGCCAATTAAACAATATCAAATTAAACAATATCATAGAATTAATAGAACACACAGCGATATCATGCACGGCAGATCAAATCAAGTTCAGTTGGTGAGAAAGCTCATTGAAGTTATAAAGTTGACTTATTTACGTTTTCCTTTCTATTTATGAAAACAGAATTACATTGTATATCTATTGAAGCGGATTGTCTCTGTTGCAAACTATTGCCAAAGATGGCATTGTTAATCTTCTGAGCAAATCCGAATCCTTAAAGTACTGTAATTTTTGCTTGAATTGATAATGTAATAACCCATATGACTTTATAAAGGACTCGCAAATTTAAAGTTTCAAACCGAATACTAAAACATTACATTGTACACGGTCTATTTCAAAAAATCATTTGAATGCGTTGTGTTAGCATTTAATAGCATCGATCTGCCTTTTATTTTCCGTACGTAAAGCGCACAAAAACGTAACCGACATTACCAAATACAGTGGAATGCCTTGTACGGCGTGATATTATCATTAGAAGTATATCCCATTCCTTTTACTTTTCTTTGCTTGAAGCAGTAGTCAAACCATGTGTCATTTTCGAAGCGACATCACTTGGGAATTAGAATGTATGAAGATGATCGTTACTCGTGTATTTCGCGCTATTATTATAGCATTTGCATTTTCCAACTGTTATTGACAGTATTTTGTTACTGTATGCTTACGATTATGAATGTCGGTTATCAATTCAAAAGACTAGTTCATCAATCGAACTATAAAGGTAATAGTTGTGTTGAAAGTAGTTCGGTACAAGTTCAAAACGCAATCGAAGTCGTCGTCACAGGGTGAACTAATAGCTCTCTAAAAAACTTGTTTAGGCCGTAAAGATTGGCGTATGCAATCTTTGTAGAAAGTTTTGACTGAGGCCATCTTTTGAGTATTTTGAGAAATTATATGAAGATTTTTTTTTTAATTATGTAAAGAATTAGTTTGATTTTGACTATGAGAATAAAAAGGCGCGGTTACCTCAATCATGTCGTAGTTCGATTAGGCATGATGGGTAAAGTGAATTCATGACTTGTTGAGAGAGAGAGAGAGAAGAGAGAGAGAGAGAGAGAGAGAGAGGCCAAGCAAGAGGCAATAGGCTACTTGTTCATAATGCCCACCGACAGACACAAACAAGGTATATCACAGCTAGTAGACGCTTATAATTGACCATGTCAGTTACGCTGGGGTCGCTCATAACACACAAAGGGCCTCCATGGAACACGTCAATTTCTATATGTGGGACAGTACAATATTTTCGCGATTTCGTGCCGAGTAAAGGAATGATATCCTTATGATTTCTGCTGGCGCGCGCTGCTGACCCATCAAATCATCACGTTACACCTTAGGTATCATCTTATAGCTGGATAATAATTTTCCTTTTACATGGTATGCGTTCGTTAGTGCCCTACAATGAAAAAGAAGACTCTTTGGGGAATTTTAGACGAGTATGTGAACCCATTATTTCCGGGACATCGGTAATGAATTAGCCATGCACGAAGTCGATGACCTTTCATGTCGCTCTTGGAAAATTTAAACAATATTGCATTCAGGTTTTAACCTTAACCTGTCAAATTAAAAAAAAAAAATCATGTGAAAACGTAATTCAGTGATCATGATCTGCGGGGTCAACTCGAGGTCACCCGTGCGAGAACTTGGATATTCTACTAGACGGGGTTTTTCGGCTTGCCGACTGACTGGCAATAAGCAAGCAAGGGTTTGAAGCTCCTTGGCGCAAGTAACAAGCCTTTCGTATTGTCGGGAATCGTCTCATTTCACGCTTGCGCTGAAATTGTCGGCCGGGGAATGGCGCATGGACTCGCACGCGGTATACACCTGATACACACGTACCGTGTAAGCACTGCGGGAACCAGGGAGGTGAGATGGGATCATGCGGGAACCAAGCACTGGCGGCACGGGGCCGTGCGAAATCGCACCCAAAAGCCGCACGGGTCCGTGCGCCCGACCCGCACGGGACCGTGCGCCAGACCCGCACGGGTCCGTGCGACAGCGTGCGAGGGAGTATGGATCCGCACGCAGGCGTGCGGATCTGCACGGGGGCGTGCAGATCCGCACGGAGGTGCACGACTACGCACGGGTGCGTACAGGGGCGCACGGAGCCATACGCTCCCGTGCGAGATCGCACGAACCTGCACGCAGCCGCACGAAGCGACCCCGTGCGCAGTGCGTGCGGGAGTAACATAACATAATGGTCTGACTGTATGTGTATCACACACCGTCAGACCCCGTGCTAGCTTAGCGCACGGGGTCTGGTCGGGCTACCAGCTTATCTACAACTCATGTAGCACACCTGGGCCAGGTACTACATTATCAAAGTTTAACAGTGGGTATACTTAAATTGTGTTTAAAGGAGATTGCTGGATGATTTACATTTGAAAAACTTTAAATTAGTTACACGTATACTGAGTACAGAGTTTCAGAGTACAGAGTTTCAGGATTTATAATGATTAGGATGAAGGATAAGAATGTCTTCAAAATTCATAACAAATTGCAATGAACAAGGATGATGACATGGCAGCCTCATCATAAGAATGCATGAGTTGGGGCTCAAGGAAGCAGAACAAAAAAAGAATGTATGCATAGATCATACAAAGGTGAACTTGCAAGCTAGCAGTATTGTGAATGAGAATCACATTGCTATATTTCTGAAATATGTGAGGCTCCTACATTTGTATGTCATCATCATTGTTTAGTGTAATCTGTTTAAGGTTTTTCAAAGTAATTGTTTCTCTGCTCAAGGACCACAATAAACTCCATAAATCTACACATGAACTGTCGATTTATGTACTACATGATGCGAAATTATGAAAATTGTCTGGAATGCCCCTTTAAGAGATCTGGGGCATAAAGATGGATAGATGGAAAATCTCTAAGCATAATGACAGTGGCAACCTACAGGAGAGAGTAAAAAACAAAATAGCAAAAGAGCAAAAAACAGGACTAAGCTTTTAGATATGTATAAACATCAATTTTCATGACAATACTTTGAGCCATTCTCAAATATCTACAAAAAGTGAAATTCTAGCATTTTCAATTGACCTTTGACATCAAGGACCAAATGTTCTCCTCCAGAATCATTGTGAGGTAATCGCATGTATATATCAAGTTTACTTAAGTGCGTACATCGGGTCACTTCCATGGAGGAAATAGTGTAATTTTTTACCTTAACCTTTGAACTTGAGCATGTGCACCTTAACTTTGATAGGCACAACTTCGTCCACTCATACATACATGTATGCCTAAAACGGTTCTTAAGTTATGTTGTCTGCAAATTTATTACAGATGGAAGGACGGATAGACGGATAAACAGACAACAGAAAACATGCCTCCAGGGACACTTTGTAGCAGAGGCATAAAAATTGACACAATGATTGAGGGTAAGAATAATTGAATAGTGTGTTGAGCATCATCTGCAATACGTGAAATGAACTATTTGAGTAACAATTGTTATCATTTAATATCAGTGTTACATACTACATTTGACAAGCTTTAATACTTACTCTCTCCTTGCCCGATGATGAAACAAAGCTGTTTATTCCTCTTTTTAACTTGAGCTAGTTCTTCCTGAATTGTGAGGGAATCAGGCATGAAAGAATATGTTTATCTGTCATCATTTGGAATTGAATACATGTAAATGTATGATTTGAAGTGCACCAGGAACTTTACAACACAACAACAAGAACTAGAAATGTCGCTATGGCGACTGGTATGCCTCCGCCATAATGCATGGTTCTCCGAATAGGTCTATAGCACAATGTCTTGACAATGTATGATAACAGTTTCACATAACTGGCAAAATATTAAAATGACAGGTTTGTCATAAATGCATTGAGCGTTCACTTTCCTTGAACCAGATTTATTTGGGTGAATAGCTATACTGTCTAAGAGTGCAGGTATTTGGGGATTTGAGGATTTGTACCCTACTTTTGACCCTTTTATAAGTTTACAGAATAAGTGAAATTTAGCACACTTTCACTTGACCTTTCACCTCTTGGCAAGAAACTTCCAAGAGAATCTGTATTGGGTAATACATGCATACACTAAGTGTCAAGAAAAAATTCTGCAGGCATTGCATAGGTACGAGAGAAATAATGACATTTTGATGAGTTGACCTTGACCTTTGACCCCCTGACCTTTGACCCATGACTCCTAAATCCCATACATGATCACTGCCAGTCAGTATATGCATACATTCTAAGTTCCATGAAGATACCTTGAAATATTTGTGAGATATGGAGAAAAAAGTGAAATTTTGACATTTTCACTTGACCTTTGACCCTTGACCTTTGACCTCATGACCCAAAGCTCTCTCTGGGGAATTTTTATTTAGTAGTTCATGTATACACCAAGTTTCAAGAAAATACCTCCAGGCATTGCATAGATATAGGGGAAATAGTGAAATTTTGAGCATTTGACCTTGACCTTTTGACCTTTAGCGCCCAAGAGTTGATAGGCACAACTTCTTCTACTCATACATATACATGCCAAGTTTCATTAGGATACCTCTAACAGTTTTTTAGATACGCTGTCTACAAAATTGATTACGGACAGACGGACAGACAACCCGAAAACATAATGCCTCCGGCGACACTTCGTGGCAGAGGCATAAAAATGATTACTTCTAGCCCTATAGCTACATTGTAGCTCTAGACGAAAAATCTCTTTATGCATTTCAAATGCAAAAGGCACAAGCGAACAGAATACACAATGTACATTGTAAATGTTCCACAAGGATTATCAATGTTCCCAATAGTGCTTCGTATAGGAGAGAGGTTCTCCAATTAAAGACTATATAGTCAAATAAGCAAAGTCTCATCAACAAGTCAATGGATGGCGGCCTCTACTGGTATACTCTGGCCTGGCTCTGTTGTTATACTGACCATTTACATGCCTATGGCATAGACGTTGATGACAGCTGCTAAAAATAATACGAATCAATAGTTGTGCCACTCTTTTGAAGGTCATCCTAAATATAATCATTAATGCAAAAACGTGATATTGGGACAACATCTGATACAAAAACACCTGTCAATCATCAGCAAGTTCTTCCAATAAATTGGGAGAGACAGGAATATCCTCAATAAAGTGGGATAGCTTTTGACATTCAACACAGATTTACTTTGAAATCATTGTTCCACTGTCATTTTGTTGTAATGGCATGATTTCCTATGCTCTCTTGAAAGTAACTGTAAATTCATGCTTTTTTTGTGTGTTTTTTGTTTTTTTGTTCCCGAAATATTAACACAAGCAGGAGGCTAACCAACCCCTCAAAAGAGAAAGAAAAGTCACTATGTCTAAAACAAAACTATGGAACAACAAGCACACTTGACTGAGCGGTACTAAAAGGTAAAAATGATATATTATTACGCTGATATGAAAGCAACTTGTATCGGAAAGAAAGGTATTGTAAGGTAAATTATGTCAACGTGCCAATAGGCTGATATAAAACTGAGGTGGACTGGAAAGAAAGTTTTGTATGCATCTCAAAGGCAATTTTTTAATCCTTGTTTGAACAGCACAAGCAAAATAATTCTGATTCACTCGCAACTGAGTAGTGTGTGAATACAGCAGGTGAAATAGAGCAATGACGTTTATATAAATGTGGAGGAATCATAAATACACACCTTTAACTTGTCAATAACCTCGTGGAGTTGTGATATTTCAGCTGTCTTCTTCTCCAGTTCATCTTCATACTGGACTTGCCTTATGCTGTCCAATTCTTGTGTTGCTTTCTAGTATTTATAGAGTATAAATTCAAAAATTATGGTTAGTTATGAAAATGCAACACATTGCATCACCACATACAATGTATCCAGATTGGCCATTTAATTACTTAACCACAGTGAGAATATACCAGTGAGAATATACCACTCCTTTGGAGAAAATATTATACAGATATTGCCTTTGTAAATGTGAAATAATACACCTGACATCTCTAAGGGAGGTGCATTGTTTCCCCCACAGATTTGTTTAGCATCATCATAATACCCACATAAAGTCAGCAACCATAAAAGGAAGAAGAATGCACGTTACAATTGTAAGTGGACTTTGGCAATATGATCTTTAAAGTTTTCTAACTTTTAATTCTTTTTAAAAACATTTTTACTTGTAATAAAGTACAGCAAATTATAGATCAATTTAACACTTAGCACCTGACACATTTATAACAGGCAAAAACCATTTATTTATCTACTATTTTCCTGGCACTATATCACCTTTATGATGTATCATATATCTTCATAATAATCTCTTGTTACGTATTACGATAAACAATAGTATACAACGAATTGTACCATTTCTTAACATTTTCTGTAGAGTTAGATAATTTGTGCTATTTCATCCTTTGTCTCAGTAGGAGAAAGAAACTCACTTCCAGACACTGTACCTGTCTTAAGTACCTCTTGACTTACAGCACCATTCACCGTTTGATTGTGGTGACTCGCAAAGATGTTATTTATAACAATTTCCTGTAACCACGCCAGGCAATACACAAAAAGAAGCTGATACCCTGCTCATTTTACATGCTCTGTAGAACTGGCAACATCAGGCCTTGCCATCAACAACTATTTCCACGACACAGATGCCTTCTTGGTGGCACTATGACTAAGGATTGCACAACTGGGAGGTGATGTGTCAGTTATCTCTGAACCTGGAGAAAATCACAAGACAGTCAATCCTAAAGTCGATCTATGACTGGATGGGCAAACCAAAGGCAAAGACTCTCATTATTAAAATGGCATGTCTTGACAGGTTGTGACACAACAGGGCCCCTGCTCGGGAAATGTTACAACGCATTCTGTATGTGTGCATCGCCTGAAGTGATTGAAGCAATTTCAAAACTTGGGATTTCTGAAGAGCCGTCTTCAGCCACTTTCCATTACTGTGAGGAATTTCTGTGTTGACTCTTCTGCCCAAAGAGTGTAAACATTACAAGGCCAGAACAACTCTGGTACTTCTTCAAGCACAGCACAGCAGACAAGAATGTGGATAACTTGCTCCCAATGACAGGTGCCTGGTACGAACACCTGAAAAGAGTACAATGTCAAACTAACATCTGCAGCAAGATCTTGAAGTGAATCTTACAGTTCCAGACCCTTTGACCCAGATTTTGCCTGCCCCAAGAGCATATCATGAACATTACAAGAATGAACACTTGATAATATCAAACTTCAAGAACTTTGCAGAATACAAGGATGATGAGAAGCTGAACCTCACTAGGATAGGCGCCTGTTATGAGCATCTGGAAAGAGGTACACATCGGTATCAAGTAATTATCTGGAAGGAACATCTTGAAATGAATCCCAGAGTTAGAGACCCTTGCAAGTTTGGATAATCTGAATGCAATGACATATTTGTTCCTGTGTTACAAGTGTGTATCTAGTGTACTGCCAGCACCAGAGTCAGTGTCACAGTTTACTGAGAAGGAGGTGAAGCACTGAGAAGGTTGGCAAACAGACGGTCTGCACAAAGCAATGGTCTTGTAGAAATCTGGATCTGAATTGAATATCATAGTGACTACAGTTATAAATTAAATGACATGTGCCTATGTTTAAACATAGAAGTTACATAAGAAGAGGAAGCGTAAAACAACTGTACGTGTAGGAGCAGCGAGTTTGATGAGTAGCAAGTTCATTTGACTTGGTAGGGCTAACTTTTGCAGACAGACTATATGTAGTAGCTGGATATGATTACAGGAGTGACATTTCACCTTTAATTTAATTAAGGTATTCTCAAATTATGTGAAACTTACAAGATAAAAAAGAGTCTCTCTGTCTGATTGATATTTAGCAAATGGTCTTTAACCTCAATACATCCAAGCATATTATTTAAACATTTTTACCTATGCTTTATATAGCAATTCCTATGTCTTTACTGCAATGTAAAGCTTGTTTGTTGTCTAGTTCTTGAGAAAGAAAGGCATTCAGTTATTTAACTCTATTTAAGTGATACACCATTCTGGCTCCCAACAGATTATATTGCATTGACAACGTTGGTGATTAACAAACTCTGGTTAAAAGATCACATTGTGACCTGCAATTCATACATTTTACATTTTATACTTTTACATTTTATATTCAATGTCAATTTCAGCATTAATGTCTCCAATACATTTGTAAACCTGAAATGACTATGATACCCCCTCCCAACCCCCATCCCCCCCCCCCTTGCCATTTCCATCATGTTGCTATAGGAACTGAATTGCTGTGGGAAAAACAAACTTTGCCGAGTGCCATGCTAAATTGCAACAAAACTTTAATATTACGTCATATTTTTTGCTTTTAATGAAAATTATTTCCTGAAATTTCAGACAATTCAATGGCAGCCTCTATTTTGGAGGTACAGCTGTAACCGTGATTCAGAGAATTGAGATTTTTATTGTACTGAAACTTTCAGAGCACATCATGATGAGAAAACTGGGACATTTCCTTTTTTGCACACTTTTTTATTTTGTTATTTTTTTGTTGTCCCCCAGGCATTTCTATTCTGAAAAAATCTATTCCATGACATGCTGCTGCCATAGAAACAGAAATTATGTTCCACTATAAACATAATTGCATATTGCTGATAGTCATGTTAATTTGTAATACTTCGAATTTGAAACTGTAATTTTGAGCTTTTTCTTGCAAATATTATTTCTCAAAATCAAGGCGTTCCATGGCAACTGTTATGCTAAATATTTACCATGATTACGAATAATTAAGGTTTTAATTGTAATGGACTTGCAAAAGGTACATTGTGATTGGAAATTTAAAAAGATGACTTAATTTTTTTAACTCTACATATTGATTTTTTTTTCATTTTATTCTTTCTTACCTTTTTAATGAAATACTTTTTTTCTTTAAAAAGCAGGGTTTTTTTTTTCATGTTTTTGCTATACCAATGAATATGATGTGAGATAAACATAGTGGGAAAAAGCTGATAGTAATGATAGTACTTTGCAATAAATGTGCTACTAAATCTTGTCATGTTTTAATGCTTTTTCATGAAAATATCATTTTGTTTAAATTAGTTATTACCATGGAAAATGCATTGTTACGAAGTAACCATGACAACAGAAAATTGTGAGTTTTAATCTAATTAAAGAGACATGTTTATATTGACATATTTAAATGTTTACAGCGTATTTTATGTTTAATGAAGAATACAAGTTCTTCTACATAAAATAATTTATTGCCATGGTAATGGCTGAAGACATCATTTAGAAAAATGGCAACAGATGGATTTCTCTTCAGCACCCCTAAAATAGGGGAAAAAGCACAAAAAGTCAAACTCTACAGAAAATTTTAAGAACACCCCAATACTGTCACAACTTGCCGTCTACTACACGGCAGTACTTGTTATATTATACAGTCTACGATTATTATTTAAATGCACATCATTTCATTCTAGCTTGATCAGCAGCAAGTCAAATTGTGGAATTGCATTTACCCAACTTGACGTCACTGCTCACAATATAATGATTTTGATCCTTGCTGCACGAGTCACACGACTGCACCAATCATTGACCAGTGTTAACATAGATCATTTGCATCAGCATTCAATTCAAAAGTTTAATTCTTCTCCCAAAACATCATTCTAGAATCTTGAACAGACATATTCCTATTGTACAGCACACATGCTGAACCAAAATATAATTGCATTCAATTCAAGTTTCTCATTCCAATTCACATTAGGACTATGGTGGCGAGAAATGCAATCCGGTTCATGATTTTTTATGACACACAAATATGGATGTACATACCTCTGACTCAGAATCTTTCTTTTTCTTGCTCTTCTTCTTTTCTTTGGCCATGACTCTGTTCAGCTCTTCCTTGACACTCGACATGATCTCTTTGTTTTCTTTCGGCGAGGGTGGCTGAGAGATAGATCACACAGTCATATACGTATGCATAAGTAAATGATTAAACGATATAAATGAATGACTGAATGTGACCAAGCATCGCAAAACCAACAAAAAGTTGCACGCCCGATTTTATATGAGGACTCAGAAAAGGTGAATTGGTTCACCCTGGTCAATCTTTCGTTTTTAATATTTGCTGAAGAGTAATTCTTCTTCTACCTAAACCCATTTTAGGATCATAAAAGGAATGGAATAAAGCACTTTGGCTACATTGTTTTTTCTTTCAGGCTTTCATGAACATATTTCTTGTACAATGTGATTAGGTTTGTCCATTTCACACTCTTCACTTTCAACTTAAACTTTTGAAAAGATGATGCCACTGCTTTGAAAGTTAGTAATAGTCATGAACAAAATAAAGTGACAAAACTCAACACAGGTGTGAATTGTTGATATAGTGGCTGTCTACAAAGACCACCTCTGCTGTTTCCTTTGTGTGGACATTTTGAACAGGTTTGACAACACTATAAATAAACTGGTTGTCACATATGTCCCCCCCCCCCCCCCCTTTGTATGCAGGGGCAGCAATATTCACCCGTGGTAGATCAATGACATCCAGACCAACATCTCCACATGGTTTGGCAGGCTCCTCTGCCTGGTTGTGAAACTCCTGCAATGTCATTGGCTGTGGCTTCTCCTTGCCCTGCAGGTGTTTTCTCCTCTCCTTGCGATTCATTGGCTGCACGAGGACAGGCTCCTCCTCCAGGGCTGGGCCTACCTCCTCCATGAACTGTATAAAATAAAATATAGCACAGGAGCACAGTTGCTGCATGTTTGGTTCTTTCTTGAAGTATCTATAAGTCAGTTGTACAAGTTTTGTGTAGAGTCAGTCTATTATCAAGGCTTGCCTCTTTTAGGTAATTTACAATGAATACCAGAACCTCATATCAACATTGTGAATGCATGTGAAAGTTCCAAAATCTTCATTATATACACTATAACACCAATACACAAATTGTGCAAATTTTTGCTCTGTTTTCACATTGATGTTGTTGTTTTCTTCCTTCACTGAAATCTGTCTGAATCTTGTGGCCAAACTGCAGTGCTCACTCACATCCCAACAAATTTCTGACACTTGGTCTCACTTACGGTTGGATAAGCTTTCTGATCTCTTGAAATACAACCCAATGTTACAAACAGACTTGCTTTACTGATACTCGGTAAAAGCCTTTCATTGACAATACCTTGGGCTGGTTAAGACTAAAAACCAAAGTCGATGTAAAATTTCCAAAATCATAATTTTCCACTGGACGCAAAGCACATTGGTACTGTAAAAGTGGAAATTTTCGCGGTGTTGAAATTTTCGCGCATTTCGCGCAATCAGAAACTAGCGCGAAAATAAAAGCACACAAATATTTTTGCTTACCATATTTCACTCTTTTCCGGCCGAGTGCAAAAAATTAGTCGCGCGAAAATATCCACTTTTACAGTATGTTATGCCTAGTTCTAGAGTATAGCACTGGGGCAAAAAAACAAACAAACAACAAACTAAAAAAGTGCTGTCTTGAAAGGTTCTGTTGATAATGAGAAAACAAAATAATGTCTAACACAAGTGCATTAGAACTCCTATGCTTAACATCAAATTCACACCCTCTACCTTTTTCTGCCTTTCAAACTCCATCTTGCTCTGAAGAAGGGCCCTCTGTATATCCCGTTGGTACTGGTTATCTATGAACTGGGGAGATTGAAAGATTGGCAATGCTGAACATCCACAGACATACTGATGATAAACCACATTCAACTGATTTGCAAGTACACTTTGTACATTCTGTGATAGGACCGAGTTATTTGGGATCTACTTTTCAATACCTACGCTACAAGTCGGCATCACTGCAAAATGACCAAGAGTTTTGTGTGCTCTTTCAAAATCCAAATTGACTATGAAGACTATGCAAGCAGTCTACACTGGTGAAGTTATCAGGTGATTTGCTGGGTTGGAAAAATCATGACTTGCTTGTGTTGATTGTATACGTAGCATGCTGTATTTATTGCTTTGTTGTTGTTGTTGTTGTTGTTGTTGTTGTTGTTGTTGTTGTTGTTAAAACAGGGCATAGGAGTCACTGGCAAATACCTATTTAGCATACAAAAAATAGCATTGCCAGTAACACCAATGTAACATACCGTAAAAGTGGAAATTTTTTTAGTATTTTTTTCTACCGCCTCGCTGAGACAGGAAATTTCACATTGTAAATCTGCAGAATCAAAATATATAATAGTTTATACTTATATAACAAGTGAAAAATGTTTGTGCTATCACATGGAGGCCTACTTCTCTGCTTCAGTTTAATGTCGCAGAAAATATTCAAAAATTTCCACACCATGAAAAGTGTCAACTTTTTTTCAGTACAGTCCAAGAATGCTCAATTGTGTGTAGTCACTGTAAGATTACAAATGCATTCACCCAACATTAATACATGTACTCTAAATTTCAGCGAGTACTAAAAATAAAATACTATTTTTTCTCTCTGAACTGAAATTCATGAAGTTGTGGACAGTATACTCCTATTAGTAAACCCTACTTTGAGCTTTAGGTTGATGCTAAATCAAAATTTGATGTCTTTACAGGAAGTTTGGTAACAAATTAAACATTCCCATTATAAGGCATTTTACTTGAAACCCTCACAAACCTATGGTCTTGCAAATTTCTATAACATTGTGCAGGCTCCATATCCCCATTCTATTACCGTGGTAGTAAAGACATGGGTAAACCAATGTTACATAAAGTGACATTTCATGATCTCATGGAAACCAGAACCTTATCTGGAGATTCCAGATATGGGTGGTTAACCCTTTGTGCCCAAACACTTACTAGTAACTTGCCAAGCTTTTCATCACTGTTCAGTAATAAATCCAAGCTTGACCTTGTTGTCAAGTTTGCAGGCCCACTCAAGTGTAGCAATGTGTCTCAGTCTATTGAGGAAGGCCATTGTGACATGATAGGGATTAAGTGGATTAGGTAATCTCTATTCACTGACAATTAGTTAAAGACAGCTGTGCTAATAGGTGAGGAAAGAACTCCAGCGTGCACTTCAATAAGCAAAAAAAGCATGTTATAAACAGGGTCAAGTTGGATCATGTTCAGAGCTGCCAAGTCTCACGCATTCTGCGTGAGACTCAAGCATTTAGGGTCTGTCTCACGATCTCACGCATGGCACCCATTTTTCTCACACATCTGGTGAAGTCTGCAATTTGGGCCAAAAATAAGGAGCATAGCTCAAAGGATTAAAGTGATAGTTGCAATTGAAGGTATTTTTCCCTTTTGCCTTTCAAAATTAGTAAAAAATAGTCACTAAAGTATGCACCAGATCGCATCACTAAAACTAAAAGCTAATAATTCAAAAAAAGCTCCCTACCATGGGAGTGGGACACCCTCCTCGTTCGCGTGCGCATGCGCGCGAGCGCCGAGACGCCGAGTCATAAAAATCTCACTCATAAAAGTTTTTTGAACTTGGCATCTCTGCATGTTCTGTGGGTTAAGTTTGATATTTACATAATGTTACAACTGAAGACAGTTTATCCAATATACATGTAGCTACCTAGATAGCTACCTATTACAGTATGGTCAAAAACATTAGTCAAAATTGTTCATTATGCTGAAATGTGATGGCATCCTTGTGACAAAAATTTGGAATTTTGATTTACCCTGCAGAGGAGAATGCCAGGACTGATTACATTAATGTATGTGTACCACAGACCCAATTTATTTGATGATTTGAAGTTACATCAAAGAAAACAAGCAGGAGAAAAAGTGAGACATAAAATGACAGTACTGGGTTCAAATTCTGATTTCCTGACTACTGTTAACAGCTGCTGGGATACTTAGCGAAAGAGTGTTGGTTACCTCTTGGTCCCGGTCTTGCCACTGTTCCCAGTCCCTGGCTGTTGTGGGCGGGGATCCAATCTTCAGGACTTCTGGCCTTGTACTGGGAGGACTTGATGCCAAAGCTTTGGGGACACTGGAAATCTTGGTGAAGGCCATCTCTCGGAGCTGTAGTGTTGTCAAGGGCATACAAAAACATCCCAAACCATGAAAAACTATCACTTGAAGAATGGCTGTAATGCAAACCAACAATGTCAAAGAGGTTATGATGACATAAAAAGATTACATCTCACACTGATTCACTGCTATAATGAACATCTGTGCTCAATGAACAAACTCTGGGGCATTCATTAAAAAACCAGCTCTGTTCTACACTCAATCCTCTCTTTGTTGACATGTTTGTTTGTATCTTTGATGACTCACATTCATATTTAAGTGTATAATGCTCCCCTTCTGCCATGATATATCACATTCCAAAGGCTACTAGAAGACTTTTACAAGCATCTACAATCATGATTTATCATTAAAAAAAAAGAGTTAATTCTTATGTGGATGAATATAAGGGTGAGACTGGGTTGAACATTGATAAAGGTTTTGGGTGAGAGATGAAAGTTCCAGAACCTGTAATTCTCACAATTTCCCAGAAACTAGCACGAGACTTTCACCGACTTGTAACTATTTTGTTGGGCTCCCTTGACGAAGGAAAATGTGCACTGCTGTACGACTGCTGACAATGGATTGTCAAAGGCAGATCTGGGCAAACACTATGCACCCATCAGAGGACAGTTGACAGACCGACCGCAGACAGGCAGGTCTGTGCACATACATAGGCCAACACATCCATGCGACATATTTATCATCATCAGAGGTTGTCAGCAACGCTATACACCCATCAAGTGCCAAAAAGGTCAATAAAGGAGCATGTGCTTGGGTTGGAACTATCACTATCATATCAATACCATAGTTTCAACTTGTCTACATTTTTAGATGTGCTTCCAGAATTTTATCCAGAACAAGAGGTCGAAGCTCAATAGACTTTTGTTTTGTATCAAACTTCAAGGGGTATAATGCGCACGGAATAAATCGTCGTTTTGTTTTTTTAATATATTTGTACAACAAACAGATGACGGGCTTGAACATGCTTTAACTTGGTCGACCTTTTAACCCAGGGGCGCTCCTTCACACAGTGCTCACGTGCGGGACTGTCGCAGTTTATAGGTTGACCTCTGGTAAAAATGCCTGGCATGTGCAATGTTAGACAGAAAAATCTGTCTGTCTGGAGGAGTCTTTCATTTTTTTTTTTTGACTTTATCAGCTCTCCTGCATAGACATAGGCCTATAGGAGGGGATTCCGTGAAGCCAGACCCATTCTCCACGGAATATAGACTTCTATCCCCGACGACCAGATACAGACCGATCTTTTGGTCAAGTGTAATGTTACAAGTAAAGCAAGCCGCCCATAATTCGACGCGCCCCAAAATTTGACCGCCCGCTACATGTAAAACTAAAAAGTAAAACCTACCTAACGGTAGGTGTAGTTCTATGCATTTTGCGTGTGGTCAAATTTTGGCACGGGAGGTTGAACCTTGGACAATTTGCTTTACACTACTACACTGACTGTACTACTGTGCACTGCAATGTAGATTTTAACGTTTTAGAAAAGGCGGCACTGTATTGTATATTGTTAGTTAACTGGCCACGGGGAATCCCCACTGAGCACATGATGCTGCTGATGATTACACTACAGTCAGTCCCTACTGCACTGGGCTGTTAGTACATGCAAAACCTGTAAACGCGTAACGGTTAAAAGAAATTCTGACTTGTTAGTAAGCTTGTGAATAGTAGTGCAAATATTACACCTGCAGCAAGACTCAGGAGGATGCAGAGGGGCAAATAATATGCCCAACATCAAGGCAAATCACGGTAAATTGATGGGATTGCCAAACAAAGCAATAACCAGGGACTGATAAGTGCCCTCCTTTATCCTCAGTTCAGCCCATCACGCATTAGTAAACTAACGGTTAGACCTCTAGTCTCTACCTCAGCTTTGGCCGAACTCTGCTGTTGCGCCTTCTTCTTTTTCTTATTTTTCTTCTTCGCTGTTTCTACCGCCAATTTCGCCTCTTTCTCTTTCCTCTGGTTCATTGCCAACTCCTCACCAGAATCTAGCTCTGGCGGCGAGTCATCGCCATCGATTTTCAAAACACCAAATCTGGAAGAGAGTTGCATGGCTGCCATGATTGTCACTTTGCTGGTTTTCGTCCGGTCAGATCAAGTCGTCGAAGTTGCACTGACTGGACCGAGGGGTTTCGATCCAGGTAACGGAACAAAGTCACTGGACTATCAAATCAGCGAAGATTCGCCCCAGTCACCAGTATCACTCTAAAGTCAAACTGATCCAAGCGATGCAGTACGCCTACTAGAATCTACTGTTATGACTGAACTAGTTGTAACTGTCTCAGCACTGAAGACATGAGAACACGTTAGAAAGAGAAACAGTACAGCTGAGCTTTTGTTGCAACATACACATAGCTAGCGCATACAGTACGGCGAAAATTGCACTTGATAAATCCGAAGCACATTGCACAATACATTTTTTGCACTCTCTGCGGATCGACCTAGGAGCACTTCTCTTACTAGCACTGCCAATACTATCCCACCACACCACAGGGTGCGTTTGGTTGACAAACACATGTGTCGCGATGAAAAATCGCATTGCGTGCGCGTGCAAACTTCCCACTTGTGTGTTGTTGTTGAGACAGGGCAGAAAGGAAGAACGCCATCTGCGGCAATTTTGAGTTTGTTTCGCCAGCCTTTTGCTTCCGTGAAAGTGATTGATTTCGATGATTAATTCACCGTTTGCTATAGTCCAGAAATTCCATACAGTGTTCCATTGTACTTTTTTTGTACTATCAATCATCTACTTAACGGTTGCCAGGATTATGGCTCCATTTCATACTAGGTTGCAGTGATAGCAACTATCGTAGAGCAATGGCAAGTGTTATGGTAACTTATCAAGAATTCCGCTTCGTTACTGGCTTTTGCTATAGAAGTTGCTGCATAATATGGCAAGAATTGCAGTTATTCCAACAACTTTTATGAAATGAGATAGTAAAGGAGCAAGAGGAGTGCAGTTTATATGACTTACAGGGGAATGATACCCAATATTACGTGCACTGACTGAATGCATCAATATTACTAGAACACATCAGTAAAGTTTTAAGAAAATCGGAGAATTTGTTCAAAAGTTTGTCACGTCACTTTAGGACAGTGATAGAAAGAAAATAGAGAGAATTCCACATTTTTTTTTTTGTCAATGAAAAACAATCATAATAAATTCCGTCGAATTGGTACTGGCATACGTTAAAGGGTATACTACACCTCATGCTTTCTGAAACAGGAAAGTAAATTGCTCTTTATTCATCATGCTAGAAAAATGCAACCTATTAATGAATTCTCTTTAATATATTTTTCTGTGACGTCACTGTAAAACTGTTTTAGTCTTCTTATCCAGCGATGGTGGATGAGAAAAATATAGTAAACTATGTAAGTTTGGAATGGAATGTCCGATTTCCCTCAAACCCTGCTGTGTTCTTCTATAATATTGCCGCATTCACCCAATCCACAAATATATCTGGGTATAGAATATCATTCCCTTTAATACTTTTTATACGGTTATTTTAGTCTAAATAATACAGACGTCAAACAAGCAATATGGGGGATGTAAACGTATCTTTCCCCTCTATAGTGTTTAAGAATCCCATTCCAAAAATGATTCAACAAAACATAAACATTCGCTGTATCCATTTAGAATTAGACGTTGATGACGTCATGGGGACTAAAAGAGCTGTGTATAACACTCAGAGAGCAGGAGAGAGAGAGAGAGAGGGGGGGGGGGGGGGGGAGGAAAGCAATAATTAAAGGGGACTTTACCCCAAACATATCAGGGATGAATTCAATGAATGTAGAAATACATATGTAGAGTGTATAGAACATATCAGTGAAGTTTGAGTTGAGTTAAAGTTCAGTTATCAATCAGTTAAAAAAAAAAAAAATATGCATCTTCAAATTGCTGGTTATTATGCCATCAACGCTGGATAAACGGGCAGGGTACAAAAATGTGGGATGCCGTAGTGGGGAGCGATGTCAGGAAATTACAGAATGAATTCCACATTTACTTTCTACCAGAATGAAGGAGCATGCTCATAACTTACCTCCATCAAAAGATATTACTCTTAACTTTATGTTAGCAATAATATTAGTCGCGGATGGGCACACTCAAGTGATTAAAAAAAAGAGTTTTGTTGTGTATTGTGTTTTTTGTGTGTGTATGTAGTCTTCTTGTTCAGGGATGGCGGCACGTGGATTATAACTTTTGAACGAAAGGTATGGTTTTCCTAAAACGTCATTGATGTGTTCTAATATGTTTGCAATCATGAACTCACGTTGTGTTTAGGGAAAATTCCTCTTTAATCATAATGACTCACAGGCAATAATGAATAACGCCCATGAAAATATGATTATGAAATGGAAAACAGTAAATGATGGTATGAAATACATCTACCCCCCCCCCCCACAAACACACACACCCAAAACTGAATCAAGGGGCGACCAATATTGTACAGAGGCGGATTAAATATTCGATTGGTCTGTACGCTCATCTCTGTAACCACTGGTCAAGACTTGATGGTTTCTTGGATAACAAAATTAATGATAAACCAAATGAATGCTAGTGTCCTTATGACATCCAACGTCGTCAGTGTTCTGGGTCGTTGTCCCTGAATCTGTCTTTGGAATTCCTGTCTGACCCATGCACTCCACTAAGCAATACTAAAATAAGAGAGAGAGAGAGCGCATGGCAGAAGAACGACTTTCTAGCTCAGAGGGTCATTCATGTTTAGGGATCAGAGGGCAAAGGCACATCATTCCCCGTAATTTGGTGTGGTGCTTTGGGGATGGAGAGTGCATGGAACTGACCACTATATAGCTATAGCAGCAGAAATGAAGAGTTTGTTTGCAAAAACCGATAAGTCCATATTTGCCAAAAGGAGATATTTGCGATTAAAGGTCAAGAAAAATAAAGAGAATAATAAGAAAAAATTTGCTTCTTTTGACCATAACTTCAAAAATGTACCTTTATATGTAGTGACCAATATATCATTTAAAAGGTATTATTTTGTACTTTATGGCAGAGACCGTACTTCAAAATATTCAAAAATGGACTTATCAGTTTTTGCGAACAAACTCTTCAAATTAACCAATGTCAAAAAAACTCATAAATCCCCAAGACCAAAAGACTTTTCTTGGGAGAGGAGGATTGACCAAAAAAAAGAAGGAAATCCATATACCGCTGGAAGCAAAATAAAAGGTTTCATAAACTCCAAGAAGGGAAAAAAACTGAGCATGTTGACGTCACGGGGTGACTAGGAAAACGATTGCAGTGTTTAGTTTTCTTTCACTTTATATCCCTTTATTCTTTCTCGTATGTGCTAGTAGCCATCTGGGCTACATACATATCATTCGTTAAACGCAAATCAGATAATTATTCTACGTGGTAAGCTGCTAAAACTCATCGCCGCCACCATCGTCAGCTGCAATAACATCATCATCATCACTCATTCCTTCTTTTTTCTTCTTTCTCTCCATTGTTTTTACTTCTAATCTGTTCTTCTCCTTCCTCTACTTCAAAATGTAGATAATATTCTTTGCGTGCATAAGTTGTAAAAACAATGTACAGCAGTGCAATGGACTAGACATGAGATTCCGAATTTTTGACTAAATTTTGATAAGATGAGTAGACTCGGCAAAGCTGGAATGGCAAGTTAATTCAAATATCAATTTGTCCTGAAATTGAGCAAAGATAGACTCATACAATTCAAATTCGGCTCTGCTCGTATAAACTTCGGTTCATTCATGAGGGCATCTTTAGCCACTGTATGATCTCAGATGGAGTGCCTTATTATAGGCTCCGGCAGCAAGGCAGCAAAATCTTTGGCAAACCCAACCGCCCCCCCCTTAAAAAAGAGCACGAAGATCTTGAGATGATTCATTTTATAATAAAGATTCACATCTCCGTGTAGCTCTCTAGTGTGGTTCTGGTGTGATCGTGTGACTTTTTATAGGCGTCGTATTTGCTTCGGCTCCTGATTGGAGTTTAACAAAGTTCGTGCCAACTTCGTGCGAGACTGTAAATTCCTTATTCGTATTGCCATCTTGTGTCGATTTCGAGACAGTGTGACGTCACTTTTCTGAATGATACTTTATTGTACGTAAGAGTCATTGTAAAACAATGAGGCAGCAGATGGAATTGCTGTGGGGGGTTTTTTCGGACTCAATTCTCTCTTTTTTTCATGCAAATGTAAAAAAAAAAAAAAAAAAAAAATGACTCCTTTAACACCCAATTTGGAAAGAATGGAGAGGTGGGGTTACCTTATCAACTGCTCATTAATGTTTGTAGGGCCTCTTGTCCCGATGTCTTCTACGCTAAGTGAAAAAAAAAACTGCGAGAATGAATAAAGATAGACATGATATATGAAAACCTGACCGCTGAGTAGAATGATAAGTCACGTGTAGTGACAAATGCAATGTACTTGGAAAAAATAAAGCATTGATGAAATAATGCTAATTCATTCTATTTCCGTGTCACTCATAATCAAGTCACCTAAAATCCAATTCTTCGAGAGGAAAATGTTGTCGGGGTCAAAATTTTATTTTCTTTACACCTACTAGTCTTTCCGAAATGATACAGAATTAAACGCATTTTCAAGCGACTGAGAAGGTTACTAGTACACTGCATGTGTATCTCGCCCACAACGGTACGATCGCTCACACAGTTCACAGGTTGCCAACAAAAGAAAGATAATAATTTTTTTTTTCTGAATGCACATTCTCTGAAACACTTCTATTGACTTTTCAGTCTGTGCGTTCACTTGGAAATGATCTGACAAGGATCGAAAATGTGCGAACAACAAGAGCTGAAATCGTGAATTCAGTGCGAAAAGTATAGAAATCAGGTGGGATCTTTTTTATCTGGTATAACACGAAGTTCACCCAGTGAACCAACACCTGCTCAAAAACCGAGACCAGTGCGCGAGTTGATATCACGTATACGTTCATCGGATATTTTGTGGACAAAATCCAATTATTTAGAAGGCGTTTAGGAATTTCACGTCGTGGTTTGATGTTCGTATATGACCATTTCTATATCACCATTGAGTCACCGCGATGTCATTCTGTCTGTACTGCATGGAATGAGAAGACATGGAATGAACGTGCTATGGACTCTGGTGGCCCAGTTGAAGACCTGATGTGCTGCAGTTTGAAGTAATAGTTGTCTATTATTAAGCTGTCACGTAAGAATGCCGTCCGTCGCTTCTCGCAGACTCGAGTTGTTCACAGCGATCCAGTCGTTAGACCTGCTCCAGGTCCAGACCCTGTTAGCCAAGAAGGAGGGTTTCGGTGAAGAATGGGACTTCCGAGACTCGGAACGGCGATCGGTCTACGCCCATGCCATTCAAGTCGGGGTGTGCGGTAAATAATAATCATTAAAGTATTCGATACCAGCCATTTTTCCTAAACTTGCCCAACCAAAAGTGAAGTACAAGCGGTGTTACCTTAATTAGTTATCATAGTAACCCAGGGCATGCAGAAAAAGAATTGTTCTCGTGAGAATACGAAGTTAAAACGAATAAAACGAATAGATAACAGGGAAGACTCTATCATTAAAACAAATGAATAGGATGTCCAATAGACATCTATTAATTTCCCCATGGCTGTACCTTTCATAATATTTTCATCGTGATTAATATTCTTAGCATCAATATCATTATCACTTGCATTATCATCACTGTTGTCATTCGTCATAATCACTATCATTTTCATTATCATCATTGTTCTCGCCATCATCATCAGCAACATGATCAACAATAATATTGTGGTTATAGACGCTACAGAAGCACTCGAAGAAGAGCGCAAACCTCCGCCAATACTAGCCGTAGGCCTAGGTATATGGTCACCTGCCAGCATCATAGAACTGCGCACACAGCATTCATTAAAAAAAAAATTCTGATTCAGATTATCACCAAAAATTTATCACCCTTTACTTCTATCACGACGGACCTATATACCCTGAAAATTTGATCAAAATCTGTTTGTGTAACTTTTCGAGTAATTTATTGTTAACAGATAAACAACAAGCACGCACAATAATGCCTGCAAAGGCATAATCTCCTTGCATGCCTGACGTCAAGACTGCGTACATTGGATGTTCTGAAAATGCAAGAGACACCACAATATCCAAGTTATACAGCCGTACCTACTCGAGTTCGGAGGGATATGGATGTTACAGATGTACCTGCATTGCCAACATTGAGGTCGTACTATCAGTATGCTGAGAAAAAAAGAAAGAAAGAAAAGAAAAATAAATTGCGCTGTCAATCTACCGAGTGGAACAATGAAGTTCTGGTGCATTTTTTTCTTTTGTTTATTTTTGTTTGCTCGTTTTCACGCAATCGCTCATTCATCTCTTTCGCTCTGAACCTTTATGTGTATCGTCATGTAGCTACCGAATATAAACAACTTGTGATGACTTTGTCTGTAATACAAACGAGAGGTGTTGTGGAATACGTTAAGTCAAAAAGAACTGATGTTAACAAGTCATAGGCCTCTGAAGATTTAGTGATAAAGCGTGTTTTGTCATCGATTCAAGGTTGCTTTTAAAGTACGCTTGTGCCCAGACTTTCCTCGTATTCGTGTTAGGCATGAATCGTTCCCGTCTGCTAACTAAATTGTCGTGCTTCTAGAAACAGTAGGCACTACAGATCACAGAAAATCAAACTCACACAGCGTTATGATAATGTGATGCATTGAGTCAATACAGTTCAGTTCAGTTCAGTTCAGTTTTTATTTCTGCATTTCAAAATCAATACAAATCCACAAATCAACAAAATACTTACATAGTCATTTACACAGCTAATATTCGTAACGTTTGGATCTTACATACATTTTTTTTTTTCAAGAACGAATATCATATGATTATGAAAGGAAGCAATAGGAAATGATAAAAATGAAATGCAGGGGACCATCATCATAAGCTAAGCTTGACGAGGAAGATGGCCCCAGGTAAAGAGATACATAAAGAAAATCTTGCCACTCACTGAGTGGGGGGTAATTGTGCAAAGGGCACAACGAAGAGATACATAAAGAAAATCTTGCCACTCACTGAGTGGGAAGTAGTAATTGTGCGAAGGGCGTGCGGTGCAGTGCGGTGTGCATTGTGTTGGGATGAATCTTGGTTTGTACGTTGAGTGTACAAAGTGTTATTTTGTGTATCAGTGTGATGAGGTGAATATTACAAAGTGTTATTTTGTGTATCAGTGTGATGAGGTGAATATTACTTCAGTTATGGCCGTGAACTCATTGTTTAGGGTGTTTGTTGACCAGGTGGTATGAATATTTTTATGTGTCAGAAGTATACTGGATTATGAGGGTGTTTTTTAGTTCTCGTTTAAAAATGTTCAACGACGTACGTTGTTTTAAATTAGGGGGTAAAGAATTCCAAATATCTGGTCCATTGTGCTTTAAAGATTTTTGAGCTAAAATGATTCTGGGGTTTTCGAGATGGTAATCGGACGACTGACGTGTTGGATATGAATGAACGGTGAAATTTGGAGTGAAGAAGCCATCAAAAATTTTTGGAAGACAATTAAATGTATATTTATACATAAAAACAGCAGTTTGAAAGGTGTGAAGATCCTCAATTTTCAATGTTTTTAGTTGATGAAATAGGGGATTGGATGGGGATAAGTAACGGGAATTGGTAATCAAACGTACAGCACGTTTTTGGAGAGTAAGAATTGGATTAATTTTAGTTGAGCCACAGTTTCCCCAAACGATATTGCAGTATGTGATATGTGGTAAGATCAATGCATTGTATAGAATAGTCAGGGAATTTTGAGAAATGAAGTTTTTCAGTCGATATAAAATTTCTACAGTTCTTGAGACAGACGTGTGGATATTATGAATGTGATCGTTCCAAGTTAAACTCGAGTCAATTGTGATTCCTAAAAATTTAGTAGATCTTACTTCAGTTAAAGATAATCCATCAATATTGATATTATAACTGCTGTTAATGTTCTGTGAAGCAGTAGGTTTGAAACGTATAAAATTTGTTTTAGAGACATTAAGGGATAATTTATTACATATAAACCATCGGGAGACTTTGTCTATTTCCGTGTTCAGAGTATTAAACAGTGTTTCGAGGTTCTCATGGGAGTAAAAAATATTAGTATCATCCGCAAAAAGTATAAATTTAAGAGTTTTTGATGTATTTATTATATCATTAATATATACAAGGAACAGTAGGGGGCCAAGAATTGATCCCTGGGGAACACCACATACAATATTAGAATTCGGAGATTTAGATGACTTAAATAGTACATATTGCTTTCTGTTGGATAAATAATCAATAATCCAAGAAAGTGCTAAACCACGAATACCATATCTTTTTAATTTGTAAATTAATATATCATGATCTATGGTATCAAAAGCCTTTGATAAATCCATGAAAATTCCTATAAAATGTTTTTTATTTGCAAAAGATTCAGTAAATTAATATATCATGATCTATGGTATCAAAAGCCTTTGATAAATCCATGAAAATTCCTATAAAATGTTTTTTATTTGCAAAAGATTCAGTAATCTTATCTAACAATTGAATTATAGCTAAATCGGTGGAATGGCCCTTTCTAAATCCAAACTGATTAGGTATAAGTAGGTCATTTACATGAAGAAAAATGTACAGGCGTTTATGAATAATTTTTTCCAGAATTTTAGAAATACTAGGTAATAACGATATTGGTCTATAATTTGTTAAAAGAGAAGGGTCGTCTTTTCTTTTGAAAATTGGAACTACTTTCGCAATTTTTAATGAGTTCGGGCATATTCCAGAAGACAGTGAAAGATTGAAAATGTAAGATAAAGGTGTGGTTATTTGTTTGATGATTTTCTTCAGTATATAAACACTTATTTCATCATGGCCACTAGATCTACTTGGCTTTAATCTGTTAACAATCTCCAGTATTTCTTCCTCATCTGTTGGGGTAAAGAAAAGGGATTTGTCGCAGTTTGGTGGAAGAAATTCAATAAAGTTTGAATGAACATGTTTGTTTTTTATTTTTGAAGCTAATTGGGGGCCAATATTAACGAAGTATGAGTTAAAAGCATCAGATATTTCATCAGGGTTTATGAGTTCTTTGTTGTCATTATAAAAAACGGACGATGTTTCCTTATTATTTTTACCTGTTATTTCATATATAGTTTCCCATAAACCATTTACGTTATCCTTTTGATTATCAAACTTATCGGAATAATACATTTTACGAGAAATACGAATCAAATTACTGAGTATATTTCTATACTTTTTGTAATCTGTAAAATGTTTTGTATTGTGGGTAGTAATCGCCAGTTTATACAATTTATTACGGGTTTTTATTGAATTGATGATTCCCTTTGTAATCCAGGGATGTTTGTTCTTTCTGCGTGTTTTATGATATAAAACGTTGCTCCTTGTACATGATTTTCAGCGTATTTCGTTGGTATACTGTACTCCCTTTGGCTATGTCATTTTAATGGCATTCCAAGATATAAGTGCATAATGTATCTATATAAATATACACAATAAGATTTGTATTATATTGGTACATTGCTGGAGAACACAGTAAGATTTGTTTATGTTTATATATTGCAGATGTATCAGCATGATTACAACGTCATACTGTGTTGGGGAGAACGTCATACTGTGTTGTATGACGTCATACTGACACAACTTGACACAACGTCATACTGTTTTGGGGAGAACACAGTAAGATTTGTTTGTTGGGGAGAACACAGTAAGATTTGGAGAACACAGTAAGATTTGTTTATGTTTATATATTGCAGATGTATCAGCATGATTACAACGTCATACTGTGTTGGGGAGGTCAATAAATTAATGTATACGGCAATTTTGAGTGTATACCTCGCTTTTTAACAATATTGAGTACAGACATAATCATACAGTAATCTACAAGAGTAACAGGGAGTTCTGCCACAATAAAAAAAAAAAAAAAGAAGCAGTATGCACGTTTTGACAAAATGGGTCCTATTGGGCAGGACAATAGCATCCTTTACAATAATATCATTGTCTATTAAGGTAAAGTTTATCACATCAATTGACCAGATCATGCAGTACGATCTAATTTAAGGTCATTGCAGCATTGATTTGTTTTACGGGGGGGGGGGGGAACAAGCAACGATAAAAGAAAGCTCTTCCACATAATAAAGACATTCGTCGTGGATTTGTGCTCAAACATGCGACAAATGATATAAAACGTTGTTCGTTGTACATGATTTTCTGCGTATTTCGTTGATATACTGTACTCCCTTTGGCTATGTCATTTTAATGGCATTCCAAGATATAAGTGCATAATGTATATAAATATACACAATAAGATTTGTATTATATTGGTACATTGCTGGAGAACACAGTAAGATTTGTTTATGTTTATATATTGCAGATGTATCAGCATGATTACTACGTCATACTGTGTTACTACGTCATACTGTGTTGGGGAGGTCAATATAGCTAAGAGGTCAATACAATGATATACCAAAATACTGCCCTTCTTTTCTTCTACTCAGGAATGGTATCGACGTTTATAGAACACGAAATACCTCTCGGAGACGCCCTGCTACGAGCAGCCGATGCTTGTCTTGAAGACATCGTGCGCATCATCATCAAACATCTCAAACAGGGCTTGCCGAAGGTTGGAGACAGACGTTAGATGGCGCTCTTTCACTTTCTGACGCCCTCCTCCTCCTCGTCCTCCTCCTCCTCCTCCTCCTCCACCATTACCACCAGGGGCCTGTCTTATAAAGACTTGTGATAGAAATCAATCACAAGTTTTTTGTGTGCTGCAATGCAAGTTGCGATTGATTTGGGGACTTGTGATTGATTTGAAGGCTTTATAAGACGGGGCCCAGACCTCTTCCTCCTCCTTCTCCTTTTCATTCTCCTCTCCTTCCTCGTCTCTTACTTTGTTCGCACATTTTGATAAGTTATTACGATTGGAATAGAAATTTCCAAAGACAATAACAATACGTGCCTAGCTTTTGCTTCACTGAACCACTAAATGAATCATTATTATCACTATCAAACGGGGGTGGGGGACCAAAGGCCAATATCATTATTTGCTTTGTAACGCATTCCCTGCTATTAATCAACCCATCACTCTTGTGGCAACTATCTATTGTGTACACTTTGTAAAGCTAGGAATTTGTCTGACCTGTAGTTATTCTGATGTTTGGGATACGAACTGAGCAGTGGTATTTTCATCATCGTACTTTATTATTGGGGTATGGTATTTTTGACGTCGATTAGTTTACTTCGTCATATAAGCGTGATACATTGTATGTACCACCAGGGATTTTTTTTTTTTCAAACACACCGAGAATAAATTAAAATTATTTTTATTGAAATCTTATAACATCCAACCGAGTTAGTTTACCTTTATCATCTCAGTCAAGTCATCATTCTTTTTTACATAAATCCTCCTTACAATTATGTTCCTGTCTGTGTTCTGAATATAACGATGTGTCTATTCTCTCTTTCTCCTGCATTCTTACCAACATAATTACATTGCATTATATTCAATCCAGCTTGTATTTCATCACTTATTTTACATTATGGAATCTAGATTGCTTGCATCCACGATTTCACGCGCTGTAGTTTTTCCCCCTTTTCCCCTTTTTTTTCTCTCTTCTTTTCTCTTTTTTTTCCCTTTTCTTTCTTTTTCCCTTCCCAATCATCTTGATGTCAGTTGACATCGGTTCGTTTCATTTTGTTTTATATTGCTGTCTTGTGTATTTTCTGAGGGTCCCATATCGTACAAGCTCTGCTTCTTAGTGGGACCCTCGACTTCCATTCTCATCCTTAGTTGACTTGTATTATACGCTTTATATATATATCAACAAAGATGTAATTGCATTTTTTTTCCATCTACTTCTCATTTACATATGTTCCTTGTCAAATTACATTCTGCAAGTATTACAAATATCCTGTACATATGCAATCTATATAATTTCTTTGTTCATTTGATGGAAGTGAAAATAAAGTTGAATCTTGAATCTTGAATCTGGAATCTGGAATCTTACGTGAACTGATAGAATTTATCTATTATTTCCAAATATGATACCGATGTCTATCAGACATTTTCATTACATTTTCATGAAAAAAGAAAGAAAGAAAGAAAGTACCTTTGTTTTCATCTTATTCGGTTTTGTTTTGTTTCGTTTCTTTCTTAAATTCTCATGAAAAAGAAAGAACGAAATAAACTACCTATGTTTTAATTTTTCGGGTTTTGATTTGTTTTGTTTCTTGTTGCATGTGCTGACTTTCCACCCAATCAGACCCTCTTTCTTGCTGCTCTCCTGTGCCGCTGCGAGAACGATGACTACCATCACGACATCACCCCGCTCATGGCCGCAGCCCACAGGAACAACTTCGCTGTAGTGCAGGTAGGTGACTCAAATCTACGTGATGGAGGACATCGGACAAAATTAATGGATGCGTATAGATCTGCTCTGCCGAGCCTTTGAATCCAGGGCCCGAATCCAGGGGCTCGTCTATGCACTAAGTAGGCCTACTTTTATACTGCCAGTGGTGACCATGAATTACCCTGATTACTGTAAAACGAGGAATGTTCGCGTGCCTTTAATTCCGCGAATTTCGCGAGAGCTAAGATTCGCGAAATAAGAATGCACGCGAAAGTTCTTGTCTACACTGTATGTATTGAATGTGAAAGGCAACTCGCGAATATTTCATGCCGCGGAAAAGGCCGTCGTCTCCAAGTCGCGAAAATTTCATGCCATGAAGATATCGTGTTTTACATACCCACAGAATATCCCTACGCGTGTAAATTATTTTCTTGTGGAGCTGGGGCAAGTCTTATGACAGGGTCGTCTGAATGATAAGTGAAGACACTGAAGAGGCTACTCGGGATGTATACGACTTTTTTTTTTCACTGATGCTTTAAACTAAATCCTACACTAAATACCATTGTATTTGCGATTTATATTTTCATTGTTTCCAGTGAAAATGTGTGTGTAATGCGAAACAGCGCATGCAACAGCACACAAAACGGATTCGACAACATTGAATCCCAAACCCTTTTTTTTTTCTGTTATGAAAGAAAAAAAAAAAGATGAATGTCCCGTGATGCAATTCAATATATCACGATTCATGATAGACAACACTATACACAATCTAATAGACTGTTTCGGCTATCTATGCATTCAGCTTTGTTCACCGAAGCTGCTCTGAACAACTTCAAATCTTGCCCTACCTCGCCAAAAAATGAGTTAATTTCTGCATGCCTAGGAAACTGAAATGGAGAGAGGAGGTGAATGAAATGGTTCGTTATGGGTTAGAGTTATCGACCTCGCTGTAAGAAAAGAAACATCAATTAATTGCAATACATTACAGAAGTGGTCAGTCTTCATAAACAATAATTATTCTATACTAGATTCTGGTCGAGGAGGGCGCCACCCTGAGCCAGCCACAGCAAGAAGAGGACCTCTCCGACCTCACAGAGAGTATCTTCGTGATGAACAAGTACCGAGCGCTGGCCAGCGAGGCGTACATGGCTCAGGCTTTCATCGACCCGACGTGCTTCGCCTTCGAGCTGTCCCAACGACTGCGCCATCTGGGAGACCACTGGGAAGCTCAGAACATGGAGTTCTGGGCGCTGGTGGAACGAGTGGAAAACTTCTCTCAGGAATTCATGGCTCAGTCGAATAAGGCTTCGGACGTAAGAACATCATTTTATTTTATTTTATATATTTTATTTTATTTTATTTTATTTTATTTTATTTTATTTTATTTTATTTTATATATTTTATTTTATTTTATTTTATTTTATTTTATTTTATTTTATTTTATTTTATTTTATTTTATTTTATTTTATTTTGTTTTGTTTTATTTTATTTTATTTTATTTTATTTTATTTCATTTCATTTTATTTCATTTCATTTCATAGCATGTTATTTCATTCCATTTCATGTCATGTCATTTCATTTTATTTTATTCCATTTCGTTTCATTTAATTTCACACACAGACGACAGTCATGACATACATCTACAGACACATACACACACACATCTATTTGATATTTACACATCTCAGACACAGTATGTCCCCCAAAAAAATTACAACGGATTTTCGCATTGATAACACCCGATATGATAAGACCGTCTAAAATTAATGTTATCTCAGGGTCGTGAAATACAACATCTTAGCTCTATTTTGCAGAAAACCCCATTAATAGTTAAGCGGTCACAAAGAAATGTGGATTATTGTAAAGCATGTCATGAATCTGATTCTTCCAAGTTTAGCAATTGGATGCTCTTAACTGCATATTAATGTGTGAACACAATAGGCAGAACTTGGAGGGAAGTGATTCCTGACATGCTCTACAAAATTTCTCATTTTCTCATCTCAAAATTTCTCATCTCAAATTCCTCATTTCTCTTTGACTATACCTGAAGCAAATCGAATGGGGTTTTCTGTAAGATGTGGGCAAAGAGTCATAGTTTCATACCCTAAAATTGTATTTGCATTGATTCACTATTTTTAAAGTTATCGTAGCAGAGGGTATCGTTGTAATTTTTTGGGGGACATACGGTACAACAGAGAAAAAGAAAGACAACTTAAGTGTTCCAGCTGGCGAAGACGATCTTTCGAGCTCAATTTTCATTAGTTGAATGTAATGCATATTGATTATAATAGAATTTTAACCGTACAATATAACAGAATGATAATAACTTTTGTTATCCAAAATATACATATTGCTCTAAATTCAGGATTTGATATGTTAAGTCGGGGAGGTTAAGTCCCTCTATACAAGTTCAGATGGAACTTTCTGAGTGTTCCCTTACCCGCCAAACAGTTTCATAGATTGCGTATTGTGTATAACAGTGACAGAGTGAGGTGCGAGTTTCCTTCAATTTGTCAATTTGACGTGTATAACATTGCTGTAATACACGGTACGTTTTGTTTTCCTTGAACTTGTATCGACATCAAAAATATGCTATTGAAAATGAAATTTCATTTGAATTGAATTAAATTGATTCACTAAAATTACATTTACCGTCTTTAATCTTTCGCAATTATTAGTAAGTGTTGCGATAAGAAGGGTGACTTCGCCCTTTCTGCTTACTTTTTCTTTTCATTTTATTTTCCAAGCTTCAAACTCTGCATAGGACTTCGCGAAATGAACAGACAGAAGATCCCGTTGCTAAGATACGTCAAGGCGTGTCAGCTGACCAGAAACCGGTGAGTAGAGGCGTGGCCTGTCGGAACAATAACAACAACAATAAAGAAGAATAGAGAATAATTATCATTGTATCAGAAAAAAAAAAGCCTACCTACAGCCATATCACACAGTCATTCAACGTATGCATTTACTGAAACATTGTTCTTATTAGACAGGAAGTGTTGACGATTAAATAAATGTCAACATCAAAGGGCTCCTGAGGATTTGGAACAGCTGCTCCAAGAATTATATCGCCACCCCCACCCCCAGCTCTAGATGTAAATACATATTTTGTTTGCATCTTATGATGTATCAACTGAATGCTATAATTTGCAACGAGAATTTCAATTTATGTTTGCAATCAGCTCCCAAACAGTAGAAATAAAAATGAAGCAAAAACCAAGCAAATTTACATCAGTGCGTTGATCATAAGCAATTCAAGTCTCATTTTGAAAATGATATTTTTTTCATTTCCTTTTTGTTATGTTTTGTTTAGCTTTTTTTTTTCTTATAGCGTCACAATGATGAGCTGGTTGTGATATTAACAATGCAATGTCAATAATGTGAGTTAGTTAAAACGTCATTAATGTCAATGTTAGAAAAAATACTTATTCACTGTGCTTCATTATATACTAAATTTCATCTTTTCTTGTAAGAGGGGGAAAAAAAGAGCAACATACATTCATTAACACAGCTTTTGTTGCTGCGACAGTTCGTCACACACCCTTTCACGCAAAACGCCCTGAGCCAAGATTACTACGCTGAGCTGGACGGAATGAAAAGGCCGACTCTGTGGCTCCTGACGCTGATGGCGCTCGTCTGTTATCCTGTGTTCTCCCTTTTGTATCTGATCTATCCAGCGGGAGTCATACATCGGTTTCTCAAAATCCCGTAAAATATGCACTAATAGAAACTCGTAAGAAGGGGTTTGATAGTTTAACACACATTCACAGCCTGCAAGTATAATAATTTATGGCGATGATTTTGATTGTTTACTTCCGGATTGCTGCTGGAGTACTACTATGTTATTTAAAACAAAACATGACATATTTTCTTGTGAGTATTATGGACAACGCTTTTGTCCGAATTGGATCGCTGCCCTTTAAGAACCGCTAGTTAACAGCTGCATATTATTTTCGTATTTCTTGCTGGAGTTTGTGTTTCTTAATTACGTTTTGTGTCTTTTTAACAGCTTTCAGTATAAATGAAGATTATTTGAGACATGGTACACCTGTTTACCGAATGCCAATATATCACTAATGATATGATTTTTACGATTATCATTTATTTCAAAATAATGATATCGTAAGATATAATCTGAAGAAATAATAAATATTCATTTTGTATCGATTCTCATACCCGGTATGTACATAATTTCTGTTTATTATTGATTTACTTGATAGAGAGGAATACATGGACGAACAAATAGATAAATGAATATGTATTAATATGTACAATATCCGTATTACATACTTATTCATAAGATATCTGATTGTTTGAAGTTTAACAGATGATTTAATTTCTATTTTGATCGTGTTTCGATTCTATATATCCCAGCCACATCAGCGTGTTTATGCACCTTGGCTCAGATCTGACGTTGATGGCGTTTGTCATCTTCCTGTCCGTCGAGGATCGCTCCTCGCCTTTCGTGTCGTTCTGGTGTCAAATGGTCACCTTCATCATTTGCCTTGGTATATACATTCCTTTTTGTCAGACTTTCAAGTGAAAGTCAAGGGAAATCAAGTGAGATTAAGTCATTTTGAAATTTTGTTCACTATGTGTCATTTTATTGTTTTTTTTTATGTAATGATGATTGCATAGTTTTAGATTTGAATTAAAGTTTATATAATTATGATTGTATGATTACGTAAGTTATTATCCGATGGAAATGTAAGCAAGTTTTCTGCAATTCAGCCTTCTGGCTGCAAATGATTTTTCAATAAACCATTACCATTACCATTATTACCATTAAAATATCACATTCATATCAGAAATATGAAGGATGAGGAGCTTATTTGCACAACTTTGATGATAACATATTTTTATGTGTATTTCTAAATGGCCACAAAATCTTCTCTTGATACTAAATAAACATTTAAAAAAAACACAACCCGAGAGCATGAAAGAATATTATTTTCCATAAGTAATTTGTGCATGATATTGGCACTACCCTTGTCGAATTTCCTCTCTGAATGCTAGTAATCGTTTTGTTGCCCCCGGAATGGTTCTATACCTATACAGGAATCTCAGGCAGACACGTTAGAATGATCTATCAGAAGGGCCCGGGGAAGTTCCTCTCTTTTCCTATGTCTCTCATGGACAGTTTGCTTGTCAAGACCTGTTTCACTACCCTCTATACCATCTGGATTTCGCAATTGATTGTGAGTATTAAACCATTAATTTTCATCGCTTTGCTTTTGTTTCTATTGTTATATATGAAGGGTTTGTTTGCAAAAACAGATAAGTCCATTTTTGAAGATTTTGAAGTACGATCTCTGTCATGAAGTACAATATAATACCTTTTAAATGATATATTGGTCACTATATTAAAGGTATATTTATGAAGTTATGGTCAAAAGAAGCAAAAATTTTCTTATTATTCTCTTTATATTTCTCGACCTTTAATCGCAAATATCTCCATTTGGCAAATATGGACTTATCGGTTTTTGCAAACAAACTCTTCTATATATATATATATATATATATATATATATATATATATATATATATATGATATTATATATAAATGTTGATAGGAAAAGGACAAAATTAATGATCAAAGTGATGCCTGATGGTGGTGATGATAAAACGATGCTGGTGTAAAAGACGGCTTGCTGTGAATGCTGAGCGTACGTGCCTTATGTTTATATACAGGGCTGGACAGTATTTTTTTTTCTCTAGTGACCAGTTCGGGCCAATAAAATCTTTCAAATTATAATTTTGGTGGCCCGAAATATAAGTGAACATAAGAATTAATATTAACCCGTTGAGGATGAGTCCCGAGTATACTCGGGCAGGTGTCTAGCAAAATCAAACCGTCCTCAACGGGTTAAAAAACTTGGAGGCCGATATAAATATTTAGTGGCCCGCACCAATAAACATATATCATATACCTGAATAAACGAACGGCTCAAGTCCAAATTGAGCTATTACCTTTGGAGAAGTATTGCAAAAGAAATATAGATGATGATTCAAGTGACATTTCAATTTGTAAATACAAAATTTTATTCTACTAACTGAATGTTATCAATGATAGGACATCATTAGGACATAATTAGGACACACACACACATACACGAATATAATGTGAAAATGTGAAAAATATCGGGTTTTTTTTTTTAATGGAAGTGAATAAATATCACTGGGGAAAATGATGTACTAGTAAAGTACTGGCGAGGTTTTGGTGTAATTCAGAATATTGTGAGGAATGTGTAAGTTTTACTACCCCGAATGCAAGTCATGATATTTACTCCTCAAATGATCCAGTCTATCATTTTGTTCAAGTAACACCCAGCAATGCAAGTGCCTAGCTGGCACTTTATTCACATTTCAGCATTTTCGTGACTTCGTTTGCCTGCATAATCATTTGCATTGTGCGCTTCATGATATTTCCGATGAACCTTTCAAGTATCCTGGGTTATCTTTTCCACAAATCAGGACAACTATACACACATGACCATTCAGCGGTATGAGGCCTCACTCATTGTACCCGACACTAATGCCACCAGCTCCAGCAACGTTGACTACAACCAGGGGACTGCGAATGCGACCCCGACAACGCCCCCGACAACGCAGTTCGGTCCGGAGTGGGTCACTGCCCAGTGGGATGACCCAAGAGTCGTGTCCAACGCTCTCTACTCCCTCGTTGTCACTATGTGCACCATTCGCACATTTTACATCCTGACCACGAACAGCCTTCCCATCTACGTCATCGCCAAAGCCGTAGTCGACATGGTGGTCGATGTCGTACGCATTAGCCTTATGTACATCTACATCATGCTGGCATTTGGTCTTGGAATCACGTTCGTGTACCGCAGCGTTTGGGAAATGGCAGCCTTTGACTGTGAAGTGAATGGTATCCCCGTATCGGAGTGCCCACGCTCAACATTCTCCTACTCGTAAGATTTGTCCTTAACCCAACCTCGTCCTCTGACTTCCATTTAACTCCTGCTCGTTTCACAAAAAAGAAAGAAAGAAAAAGAATAAAAAATTACGTACCCAAAATTAAGGCATAATGAGCTTTCAAAGTGTAAGAAAAAAAAATCAATTCAAATACAAATGACAACAGGAGGTAAATTTAGAAGAAGTGAAAGTTAGATAGACATTTGGGATTTTTAATCGCTTCTCAAGTTTATATCACAATAAGTGAACCTCTGTTAAGTCATGACTGGCACTGCTAAGCTGCGTAAAATTAGATGAAGGAAGCTAGGTTGCATAAAAAAGAAAAATACATATTACATAATTAAGTTGCGCAGTGTCAGTCTCGTGGGCATTTTTTGGCTAGTGTCGAGCTTGTGGGCCTTATTTGCCTATGAGTGCCAGATCGGTCTCGTGGGCCTTCTTTGCCTGGTGTCGATCTCGGGGGCTGTATGACTCGTGAATGCTCGCGGGATAAATTAGATGAGGTGACGACAGCATAGGCCCCCTATGGTGTCCCATTGGCCAGAACACAGCCTAGTGCTCACTTCATTTCCCGCTATAAAACGAATAAAAAATCAAGAAAAATCAGCTCGAATTCTTCGCATCAAATTAGTGAGGCTTTGTCATAATAACGTTGCATCGATAGCTTCTTGTGAGAGGGGGCTTGTATTTGCGAAGTCATTCACAAAAATCGATGGTAGGATTGTTAGGTGATGCAAACATTGTCTCATCTATAATGCACATCTTATGAAGTGTTAGAAGACGTATAATTTTATGTACACCACAAACCTCAATTCCTAAACCATGTGCAGCTTGAATATCAGTGGTCGACTGAGTACGCAGAAGACAGTTCCCTGTGTGCTATTTCTTGCAGAGTGGGCAGAAGTATTTTCCAGCTCTTTTGGGCAATCTTCGGGCTTGTATCACTCCCCCAGCTCAGTCTCGACTTGCAGCCGGACGACCACTACATGAGCTACGTGTTCGCTTTCCTCTTCGTCGGCTACATGATCATCTCGGTGGTCGTCTTGCTCAACCTCCTCATTGCCGTGATGTCGTCACGCTATGCCGTCGTGGAGGTGAGAATCAACATCGGTCACCGTCTTTCCAGAATATCTGCTTCTCTTTTTTTTCCCCTTTAAACCTGGAAGATGCATTTCCTGATACCGGTTGCTTGTTCGGTACAGCTTACATCCAATTGACAGCTGAACTACGCCCACGGCTCCCCCCCCCCCCCCCCAAAAAAAAAAAAAAAAAAAAAAAGATAAAAAAATTATATGAATCATGAACAGTGTTTAGATTTATGCATATATATATATATATATATATATATATATATATATATATATATATAATTATATATACATATAAAAAAAAAAATCACCCATGACGTAATTGTGTACAATTTGCTTATAAGCAGTATCTTTGTACATCAAAGATTTTACAAAAGATATGAGTTTGTTTGCCATTCTCTTGATACTTACAAAACAAAACAAAACAAAAAATAATAATTATGGATTATAGGAGGACAAAGTCTTTTGATCAAATCTCTGGCTAAAGGGAGAAGGGGAGGGAGTAGATTAGCATAACGCATTTTAGGCATCAACCAGTACAATCCCAAGTCATATAACTGAAGGACAAAGAGAGACATAAAACTGTATACTCTGAAATCGAAATAATCATAATAATAGTGATGTTGGTAATAATGATAATGTTTGTAGTATAATAAGTAGTTATATTATTGACAATAATCATCTACATTTGTGATACAAATTCCACGTGCCGAATAGACACTGAACTAAAGGAAAGAATCAGAACTCAATAAATGGAACAAGTTATTTTTTTAATGTTTATGGAAGACGTTGAGGGATTGCTGGTTGCGAAGAGTTTGGGATAGTTGATTCCACAGTTTGGAAGTAGGAGATAAAAATGCTTTATCACCAAGTGTGGCCAGCATCTTGGAAGTAGGGTGGTTCAGCGTAAATGAAGTTTGGAATCACCGTTTCCTTCAAAGGGAACGGTGACTCCAAATTGACTGTTCAAAATCGTTTGAACTTTCAAACTACCAGTATGAAGGTGTCACAAATGCATGAGATAACTAATTTGTTTGATTTTCCTCCTGTTTGTCGAAATATAGTGTTGAGTATGAAGTGGCATTGAACTTAAATTTTTCATCCTCGCTTTCTTTCAAACAACAGTCCAATGCCGATAAGGAATGGAAGTTCTCCAGATCTCAGGTGTGGCTGTCTTACATTTCTCAAGAAGACGAGGTCACATTGCCGCCACCGTTCAATCTGCTGCCCTCTACGAAGCAGATACACGACTTTTTCAAATGGTGCTGTAGCGAGAAGAATAAAGAGGCCAAGCCGAAAAAGAAATTGGTGCGCTGTCAGAGTAGTAGTCTTTAACGCAAGAATCCCTAGATATTTATTTCACTTCTTCTTCTTCTTGCACAATAACTGCTTCTTACATTAGCGAGTTACATGTAGGCTGCACTGCACGCAGCAACGATCTGTTGTTTCTATACTTCTTGTTCTTTTTTGTCACCGACGATTAATTGCTTGTTAACCACTATGATAGATGCATTTTCCATGATTGATGTTCACACGTGGGAAAGGGAGTAGAGGAGGGATGGGAAAGTTGTGTTACTGTGGACAACGTATGTCCTTATTTCAAATCATGATGTTAACATAATTATGTTTTAGTCCCAAGTGTTATTCAAGAAATAAGTTATGATGATGATAATCTGATATAATCAATTAGAATCATATTAGTGAGTAGTTCAAATTCAAACGCAGTCTTGTAGAAGCTGGTATAGCAGGAGTCTAGGTACCTAGAGTTGCATGCACTTTCATGCGCTCCCGTAGAGGGGCAATGCGTTTACTAGTATCTAATCTCTGCGTCTAGTTGCCAGTTCTATATTCATTCTATGCTTCTGTTTTCTGCATATTTTTAGCCTCCAAGAACACGTCTCAGGGACGTATACATGGAATCAAAGGTTTGCGGAAATCTTGTTTAAAAATTAAATAATGTAATTTACAGGAATGATGATGTCACTCCATTCAAATATTAGCATTGATTAGTGGTAAATGTGGGGGATTTCAAGACATATGACTGAGAAAGAGAAAAATAAGGAACAATTTAACTTAGGAATTATACCATGATCAAATGAAATCTTAACTCACCTTGGAAGCATAGCTTACAAGAAGGTAGACACCCACCTATTGCTTACAAAGAGAGAAAATTTGAAATATCCAGACCAATTTCAGGCTTATCATCCTTTTCTGATAGTTTGATCTTCCTTAATCTTTTGTTATCTACGTCTATTATATGTTCATGGCACAATGAGTTTTCCGAGAGCAGTGGGTTTATGATGACATCGACCGCATAATATAATAAAGAACATTAGGCCAGTGGAAAAAAAAAATAGAAATTTCGTTCAGGACCTTTCTATACGAGGATTGTAAACTGAACATTAGGACGTACTGTTTTGATAGTCTGTCATTACACCTCCGATGTTTTACTTCTTCAAATTCAGTGTTGATTCTCAGTAGTTTCCCTCTTACCTACAATAATTCTTGAATTATTGATCCGGATGTGCCATGAGAAACTTTTTTATTTTTACTTTTCATACTTTTACTTTCAAATTTTATATGTGGATTTGAGTGAATGCAACAATATTGGTAGAACACATTAGTGAGATTTGATGATGACCGAACAATCCGTCCAAATTTTTAAAGTTTCTGTGCCGTCATCGCCAAATGAGGAGACAGTTTGTGACGTCATCGAAGGACAACTATGTATAACAATGTATAGAATTCAACACACCTGCACTTTTCTAGCATTGTGAAAAAGCACTTGACCATCTTTCAGAAAGCAGCGGGGATAATATTACTCATCGTAATGTCAGTAAAAAGTCGAAGGAATGTGTACTTAAAAAAATAACGAAGAAATATTGCAGAATTCTTCATTCTTTAAAGAAGTGAAAACAAAACCTTTGAATTGAATTGAAATTGAATTGAATAATATTATTCTGCAGTAACGTCACGAACTGTTGTAGTCTTCTCATCCAGACGGCGGCAACCAAAACTTCACAAACTAAAACCTTTTAACAGATTGTCCGATTATCCTCAAACGTCACTGATGTGTTCTATACTAATCTTCCTGCATTCACTCAAATCCACATATAAATTTTGGATTCATTCCCTTTAATCTGCTTTCCACGACTAACCATTAATCTCTTAGTAATTAGCTTTTGTAACGTCTTATTGCATGTTCACTCTCTGCATATTTCAGCCTTCCCCATCGCTTCCTAAGGCATATGTGGAGTCAAAGGTTAGCGTGACACCTTTATTTTCGTAGCGCTATGTTAACTTTCCCTAACGCTCTTTCTCCGTTTTTTCTTCAATTCTTGTAGTGTAGTTGCAAAACGCTTGTGCCGTAGCAACACTATCATGTGCCAGTAGCGCAAAATATAACCAGATAGATTATTAATGAATGACTTAATGAATAAATACGTTGATAGATAGATAGATAGATAGATAGATAGATAGATAGATAAATAGAAAGATAATCATTCAATATATTAGTCAGTCAACCCGCTGTGCTTATAACAGCTGTGGAGAGTGCTTGAGCGCTTTGGAACATTCTGCATAATACCTTTTTGCTTCATGAATATCAACTATAATCCCTAATATCAATATCAGACAGAGGTAAAGGCAATATACATCAAGACGTTTGCAGGATATCATTTTAGAAATGAATAGCATCATTTTAGCAGCGAAGGACAAAAATAAATATAAACAACGAAAAAAAAAACAACAACCATCACAATGATGTACATGGAATTATATTATTCTTCGGAACGTAGCTGAACTGGAAAATCTTTTCAAATGAATGTCAAAAATCAGGAAATTAAAGTTGAAGATGCTTAAAAACTAGAATAATAAAAGTTTCTGGATACGAGGATCATGAATTTTGATGCATTCACATTTCTTCCTCCACTTCCTTCCAACATCACGCCATTAAAAAAAATGATATCAATGATTTAAAAAACAAACAGAAGACCAATAGAAATCTGACTGAAAGGTACATCAAATACCGAGAGTCCAAGACTGAGCAAGACGCGGAGGTAGGGGGCGCCTTGTTGCTGTCGCGTGTGGAACTTCTGAACTTCAGGAATGAATGGGTGGAACTCAGGTACAGTATAGCAGCAAAGGTAGGAAAAAAGTATTTTGTTCTCTCTTTCTGTCTGCTTCTACAAAAACACACACACACGCACACACATACACTGATGTCCTCGGTTGGAGCAAAATAATTAGTTTGGGCGTCACACTGTGTCAAGCAGGCAAGAAAGTATTACGTTTGATTGTGTTTTTCTTATGTGATCACTCCATGTCTTGAACAGCAATGGCACAATTTCGTTTTTGTTTTGAGAATTAATATCAGTAAATTTTCAAAGAAGCACGATTTACGAGGACTTTAATGAGAATATCATGATTATTTCATAAACTGGAATAAAGCATGATATACCGGTAGAAACAAGTTTCTATCTCTATTCTATCTCAACAGAAAGACGCTCTTTAAAGTACGATGACTGTGCGATGTAACTGTGACGTCACAGAACAATGATCATAATATTACCATAATCAAGAGAATAGAATTTGAACAAACGATATTTTCTGAAGCCCCTGTAGATTGCAATTATGTTCGATTTTCAATTAAACTATTCTCGTGTTGGCTTCACAATAAACATACAAAATCAAAAGAGCAATATAGTGCAATTTTCTTCAAACCTGATGTATCTTCTTCAATAGTTGGTAGATTGGAATACAAATAAATCATATACCAATAACGCTGTTTCTATACGTATAAGTACCAATAATAGTCTCATATTCAGTAAAATGATGCAGGACAATAATATAATTTACTTCAAGCAGTGAAATAGAGTCGCATAGGGCTTAGTTATGCATGTGAAGTATATTTGTAGCTTTTAAAAAAAGTGCATTTTGTGATTATAAAACTTGTAGTTTTGACATTGATCCCCACGTTGATTACCCTGGTTACAGTGTAAAAGCATTCACCGTTTCAAAAACGATGGATATGAAGGCAATATACATGATGCATACGTATATACATTTCTATCATACATCTTTTGTCCAGACATCGGATCGCGGTGGCGGAACAAGATCTTTGGGGCATGATCGAGTGTCTCAATCAAATGGCCGAGAAACTGAAAGTAAAAGTGAGTTGTATCGATGCCATTGGTGACCAGCAGCTCAACACGGTTGGCGAGGTCCAGACCCTCGCCGACAGTCTCACTGTACTCGAGGAAGAGGCGATTGAGCTCGAACGTCGCGTTGACCAACTGCTCCACGATCCCCCACCTCCCTCTCCTCCTCCAACTCCTCCTCCGAAGGAGAAGCCAGTCAGGAATGCGAATTCGCTCGTGAAGTCCATGGCGCACCTCTTCGACCAGGGCAAGGAGCCCGAGAGCGACCCGGAAGTTGCGAAGACTCGCCAGGATTTTCAAGAGTACCTCGCCTCTCGTCGACTGAGCCGTAAACCTGAATTTCATTGAATGGTAGGCAGTTGACACGGTTACGGGTTTCATCATTAGAAAATCAACAGCAAATGACTGAAATGACAAGACTATTAGTATCAGCGAAGGTGCAAAAATTCGTTTTCTTACTACTTCTTGCTGTCGCTTGTCTGATTTCTTAGCCTAGAAGTATCATCAAAAGGCTGAGTATTTAGGGATTCTGGAAGAAGCTGGAAGAATGATAATAGACAATATTGTACTTTTTGCGTTGATTTGCGCAATTCATGCTCGTCATGACGTGCTCCTAAAAGTACCAAATTTCCCAAAAGCTGTATACCATACTTGCAGCCAAGTAAAGCGGTCATTTCCCCTCTAAGGGTCGACGTTCATTGTCTCATCCGCTGTTATGTGAAAATGAAAGCATATCACCTTATCCCTGTAATAAACCAAATGATATGTAAGTCTTATTTTTGCTTTCGAAAATCGGGCAATTTTTTATAAACGGGTAAAGTTGGAATCGTATTCTTTACTTTGTGGGTATAGGTTACCAACTCCTAAGTTTTCTATGCTTACTGTAATCATGACCACTTTTGTATCTTTATCTATTCATCATAATAAGAAGACGTCTATAACGTAAAATCATAGTTTTCAGCGCTCGTAGGTCTGATTCATAAACAGATTTCTTAGTAGAAATGTTCAGTTTGCATTGGAGTTAATTTGCATGAATTGCAATTTCAAACAGATCACCGCATAATCGATGATTTTTGAAGCGTTTTTTAAGAGAAAAAATCATTGGCGATGCCCAAATTTCTGTTAGATAGAAGTTATAAATGCAAAAACCACTGATACTATTCACAACGTAATTATTGTGGGCAAGAATGATTACAAGTTTTGATGGTAGCCCCGAGAGGTTTCAAGCGGAGGATATTACTAGGATAATGACTGGTTTGGGAGGGGAACATACAGAATGTTCCATGTGTACGGTTCAACATCTGTTGGGGAGGTGATGATTGAAATCCCTTGCCTTTTAGCTTAGAAAAATGTCATAATCTCTCATGTTATATTCTACTTTTACATTGCCTTCTCCATAAACTTGTTCTTGGTAGCCATTTTGTTTTTCAGCACCATCAACAAACTAACAGCTATCACCAATGCAGCTTCATTCTTTATAATCTTCCAGGCCCAAGTTCACGTATATTACATAATTTTGCTTCCCTATGTAATATGATACATTTGCGTTGTACTTGTCTCAGATTATGGGACTCTCAGACTTTAGCATTGTTCGTAACGTGACATTGTTAGATCAATATCTGGCATGGGAGGGAGAACATGGGGAAAACGTTAAAAATGATACACTATCTTGTAACATTAATCATTAATGTCCAGTCGCGAAATGGTATTGCATTGTAACCCAAGGTTTGATAAGCTATAATGCTTAGGTAAGACACAAGTGTAAGTATTACTAACTCTGTAATCCTTATTTCGGTTTGGCCGTCGAGCATTTGCTTGAAGGTATTGTAACCATTGGGAGCAGTAATTAAAAAAAAAAAAAAACAATGTTCGAGTTATCACATTTGATGCATATGTGTAGGTCAGTTGTATCACAACACATCCTACCATATAACGATTTTGCAATAAATATCATGTAATATCACTACTTTTCTCGATAAACCATAACTGCAGACGGTTATTTCTAGAAGTGCAATTTCATTATAATTTTTGTTCACATATTTGAATTGATTTTATTTATTAACATTTCACATTGGTTGTTTCTATTCCTAACTCACATTTGAGAACTATTTCGAAGCACTAAAGATTTTTTTGTTTGTTTGGTTGTTGTTTTTTTCTTCTGCAAATGTTTAACAATGCTTTTAACAAGTGAGTTGGGTGTGAATGAGTGTATGCGTCTCCCCTAGGTCGGTCTAATTACACGAGAACACCACGTAAAACATTCGTCATTGTAACATGGGTTAATCAAATACCAGTTAGCGAGCGCATAAATGTTATCACGTGATCATGGCGCATGCGCATGAACAGTGGGTTTTAATCAAGTGGTGGTATTTCCATAGGGGAAAATTCTGCCTTTGACGAATCTGACTTTGTACACCTTTAAGTGTCGTAGAGAAATGTGGTGTAAGGTTCGGTAGATATTATATTTGGTTATAAGCTCAGTTGCAAGCTATGTGGTTTTGGGTGAAATTAATATGGTAACATCCTACTACTTTGCATTGTGTTGATTTTCTAGCATATGAACAATAAACCTTAAAGGGTGTGTACAGTTCTGGTTGAGGTGAGGATTTAGCTTTTAACGTTTTGCGAGATATTCAGAAACCACTCTATGAGATGTCAAAGAGCATGCAATTCTAAGGGGTATCAAAAGTTTATTTGATGAAAATTGGTTTTGAAATGGCTGAGATATCCAAAAAAAAGGTGAAAACAAAGAGATCTTAGTAAAAGGCGTGGCCTGTTGCCTTTTATTATCATCACTTTTTTGAATATCTCAGCCATTTTAAAACCAATTTTCATCAAATAAACGTTGAATACTTTTTAAAATTACATGCTCTTTCATATTTCATGAGAGGTTTCTCATTATCTCACTTAGGAATGTTCAAAACATGAATCCCCACCTCAACCAGTACTGTACAGTCCCTTTAAGCCGGACGCGAAGCATTGTTTATGCCGAGTCTTAATATTCTCCAAATATATTCATTTATCATTCGATCATGGATGAGTTTCAGACAAATTCTTTCAAGAAGATGGGAATGCATCATGATAAATTTAATGCTTTAATTATTGGACAACTTCAAGCAATTACTAATTGATATCTGTTTTGTTTTTGTTTGTTTGTTTGTTTGTTTGTTTTTTATATCAAACATCAATAAGTAATTGCTTTTTGCGATATCTGTTAGAACGGCCTGTGCGTCGTCATATTACAATATCGTTCAAGGAGAAAGGAAGGTGGTGAAACGTTACCATAAATTTACGTGGTGCTTATTGTTGTTAAATTGTATATTGGGTGTAAAATCATTATGTTACATTGTGTCCGTCAATATTAGTTTGCTGGTGCGAATTCTTATGATGGGGGTGCTGAAAATGGGGGAAAAAGAATTATAGTTGAATAAACCATTAATTTATATCTAGATTAAGTAGTCAGAAATGGTGATGTACAATGTAATCCACTTCAATTAAAGTTGACGTACGTTTGCATGTCAAACGACCTTCAGGTATGCTTGGGGATGTACGGCATTATGACGTCTGTTGAAACGAAATATTTAGGAGAGTGACGTTCCGTGGTTGAATGTTCGCATGGCAACGCGTCGGGTACGGCTGTTCATCAGCAAGGCCACAGTTTTGGCGTGCAGATGGGGTCAATCGTGTTAGCTATGGAAAATACATCCATGTTTTGATATCAGCGATTTCTATAGGCAAGTGGCGTAAATAAAGTGATATATAATCGCATTGAAAATTTATTCCGTGACGTGGAGATTTACTTTTGTGCCATCTTTTCCTCTGCGTTTTTCACCTCTTGATACCACAATAACTGTATTTCTTTATCTACCTTCCATGAAAGACATCAATGATACAATGCATTAAGTTCACTGTGATGTACTGGAGTATATACTATGGTCACATTATTATGCCAATGTTTCTGCAGTTCATTTCAGTTCAGTTCAGTTCAGTTCAGCTCAGTTCAGTTCATTTGACATTTATTTCCATTCATTCGCAAAACCGTAACAAAATACGAAATGTACATTGCACAATTATCGTCTTATTATTTTGTAGAAAATACATAATATAAATGTAGGCCCTATCATGAAGTGTAATAAACAACACATACAATTTCGTTAAATAACCAAGAATAGCAATACACACTTTGGAAGATTGACAGGAAAGTCAATATTATGAGAGTGGGAAAAAAAGTGGCCCACTGAAAACCAAAGCTTGCAAACGGTAGGTCAGCTGAGAAAGCCTGAGATGTGTGTGATCCGAAATTAATTCATGTATAACAGGTAACTAAAAAGTGAAAACATCATTTCAAACAGTAACTATTTTCGACTACAACCCAAACACATACACAAACACACACACACACACACACACACACACGCGCGCGCGCACACACACACACACACACACATACACACACACAAACAGACACACACAAACACATTACAAATTACGAATAAAAGGAAAACTGTAACCAAATAATATTCCCTGATATTTTCGCGCAACCATTCCTGGCCCCTGGTCCTAGCCTCCCTGGAAGTGGCATCATACGGTAGCTCAAATGATGTAGACACGTCTCCTAGCAACCACTTGAGTTCGTGGACGCATAATGTAAAGAAAATGTTCTCTGTAGCGCAACATGTTGACTCGTCGTGCGAATGAATTACCTTCCACAACAGTCGATCAAATGTCATTCGTCAAAATGCGACGTCTGTCCAAGTGTGTGATGGATTCTGTGTATGCGTATGTGAGTGTATGTGTATTCAAAGGCGACTTCAAAGGATTCTGTGTATGCGCTGTGAGTGTATGTGTATTCAAAGGCGACTTCAAATGCTGAAAAAAATAATGACACCTCCGAAAGTTTTTTTTTTTTCACCATTCTGTTCTGATAAAGAAGGATAGTTTTGTCCAAATAAATAATGATTCTTAAACTAACTTTCACGAATTCTGAAAGATCTACATCTTTTGTAAAGGAACACATCTTTTCTCAGTAGGGAACATGAAAAAGGTGAATTTTGAAACGAACTGTGTTACCGCACAATGTTATCCATGCTTTGCTTTGACGCGTAACCAGAGATCGTAAAGAAATAGTTCAATCAATCATAGTTTATTTCCAATCAAAGAAAATCAAAACGTAATGCAAAGTATACTTATCATAAAATGATATTGTCTACACTTTTACAAAAGGTTCATGTAATATACGAAATAAATTATATGCATCAACATATGTACAATAATCAGAAGGAACGATGCGTATACATGTATACTTCGCGAGCTTTCAGAAAATAACTTCAAATTTGGAAAATAGCGATCCACAAAAAAAGCTAAGCTTGTAGGACGTGGATCCCTAGATAATTGATGAGTAAGCAATATATTATTCAAGTTTGTTTTATTATTTTCTTACAGCATTTATATCAAATATAGATTACTTAAGTCGTTTGTAAAAATATAGCTATACGCTGGCTTCGACAATAATAGGAAATAAGTATCAATGCTAATGCCCAGATGGAAAGTCAACGATGCGATTTTCAAGGAAAAGGGTTGAAACTATAGCTACGAACCTTCTTCGGACTGTTGAAATGACCTGTTGCGACTCTTTCTTTCTATACAAATCCACTTTTTTTTTTTGACGTGAGACATCGCAAAATATAGATTTCGTCTCTCTCGAAAGAGATTCGAGGGAGATTCAACTGCTGATATTTAACCAGACGTGACATATACGACCACATGCCACAAAATCCTCCCTCAAACTCCCTTCCCACCTCTCTGTGACGTCATAGCTACTCGTGAGCCACTGTGCCTGAGTGATGTTCGCTCAACTCTCCTTTTATAGAGGGAGAGGGAGGGAGAGAGCAAACGAGGGGTGGGATGGGAGACAGGAAAATTTGAGGGATTGTGTATTCCACTCGGAACGAATACAAGGCCAGCGTACAGCGACATTCAAGCGCAGTACAAGCAAACTCAGAAAAGCGCAGGGTTGACCGCTTTTTTCAAGAGGGGTAGATCACGTGACCTAAAACATTGACGCCACCGTTTCGGGGAACTGACCTGCATTCAGGATCTCCAGGCGATCGGCTGCTTGTTCTCTAAACGCAAATTCATGAAGCCTAGATCAGCGTTTGAAATTAAATTGCTATTGAATAAAAGAGAAAAAGAGACGGACAGGAAGGGAGAGAGAGAAAAAAACAATGATTGACTGTAGAAGCACGGAACGTATTCTGGGATGTCTTGAAATTAAAAGCTAGTGTATACAGGCAATCAATCATAATGATTTAATGTGTGATAGCAACTGAAAGTCACGTATGTCAGAGCACAATACTTCGAGCAAATAACATCTACTAGAATGGGTCTATGGAGTTTTTTTTTTCCCTTTTAGAGTACTGACTTTGTCAGCGAACTGAATACCATTATCATGGTAGGTTATGCAACAATACTGCACCAGAATATACATATACAGCTGTTTCGTTTGAAATTGCTTTTTTTTTATCACTTGTCAAAAAATACTTTTAAAAGAGCATTTCGAGGAAATGTGGATTTCATGAGATATCACTGAAGACCGTTACTCTGGCTAGGCGTTGATTTATGTGGTAACATTTCCCGTTTTGTCGCAACGTCATCACTTCCTTCGGTCACTTGATGAAAAAACAAACAAACAAACAAACAAACAAACACACAAACGAACATATTCCACACAGTAAACTCACGGCCATATCCAGTCATTAGACAGAAATAACGACTTCATCATTCTTCTTTCTTTTTATCATTGAAGACTTTCGACGCAATGCCGCGACACATTTGAACGTTATGTCTGTTCATGAGTGGATATTCCACGTGCAAGCATTGTATCATAAAATTGATATTCTTCGTAGCTTTAACCTATGATAATTCTGGTTCCAATAATCATCGGGTTAAATGATGAAAGAAAAAAAAAAGAACACCCGCGAATACGCAAGGGGATGACAACAATTTTGAAAGGTCAGGTCGGCGTTAGTTTTTACTGAATAAAAAAAAAAAAAAAACCCAAAAAACTAAATAGTGCGATATCATACTCCAACGGTCTACTTTGTTTTTTCAGTCTGATTGGAGCATAAGTTAGACTTAAATTTCAGTTCTGATCGGGTACACGTTAAGTTGGAGGCTGACGTTCAGCGCTCGATAGGATACTAACCCAATATCTGCGATTCCCGCCAAAAATAGTGCGCTGACGTAAAGAGTGGTGGATGAGAATGATTTATTTGACGATGCAAATAGCATCGTCGTTCAGGCAACTTCATGACTGCCCTCTTTCGCCAGAGACTGATTTACTTCGCCCAGCCCTCGGGAGATGTTGCGGTAGAGGAAGGAAGGAAAGGTAGGGGTGGAGGGGGGGGGGGGGGGGCGTGATGAGGGGATGGGAAGAGAAATACTAGCAGAAGAAGAGAAAGATTCGAGCGAGGTCGCAAATGGGTGAATCGCTTGCCAGACTACGAGAAAAAAATACCGAGATTACAATATCATACGAACAAAACGGCTAAGTTACCAATAGTGTGTGATGATGAGTTTAGAAGAGTAGAGAAAAAGTCGAGTCACATAATGAGCGAATACCAAGTCATTGTATGATTCGAAGGACATACACACGTTATTAGTGAGTATGATCAGGAAAATTAGGGCTGAATCGCGATTTCATGATTTCTCGCAGAAGCATAACCTTTCACACAATATGACGATGTTTTGACAATGGACTGATGCAATGGATTGCGTGTGTGGCCTTTATCTTGTCGCCTTTTTTATCTTTTGTAGGGTGCAACCGAGATGATTACGACAAAACATGAATCTGGCTGTTTTCATCTTTTATATTTGTCTACCGTCTCACTTCCTCTCACACGAAACTCATACATTGTGTCATTTTTTCTCTTTAATCAAGTCAATTCAGCGCACGGTGACATTCGTCTGGGAAATCACATACTAAAAAATGCATTTTTGATTCATACAAAATTTAGGGGAATCCTTCATTACATTTCAAAGCGTATTTACACACAATGACACTGACACGTTTTTTTTTTTTTTTTAACTCCATTCCTTTTACATATTTATGAAAATGCAACACACTTTCAGAGACAAATCATCCAAGGACTGAATTACCTGATATTTTTCTACATTTTCATCGAACGAAAATTTTTTTTTTTTTCAGACAGCATTTACTTCCACTTGAAACCCAGGCAAAATTTTAACAAGAAAAAAGAAATGCCGCTTTGTCAACCGATATTTTGGTAGATTTCCTACGCTTTCATCATGTATCTTCCCCCAAACGAGGGCATTTCTCCCCCCCCCCTTTCGTCTTTTCAAACGAGTTTGAAATTACTATTAAATCATAGCCTTCCTTGATGTCTCTGTCCGTTCCTCTTTAAAAACATAAACACACAGACACAGACACAGACACACCTATATAATAATCCATATATAAATTGGCGTCGGCAACTAGCAACCATGGAACTATTCTGTTGTAGCTCCATGCAGCAACCGAATGAATAATGCCTAACACACGGGGGGGGGGGGAGGAAAATTGATGCTGTTCCGTGCAGAGTTTAAAGATGCAGCCATGGTCCGGAATTAGGTAGAGCGCAAGCAAAGGTTTTGCATAAAATTCTCCATCAACCACGTCAGATCAAAAAGTAAAGTAAATTCCAACTTGGAGTTACACTTTGTTGAAAGATATGCACAACAATCTTGACTTATACTTACTGCAGAATGGACCTTTACGTATTGTGAGGGCAAAAATTAACACGTTAAGATATCAGCGGCATCACAGTTAAGCTGATCTTGAGAGTTTCAGACCCAGTGAAAAACTCGTTTGGTAATCACGTTCCCGAAGTGTCCGCGTATTTGCTGAAATCGGTCCCCTCGCCCACTGTAACTGTGTCATGTTATTCAAACATTACAACCCTTGATGCCCTGGCATGAAGGAGTACTTAGCTCGTACGTGCATGCATGCATGCATGCATGCATACACCAGTTCATTCTGCCAGCGCTCGTCCAGTTATTGAGTCGACTTGGAAACACCTCCATACCACGATTAGCTGAACAGGATTTGGAACATGACCTGTTTGGGAAGACTGTGTTTCCAAGCTAAGAAAAAAGAGAAAAAAGAAAATAACGAAAGATTCGATTCGCATGAAATGTTTTTTCCAAACATTGCATGCTATGCGTTTTCACATACTTATGTTAAAAAATATGAAACATCTCCTTGTCTCCCTGCTAGCGGCGATTCGTTCTGCTCCGGTGTCCTTCAAGGGGTACCGCCACAGGCACACCCCTGTGAACCCCATTAGTTCTTATCGGCCCTTCTACGCCGAGACTACGGTCAATTTAGGCGAGGGCTGATATTAGAAAAGCGCCAACCATCCGCAACTTGTTGCAAACCGAGAGCATGGGGGATTATAGATAATATGCCCTTTTAATGTTTGTACATTTCGCAGATTCGAGTGCTCCCACGGCGGAGTACCCCCAACTAAACTGTAACTTAAGGGAGAAATTCCTATCCATGACAAACCCAGATTTTGAATGCCTCATATTCTCGTCTCCAAACATCGTCGATCGGGTAGCGGATGGTTGGTGATGATTGTCATTAAAGTGGCGATTAAGTGATAATATTGCCCGTGGAGGTATAGGTAGCTCATGCACAGTGGCAAGCATAGTGAGAGGGGGGAATGGAGCAAAAGATCATAAAGCGGTCCGTGTTGTGTGAGTTCACTCGGCCGTGAAATAACGAGTTCAAATCACTAATCTACACGGGGGGGGGGGGGGGGGCATTAGGGTTCCCTTTAGAATGTAGGCCTAGAGGCGAAGCCAAGCAGCATGGAGTGGAGAAGATGCGTTGCCATATCTTTCGCGAGAGTGGAGAGAGAGTGTGTGTCAAAGCAGTGGGATAAAGACATACTTTGATTCAATTAAGTTGGTCGGGTGGAGAGGTGGGGGAGGGGGTAGAAATATATACAGAGAGCGGTCCTGTCGCAGAGGACACTGCAATCTGGGAAAACCAAAAACAAACAAACAAACAAAAAAACAAACGAAGAAACGAAGAAGTAAAATGATTTTAAAAACAAAAGTATTCAACCGAACAAAAAGTACCTGAAAAGATTTTATGCATGGGATGTTAACTTTTGTCATGTCCGGCATTGCCTTTTCTCTCTTTGTGATTTTTTGATGAGGATAATTTCTTCAGATGGTATCTGTAGGCTTTTCATGGTACATGTACCTTGGCTTTGGTGGCGACAATTTGTCTGACGTATTAAGCGCTATGAATGGAAAATGACACAATTGATTTTGAATAGACAATAAACCAAGCTCAACATCTTGTCTGAAAATCATTCAATAATAACAATATCGTTTCATATGCACACATTACCCCTTGAATATCGCAATTCTGTTAGAATCACAATATACGAGTACATGATTGTATACGCCGTGAGAAATGTAAATAAAGTCAATGCGCATGTCCATCGGTATGAACGCAGACCGGGCAGATATGCTTGAGATATCACCTAAGAGATTTCAGTGCGGTTATGCTCTGTATCCGAGTCCTATGGTATCCCACTGAATGAAAGGCGGTCTCGCCCTCAAAAATCAGTCTTCTGGTTCGCTTCTCTGCCCGGGGCGCCAAGTGATTACAACCTCCTTCGCAAATATCCCCACACAAACTAACGATTGATGGTGAAATCAGACTTCCGCAGATGAATGACACGTACAAATCCATCCCTCAATTATTCTCAGTCAGTACCACCCCCACCCCCGACATGGTTGGTTATGCCTTCCAACTATGATGTTGAGTTATCCACGCTTTTCATATTTGGACACATTAAGATGTAGATTATTTAGATATCAACTTTGATGAGAATGTGTGGTTTGGGAGCATATGTATGCCCATACCTCATTCTTGTTATATGCTTCCCTGGACAGCACTATAACAACAAGGACAGCAGAGAGTTAAGATTTGCGCGACTTTCCATCTCATTTTTCCCCCGCTTAACGAGACTTTAGCGCCCCTGTGCGATGTCAAGGCCAGTTAATCGCTGCATTATTGTCATTTTCACTATATTCTTTTATTGTATTGTACTGTTAACTTTCAAATACAGGACAATAATTGTGTCAGATTGCAGAAATTCCATGAAAATAAGATCTATTATTCTTGAGATGGCAAGTTATTAGCGTGAGGTCGATTCAAATTTATACCTATTGTTATCTCCTATAAGCTTGGTAATTCTTTAACTATGATATATATGAAAGTCATATACATTTGCGACATTTATATTTTCTCTCGTTATACTAGAATTTTGACAGGACAAAACTAAATTATACTGAATATCATCACAGGAATATATAGGCGCACACTCTTTATACCGCGGTATACAGATGCGCACAGTTCGCACTATCTTGCACCGTCCCATATCATTTTCATACAAACTCAATAACACAATGTACATCGATTCCATTAAAATCACACGTCGAACACGTACCTGCAAAAACACTCAAATAAAAACTTGAAATCAAATCAATTTTCGCTCTGTTCTTCAGAACATAATTATGCACGGTAAAGTTGTGTTGTTTGTATTATGTACAGCACGTCCTCCCCCCCCCCCCAAAAAAAATACAATCGGATTTCTGCATTGACAACTGTCAATAATTAAAGGGGTCGTATAGTATTGGTTGAGACCTAATTTCAGGTTTTTAACATTTTTTGATGAGATAATGAGAAACCTCTTATGAAATATGAAAGGACATGTAATACTTTGAGGAATTCAATGTTTATTTGATTAAAATTGGTTTTGAAATGGCTGAGATATCCAAAAAAGAGCGATTCTGATAAAGTGTGGGACCCACACTTTATTACGATCGCTTTGTTTTTCTTTGTTTTTGGATGTTTCAGTCACTCCGAACCCGATTTTCATCAAATAAACTTTGAATTCCTCTTAAAATGGTATGCTCTGTACTATATCATAAGTGTTTCCTTGGTATCTCACAAAAAGTTTAAAGCCCAATTTAACATCTCCACCAATACTGTACCATCCCTTTAAACTGAATCCTTTTCAGGGTCTAAAAATATAACACCTTACCTATATATTGCAGGAAACCCCATTCAATTTGGTTAAGTGGTCACACACACAAAAAAAAAATGTGGATCGTTGTAAAGTATGTCATGGGTCTGTTCCAAGAATTCCATGTTAAACATTAATCGGATGCTCTTGGAACTGCATATTAACCCATTCCATACTGAATTCTGAAATCCCCATAGACTCAGTACACAAGCCACCAGGTTCCCGTATGGAACGGGTTAATATGTGAACACAACGGGCAGTACTTGGAGGGAAGGGATTGACGACATGCTCTACAATGATCCTCATTTCTCTTTGACCGCTGAAGCAAATCGGATGGGGTTTTCTGTGAAATGTGGGTAATAAGTTATAGTTTCATACCCAGAAATTGTATTTGGATTGATTCACTATTTTTTAAAGTTATCATTTACGGAGGGTCCCGTTGTAGAACGGAATAGAACGAAAACGCTGGATTTGTATCTGTAATAGGAATTACTTCTTAATTTATATTAATAATGACTCCATGAAATGCGACTTAATGCTCTAAATGAACATTTCCGAAGAAAAACAAATCGATTGTAGTAAAGTACCGTGTAGTCTTACTGATTCGCAGCTTTTTTTAAGATTGAGACTAGAGTATAGCATGAAGAAAGATGAATACAAAAAGAAACAAGGAATCTCGACAAAGAAACACAAAATATTCAGCATTTATGTCGTAATAATTCCATTTCATTTCAAATATGAATCATATACCGATTAAATAAAGATACCTTTCAAGTATGTACAGTCATTCTAAAAATAACTACTGTACCAGGAAGGATACAGAACACGGCCATGTCAATTGGTGAGGTAAAAAACAAAACAAAAACAAAAACAAACAAAAAAAACCCCAAAGACTGGCACACATACCCACTCGCGCGCACAAACACAGATTAACAGACAGACAGACAGTCGTACACAAACACACAGATTTATACATATATTACACTGTATATATATATATATATATATATATATATATATACGGGTGTGTGTGTGTGTGTGTGTGTGTGTGTGTGAGAGAGAGAGAGTGTGTGTAGTGTGTAGCATATCAGTTTCATTTAATGCTAGATGCTTCATTATAACAACCATCATTTTTGTTTTAATAGAGTTATAGCAGACATCACATGGAGCAACGTGCTCGACTCTTGCTCAGACTATGGTCGTAGGTCCGTGCTCAGACACTACTTCATTTTGGCGGGGTTATGAAAGCCTACACAGCATTTTATGTAGATGTATATGCCATCATCTTTCACTTTGTGGCAGATGAATAGCAATGCCCATTATTGAAGGAACTGTAATAAGACCAAAGCAGTAATTTGAAACTTTTTTTTTTTGTTCTCCAAGATGTGAATGCTTGACGAAACTTACTTTGTCGGTCTCTTCGTGTCAAGCCTTAAAGTTGCTGTATGCCGGGAAACAATTTGACCTTATCGAAAAAAAAAAAGAACATAAAGAAGCGTATATACTCCCTTCAACCATTCCATATAATAATTCAAACACACCTCCAGCGCGCACGTTTTTCTGATGGCATACATTTCAGCAAACCCAAACTCCGTCAACAGGTTCTCCGCCCAAGCACAAATTTGCTTTGGTCCCACGCGCTCAATTGTGCGCTGTGTAATCGCATGTTGGATGATTTTTTTTTTCCCTGAGCCTTGCTACGTTCAGTTTGCTATATTTTCCTGGACAAATGTTGACCAGCCTGCCTTGGACGAGTGTTTGCTCTTTTCCCCAATGTATGTGGTGCACGGTAGGTGGATAAGACTTCTCTCGAGTGGATGACACTCTGAACAATATAAAGATATGCTCGAAGATAGTTATATGATGCAGAAATACAATATGTACAGGTACAGGGACACATCAACAATCGTGTGACAGAACAGGACAAATTATACATTAATTCATATGTTAAAAATTCAGCAGTTGCAGTGTAATCATTTACCAATCCAATAAGGAGGACAGATGAGTACATAATATACAGAGAGAGGGGTGAAGAAAGATACACAGGGTGAGTGAATGTATTTTGTGTGCGCGAGTGACAGAGGAGGGGTGGGAAGATGGGGGGGGGGTAGATGGTGAGAGAGAGAGGGAGAGATGGAGAGATGCCATTAGGTGGCTCCGTCAACGCATGATTTCATTAAGGGTAACAGAACTCATTTCCAAAACATCACCCGTCCCCATCTCTTGTATACGTGCCGTGCGCCTCTCGCTGTGTACAGACACGTCAAGTATATATAAAAAAAAAAAACACTTTGATGAATATTGTGCGCGTTTGGAGCAGCGGGGGTTCATAAAATTCATCGAGCAGGACTGGATTCAACTCGCGCAGGTGCCAGCCGATTGACGGAAGAATACATTTGCTAAAAACAGACGCCTCGTCTCCGTCTGACAGAATGATGAATGTTTGCGTGTCCCTTAGCTACGAGCTCTGAAGAAGACGACGCATTCACTGTAACTTTTCTTTTCTCTCTTTTTTCGTATGGGGGGGGGGGGGGGAACTGGGTGTGGGAATGAGGTTGTTAAGCATATGCGATGTATTCACAAGATAGAACATGTCTGGAGAGAAGCGCTATATTTTCTTGTTTAATGTGCATGCTGTCGACATCTACACCTGCTCCTAAATCTGCACCTTGATTTCCTAAATTCATCATCACGATTAAAGATGTGAGCACTATTCATCGGCGTCAGAAAAGCCATCAGTGAGTGAAAAATCCGGCCTGTATAGCTTTCTTTCAACTTTGGCAAAGTTCAGAAAAAAAGAGGAGGAGAAAACATGGCCACACCTACCCACTACCATGGCTACTGGTGCCTGTAAAGCATCCCGTTTTACACCCCAGTGAAGTGGAAAACCGACAGTAGCGTCAGACTTGGAAGAGCTCGCCAGCGGCACACCGGAAGTGACGTGTATGCCGAGTGACTAGCAAAGTGAGATTGATGCGAGGTAATGGGTGCCTGGGACACGTCGATGAGACCAGTGGAGGGTAATGCGGTGCGGGCCAATCAAATAGCATCATCATCCCGCGGATAATATTAACTCGCATCCATGGAGACATGAACGCATCCCCCAGCCGTGTCGCTATCAGCTCGACCCATGGTCGGTGCGAGGGACTATTTGGTAAAGGGCCGCCACGGGACGCGGGCAGACGACACATCGCACTCATACAGAATCGGAGTCGGCAGGGAGGCGCCTCTGATTTCCTCTTAGCTGCAACTGTCGGTGATTACCATCGATTCGGGAGTGCTGTCATCATCACTTCTTCTAGAACACTGACAAAATGTTCCCGAAAATGATTCCATCATGTCAGTCCTCGCGTTTGTCCTCTTTGAATAAGAGAGCAACAGGTGGACCCAAATCGTCATCGTCTTCTGGTAGTCGCATGACACCTTGTTCTCGGATTGCCAAATGGACGCACTGTGTTAGTCTTCTTTGTGTTACAGTCTGGGTAAATTTGAATCTGTCTTTCTCAGAGGCCGGAGAAATTGCATGCTCAGACTTGCAAGAGCAGTGCATAACAAATTCTTTGGACTGCCAGCAAAACTTTCAGCATAGCATTCTTGAGATAACCGGAAGCTGTGCCTATCTGATGGATTCTCCTGAGACAGGCGATTCATCCTGTACGGACACATGCAACACTGCCTTAAAAAATCTTATTACCACGGTGACACACGAATTTTTACATTGTGACTGCAATGGATTTACTCATCCATTTCTCCAGGAAGGTAAATGCAGTTCAATTCAGAAGCGCCTAGTGATTTGTCCTGCCTATAACAGCTCAGAGCAGCATCCTACACCGACGGCAACCACTCAGTCAGCGTCCGTGGGTGGTAGCCCTTCACGCATTTCCACAGGTGTGACACCGACACCAGGAACCACTTGCCAGGACGCTAGGGATTCGTGTGAGGGCTCTAACTCTTGTCAAGTCGCCCTGCAAAAGGTATTCCAGGCGTGCAGTTGGGAATCGCACAAAGGCACCACTTGCAACATGTCGTGCGTTAAAGCTCTGAACAAATTGGAGGAACAGGGGAAGGCCGCTGGTCTATGGAGGTGCGAGGACTGCCGGGAGAGCGCCGGCCCAGCTAGAGGGGACATGACAGTCCCTGACGCGGGGTGGTGCGAGCCTTTCCAGGAAGACTTCTTAAATTTGTGTGGGGAAATGGAGGAGCATTACATAACATACGAGCATACGAAGAAAGAGGGGACCCAAAGTCCAGTCAATAACCCCGGAGGAGGAGCATCAACAGTGCACTTACACCTGCTTCTAGCGGCCTTGTCAATAATACTGGCGTGTGTGGAAGCATTGGTGTGCCATGCCTGACTGTGCGATTTGTGATTTTTTTTCCAGTCCTTCTAAAACTTCTTTTTAATTGGTGTTTGATATGTTAACCTCAGTAATTGGATCGTCATCATTCCTGTAGGTGAGAAATGCTTTTGGTCGAAATCGATGTAATTAAGTTATTTGATGTCTTTTGTTTTTAACGATGAATTTCATATTCTGTATCGTTTTGCGTGCACATTATTTTGATATTTCTGTGATGCACATGGACAGAGAGAGAGTTTTAGAGGGAGTTCTGTGTTGTGTCAGAACTGTGGCAACGGGCATGATGAAGAGATACATTATCGTGTGCTCAAGCTTTCAGCTCCGCGCTTTACCGCAGGGGAGCATCAGGCCATTTAGATAATGAACCACACACGGTCCTGCCTTTATAATAGCGTTTCATTAATATTGTAGCCACTCAGCTGAGGGGACGGGGAAGTGCCTCCACTCTGCGCTTGGAAAATCCAAGCCTTCGCAAATATCCCAATGATTTTGACCGCGGTAATTACCATACACGTCGCAGAGTGGTAGTAAGCGAACTTACAGGGGACGCGATGAATAGGTCAAACGCGTTAAAGGGCATCGTGCTGAAAAGTGCATTGTCCTTACCGTTCTCTCTCTCTCCCTCTCTCTCTCTTCCAATAAAATCCGACGGCTCATACAGCTCAGCCCGCACTTTATAAACGCGAGCGATTGTAATCAATGAAGGCAAAACCGTGAGTTCCAATATAGGCAACATCACAATCGCAGTGATCTTTTAGAAAAGAAGAATTCACATCATTCCGATTAAAATGTTTTAAATCGTCGCAAGACGAGCCTTAAATATTTTTGATGCTTCAGCAAAATGGGAAGATATTGTTTTATAACAGAACTAGAGGACAGAAAAATATTCATTCGAAATCATTCCGAATAAATATCAGAAATGACAATGAAACCTCACGAAGTAAAACAATTAAACTTTCAAGCGAGTTTCATATACCTTACAATCTTATGTCTAATGTGGAAACGTTTCTCGTGAAGGGCTTTAATGGCAAATCATTTCACGTTTAAGCAGGCAAAATAGTATAAACTGCAAGATACAGCCAAATACCTCTGTAAGTTCTGACATTTCTTTTAAGATAATGCATGATCCCTTATTTCACACATTTTTTGGGCCATATACACTTTCTCATCATGTACTGATTGATTAGAATGAATTTATCCAACAACAAAAAAATCAATCATTAAGGAAAACATAAATTGTTGATTCATCAGAGAATTCTTTGCAAACCATCGTACTCAGCAGTAGTCTGTCCTTGGGTGATTTCTATGGGACTTTTTATTTCCTTTTTTTCGGCTAAATTTTTTATCGAAACGATTGAGCGTCTTTTTCATACATTTAGCCAAATTCTTGTAAGCTCTACATCTGGGGGAAATAGCTTTAACTGCCAACGATGAATCGGGTTTTTTTTTCACTTCACAAGGCGGCGACCCTGATTCGACGTGCTTAGCGAAAGTGAACATTAATCCAAAGGGTTTTTTTTCCCCATTTCTCTCTCCCTTCTAAAAGTCGCACAACGGGAAACCAACAGTCATGTGTGTTGTGCAATATTGTGCTAGCACGACCCAGTGGTCGTGGGGGTGCATCGCCATTCACGCGACTTGTGATTCACCAAAACGCTGCCACCCACTGATCACAGGCAGCTGAAGCTATGACTAATCGCCTGCATGGGGATATAATCTGCGTGTGTTACCGAGAGAAAGAGCTATAGAGTGTTGTTTTTATTTTCCACCACAATTGTATGAACAGGTTGTCTATGTGTGTGTGTGGGGGGGGGGGTGTTTGTGTAGTGCAATTAATGTACCAACAAGAAAAAAGAAACATCGATTTACTGCAGTGGTGATATGTATCAATCCCATGTTATACCTGTCGTTTTGTTGCAACTGGCAATTATGTGTTGCACACTTAATTATCACCGTGACTAAGACGATAATCTATTTCACAAGGCATATTTTATGTGGTGAACGTTGGTATGTTACTTTGCAAAGTGCCGGTAGATGCCCTGTCAGTGTATGTACATTTTGTCTTGATCAGTTTTGGCTTGGATGCTATGTATACATGTTCGTCATCCCTTCGTTAATGACACAGTTTGAAAGGATTCTTTTCCCCCCTACGTAAAGTGCAACCTTGTTATGAGTAAGAGCAGATAACAATGAGAAAAGACAAAATTATACCATTGACACTTAATCCATACATTCTTATGAAACTGCAGAAAGTGGTCTTGCACTCTATCGTTATAATAGATAATCTTTCAAATACTTCTTCAACATCTTCAGAAGATAGGTACAACAACCACTTTAATAATGTGCATAATGAGAACGTTCCTGTCCACTGGGAATAAGATATGACACCCAATCAAATCAGGTGCGACCAATCCTACAAATGTTGATAGTATTCCGGGTACCAATGTCTGTCGATTCCACTGGTGATACCAGTACAACCATTATTACCATTCTTATACCATTACCGGTGACACTGCTGTCACTCCTTAAACTCAATAAGTCCTCCTTATCTTCTCCATCTTCATCTTTCTCCTCCTCCCCTTCTTCCGAATGCTGTTACTACTTCCACTACCACAGCAATTACATCTCCCACCACTTATCTTGCAATGTTAGAAATATCAATACTGATATTTCTCAAACAACAGCAACTACTACTACTACTACTACTACGACGACGACGACGACGACGACTACCACTACTACTACTACTACTACTACTACTACTACTACTACTACTACAACTGCTACTTCTACTCTCAACGCCACCAGGATTGCTGCTAAACTGACAGCTACCGCCACTACCACGATCGCCACAACAGCTATCATTCCTAATACAAACAACCACTACTGCTACTACTTACTACTATTACTACTACTACTACTACTACTTCTTCTTCTTCTTCTACTATTACGACTATTACTACCACTACCACTACTACTACTACTACTACTACTACTACTACTACTACTACTACTACTACTTCTGCTATTACGACTACTACTACTTCTACTAGTGACGCTATTGCTAGTGACGCCACTTCAGTCCAACCGAAGGTGCAATGGTACCACCGCTACCACTATTTAAAGACTTTTATCATCAGTGCCACTGGCAATATTACTGCTACAACAACTGCTACTACTATTACTTCTGCCGTTACTACTACCGTCTTAACAACGTGTTTCATCTTTTACAGGCGCTGTTAACATTCGTCAATTTTACCGCACGAATATCTCCACTTGAACCTTTTATGACTATTATTGCGACCTATGTTGTCACACAAATATGACTACTTGTACTTATTAAAACTATCATTGCGTCAAATGTTGCAACCGTTTCGTCATCAACAACTTGCTAAGCCCGATGCCACTGCTGCTGCCACTGACGCTATTGCCTTTATCGCTGCCATTTTCATGTTGTTGTCAGTGTTTCTGGAAACAAAGAGAAGGTGTCGAGACATTGACGACAAGATACATCACTAGTGCATTTGTTTTCACTAGGTATGACTGTAATGATAATATATCATCCCCCCCCCCCCATTGCTGGTTTTCATGATGTCATCGCTTAGACGCATTGATGCATATCGCTGAGTTGCGTTGAATGTTGACATTTCTCTGGTGCTCAAATAGAAGCAGTCATTATCATGCAAAGGATAGGATTTTCACTTCGAGTTACTTCGTAACAACTCCTGTATAGTACCTCTCAGATTGTTCATCTCTTTCTCTCCAACTCTTCTGTCTTACGTATCATTTGCTCTTCGCAGAACATCAAACAAATTAATATCTTAAGGAAACAATGCCATTTTGTAGTAGAGGCAGACACGCAAGTAGTGTTGGCTTTCTCAAGGTGGCCTTCCAGGCGATCCACGCGTGCATGATGATGAATTTTCAAGCATCAGGTCGTGTCAAATTCCCGCCATTACTAATCCAAGCACGAATCGTCTGTCTATGTTGCCTTTCAATCAATGAACGCTCGGCCCCGGCGTTTGTTTAATCGTCGATATTCAATAATGCTCAAAATACCTGAACGCAAATAAATCGGGAGACAGGAGAGAGGTCTTTGATATGCGGTTGAACGCTCGTGGATGGAGGCAAAAGAAGAAGAAGAAATGCTTGGGTTGCATCAATCGGCGAGCGTCAGAGTAGCCCGGCAATCGATTTGGCATAGCCCGCAGTTATCGATCACTCGTGGCCCCACCACCTGCCCAGGAGCGCAGAGCACCACGCATTCATTAGTGCACGTCGCGCCTCCAGCGCTATTACTTCAGCGACGTACACATACGGCTGCGTGCTTTTCCTCGAATTGAGTGCAAGAGGAGTAGAATGTCATAATTTTTCTAAGTGTACTTTCTGTGCTTCTCGGAACACTATAGACCATAAACCGGAAAAATATCAATTAGAAAACCAACACGAGCATAAATCTCTGTGAAATCGATCCATGAATTAAGCGAATAGCAAATTGAAAGAAAAAAAAAAACCGACTCTTAAATTCGCTTTCATAAAACATCAGCGGGGTGGCAAAGTGATGTGCGCTCAATTTTGCATTTAAATCTTCCGCAGATTATCAAGGGATGAAAATACAACCCCATCGTTTACTACAGTGAAAAACGGACATTATTATCGGACGAGGGAATTGCTCGAGAGGCACAGCAATTGATCAAGGGCGGCTGGAAGTGCGTATGACGCAGTTAGAGCTGGCCGGATTGCCACGCCAGCCGGCTGCGGCCCCGCTTCGAGTGCAAAGCTGGCGGCAGTCTGCATTGGGCGATGTATCTAATGCAAACTCATTTACGTTGTGTCGTGCCACCGTGACACACAATCAGTCATTCGGGCACGCACTTAGACGGCGGGTAAGCCATTCTTGGCACAGCGACACGAAAAAGGGAAGCTATTCCGGAAGGGGTACATAATAATCGTGAGCATTAGGTAGCATCTATTGGGATTCAAGGTGATCCATAAGGCAAGAACAGGTTCATAGGCGCGCCCCAGAGAACTCCACCTGTTGAGTGTACATTCCTCAATGACATTACGCGATGCATCGCTTCAAAGGCAACGCCCGGAATTTTACGGCTATAGTTTTGTTTTCATAAATCGAGAGCACGAGGAAACGAATCCTTGTAGCCCAAACATTTGTATTTTCCTTGGCATGATAATGACAATAATTGCGGGGTAAACAATGTTTTTAAGTGTCTAGAAATCACTGCGAAACAGTGTTTTCACCGACTCTTACAATGCCATCACGTGTGGATATAATGAAATGAATGCATTTTGAGCTAAAATTGTTAGCATTGATAATTTTTCAGTATTTAGATTTAATCGTCGAGGTGGCTGTTGCAAGGATTGAGTGCACATTAAATCCAAAGGAGTACCAAATTGAAAGAAAAACTTCGACATCGACATGAGTTTCTGAGAATGGTCAATGTCTCGGGAAATGGAAATACGAGGATGAGTATACATAACATAGGGAATGCCGTGATATAAATAGGATATCATACAGAAAAACAAAAAGTGCGTATATGCCCATGATTACCCAAACGCATATGCACACATTACACATACACTATCAGCCTCCCGCTTGTGATGCAAACAGTATCATCCCCTCAGCTAAGTGATGCTATAAAGAAATTCCTCAGCTTGTTCACAAGCTGCGGAGAAGTACGGATGATGAATCATTTTATGCTAATGTCTGAGGAAGACAACAGTACTGTGCTATGTCACGATGTTAAGCATTAATGGGGTTGTAAACTAATACTCCCTACACCGACAGTTTCTTTACAACCTATTTCCAGGAAATGTCTAACGTGAGACGGGGTTAAGAAGAAAGATGAATTTGATAGGGATAGGTGGATAGAAAAGAAAGATAGAGAGACAGACATATAGATAGATAGATAGATAGATAGATAGATAGATAGATAGATAGATGCTGATATGACATGGAGGGACAGACATGCAAAGAAATAACTGAATAGATAACTGTGAAGATGGATAATTAGATAAACGGAGAGAGCGGGACAGAAAAAACACTTCAGAGGATAGAGAGAACTGGGACACACGGAGAAAGAATTAAAGAAAGAAATAAAGAAAGAGAGGGGGGTGATAAAAGTAATGCCGACACTTACACTTCACCGTAGCCTACGGTAGTTTAATTAAACGCGTCCCGCTTTGAAAAGAGATTAATTCACGTGTTGATGACACCAGCTTCGATCGTTCGTGTAACGAGATTTCCGACACGTTATGATTATTTCGGTGGTAGTTCATTGGTTCCGAAGCAAATATTGGTCACCTTAATTGCAGCATGTAATAACATCTGTTCAGAGGTGACTACTTAGCTTTCTTTTTTTTTATTAAGAAAGGAAGAGAAAAGACATCACTTTGTGAACCAATTCATGAGACCCCCAATAGTCCATTTCACTCCTGACGTTCTGAAAAAGTCGGAAAGCTACTTTCGATATAGTATACCTTATTCTCTCGATCATCCGATGTAGAATAATATACCATCCATGATATGAAAGAAATGTTGGCATTAGTAGAGATGACTGTTGGCATCCTTACAGAAGTTATGCACTTCAAACAACAAGAATCCATTAATGCGGATGGTATACTTTATGATTGTCAATATGTGCGACACAAAATATGAAGGGTGAGAGTTATTAAAGGATAGAAGTATAGCAGTATGATAAATTTATATACATTGATATCATAGTGTATTCACTGTAAGTAAATAAACTTTTCATTCTGGTTTGTGAAACAGCCACAGATTGAACGAATGATATGCAGAACAATGATGAGAATCAGAATAGTAAACAAAAATATAACATGCATTAAAAGCCGCTAGTTGAAATTGTAGATTCCGAGGTGACAGGAATAGCACCATTTTCTACGGGGCACAGCCCCGAAGAATACAATTTCTGTCACCGAGGAATCCATAATTTCACAAGAGGCTCGACATAGTGCATAATAAAAATATCATTTTCTATCCTCAAACACATCTTTTGAAATAAAATTACACGATGCTTTCACTTACAAAAAAAAAAAAAAAAGGAGAACTTCTCTGGCTTTGTTGTTAGCTTACACAATTGCAGCACAGACGACCATGCATACACATTATATTATACGCAGTGGTCTATACGCAAAGTCTATACCATGAATATGACGTCACGGCTATCTTGTCTTCAACATAGCAATGTTGTATAATGTTTAGTCACATGACGCTATGTAGACCAATCAAAGAAGAATTTTTCATTAATAAAGGATGTGATAATAAATATGACGAGGTTATCATACTGAGGATGAAAAGAATATCAGTATCAGGTACGTGGCAAAGAGAATCAAAATGATAACACCTTCAGTGATGACTAAAAACTTATAAGGATATCAGAGACGGCCAAAAATAATATAACATTTGAAATGAAAAAAGAATGAGGTCACATTTACAAGAAAAACGGGAGAGTTTGATGTTCAAGAGATATCCCATAGAGGCAAAAGAAAGAGAAATGGTTGAACGGCAGGGGAAAAGGCACACAGAAAAAAAAAATGTGTTTGACAATCCACCCCAAGTTAGCAAGAAGAGCAAATCTGAGGCGGTCCACGAATGCCAAAGATAATTTTTTAGTCAAACTATGCGTGCGTGCCTTGATCTTCCTCTTCTTCAAATAAAGACAAAGAGAGCGTTGGAAGAGAGTTTGGTGGTGCCATACCATCGCGGGTTTCCTCAGTCATATCTTAGCATGGAGTTTCATTCAAACGTAAAATTGTGCATGAAATACTCTTAAGAGGAATATTTACTATTAACTTCGCGGAGAAGGTTTCATTTTCATTTCTTCTTTTTTTTTCATTTCTTAGATCACGGCGTATCATGGAAAGCTCTTTTTGATCAATACAACCTTAGCATGAAGCGTTTGACACGATTGGATTACAAAATGAATCAATTGAGATGAGCATGTGCGAGAAATCTCAACCCAAATGTAATCTATATCAGAGACGGTGGGAGATTTGTGACCTGGGATAAGCACGCAGATCCTGGTTAATGTCTTCGCTCTTGGCATCACGTTTCCATTTCACGACAGGGAGAAAAAAAAAAGAGGGCAGAATGATTAATCCAATGAATGCCAACCTGACTCGCACTAAATCATACGAAAGCAGTAGTTCTCGGTGGTAGAACTCCTACTTCATACGTAAATCATTGGACCTGTGAAATTGTGATCTCATCCCTCAATCTGACATTTCTTCGCTGATCCTAGATTCCTCTGAAAAAGACGATGTTTCGTTCACCGCATGAAAACCTCTTCATCCATGGCATCGTCTTTCGGTCATTGTTGACACATGATTTCCAGCGGTTTAGTTCTCTACGATGACATTATAGTCAGACGTATTCAAACGCACACAACCGTATTTGATTGTGGGCAGGGGAGGCGGGAAAAGGGGGAAATGTGGTTTGGGCAGTGCATATGACTCACGAATGAACTCCAATAAGCACACTTTCTGCGGAACACCATTTACATAGCGTTCAGTGAAGTTATATTATTAGTCAAAGGGTTAGATAAACGGTGGGGCCACCCCAAGTTCGCCGTCGGTTCTTTTTTACCTTTCTGTAACAACGGCCGAGTGTTATCAGTTACTCACCAGTCTCTCTTATCTTCTTCCCTTTCTCTCTCTCTCTCTCTCTCTCTCTCTCATTATCTTTTCCTTCCTTCTTCCTTCTTTCTTCATTGCCTTTTCCTCCATGATTACCGTTCTGAGCGCTCGAGATCTAAGCGGTGGCATTGTAACAATGACAAGACCACATAAATTGTTATTGCATCTGCTGCGGATAATTACGAGGCAACATGCATATTATTCGGTGTACTGTTTCCAGTTGATAGCTCTAACCAGTGGAACACGCAACTGCGCTAGTTCACGTAACACGCAAGCTTACTTGAGGCAAGTCGCATCGCGGTCTATTTAAAAGACAGTGTATTGAAGTATATTATGCTTGTGCAAATCATCACGTTAGAGATTGATGGTCTCACGTACTGGGTGTAACTATTCTCCCGTGTAGCCACAAATCATGTTAGAGTCTGAACAAAATAACGGTCCAGATTTGCACATAAATAGAAGAAGGCTGAAATCTCCTCCCTCACCCAGTCTGTTTTTGATAGTTCTATAACGGATGGGTTGGGCACTGTATGAATATCGAGCACCTTGCATCAGTAAACTGTCTGGAGAAACGATAAAACACGTACTTAACAATCAGAAGACAATAAACCCGAATCAGTGTGATTACATTTTGATGGTGTGGAACGCACTCACCGATACCCTTTCATATCACGCAAGAAAGTAGTTGTGGCTTTAATATTGCGCTGATCGCTTTTAAAGAACCTGAGCGCGCGCGATTTCATCTGCATCGGACACCCTCATGCACTATACACCCTCATCCGTAAGCTGAAGAGCGTTAAACGGGTGAAACGTCCGAAAACGTAGTTGTGCAACTTGGAAGTATAGGAAAAAAGGACAACGAAATCTGAAAAGACGATTAAGAATAATTAAGTCTTTTAAGAAGAGATTGAAACGTGCATCCTATCCGTGTTCTTTATATCGTATTATTCTATTACGTGGATTCGCTGACCAGTCTGCTGATGAGGTGTTCCGCCACCATCTCCTGCGGTCTATCTGCTGATCTCCATTCCCCACATTCTCGAGGTGGGAATTCTAAAACAAAATAGCTGTCTCGAAGAATCTCTCTATTATCTTCTGTCTTTGGTTAATGGATCTTTCAGACTCCATACACACGCATTTAGAGATCCCCTGGTGTTTCCAACATTAGCCACTAAGCACATGCATGCATAATCCACTTATGCTTACAGTGTACGTTGTCACCACGCGCTGCTGCGACAAGGAAAAAAAAAACAGTAACAAAAACAGCCTTGCCACACTTATAAACGGTCCTAAGATCAAGGATGTCTGTAGTACTTCCTTTGAACAAAAGGAGACATTAGTGTGAATTTCTCGATATGTTTGTTGTTCTGTTAACATAGAGAAGGCGTTACTCTTCCCAGGCCCAGGCTCGAGCGTATATTCTGTTAAACCATCACACCTAGAATAGTGCGGCACGGAGTTTAGCTTTCACTTCGCAGTGTGTGTCAACTGCAGCACTGATGGTACATGTCTGGTAACCTCATATACTGGAGGATGAGGAAAACCGCACCTCGGCGTCTGTCAATCGCATTTGACACTGTACTATGTCGTGCGATAGAGGCGTGACATGCCACGGGCTTGCTATGCGTCGCCACTATACGAACTACCAAACTATTGTATATACAAACACTACACTCACACACACACCAGGGGCGGATCCGAGAATTCCGTAAAGGGGAGACGCCTTTACACAATTAAAGGAGGGGCGAACGCACCCCCCCCCCCAATTTTTCTTGTTATTTCTTTTGTTTTAACAAAAAATAAAGAGGCCCGGTGCGCCCCCTCTGGATCCGCCACTACACACACACACACGCACGCTCTCTCCCTTCTTCTTCTTCTCCTCCTCCTCTCTTCCCCCTCTCTCTTTCACGGACAAACACATACATCCACACACGTACACACACGCACGTGGAGGGTGAATCCGGGCCTTCAGCGAGTCAGCGTGAACAAAGTTGGCCCGTACCTTGGGCTTGATTCAAAACTTTCCGCGCCCCACATCTCTGCATCTCTGCACGCAATGAAAAGAAAAGAAAAGGAAAGAAAAATAAATGGCTGTCTGTGTGAATGTCTGTTTTCAAGTCTGCATGTGTTAATGCATGTGTGTATGTGTTTTTTGTTTGTGTTTGTGTGTGTATGTGTGTTTTCAGGCGGTTAAGTTGCCAGGCCCTGCCATCTTTTGGTGGAATTTGGAGCACACAAACCATGGAGCTACTAGTAGTAGATCCATGTAGGCCTACAGACGAACCGCTGTGTCGTCTGCCCTTGATGTAGACACCATGCACACGCTATGGCGCGACGCCAGGGGGACGGTGCATGGTAACGTCATTTTGTCAATTATGAAGATATTGTCATCGCGAGAACATCATCAAAACTAATTCCACATACAACTGACACGAGGGTTGTATCGAGATAAGCAGAGCATAGCCCCCCCCCCCCCCCACCCCCAGAAAAAAGAAAGAAAGAAAGAAGAGGTCTGCCTATGGATAAGAAAAATATATTACGGGATGTCGCCTGATAAGACATGGAAATGCATGCTAATGAGATTAAACGGACCAGTCAAAACGGAGTGAAACTTTGACTCATCAATAATTTGAACACCACTTCAACATACTTCTGAAATTTTCATTACAGTTTTACGTGAAATGTTATCATTTTTTTTCCCAAGTGCTAAAATACTCAGTAAATTGTGGATCATTGAAGGCTAATATAATCATGTATTCTATAATTTATGTGCATTTGCATGCGTATGCCAGAATCAGCGTGGGAGTGTGTGCGTTTGTGTGTGTGTGTGTGTGTGTGTGTGTGTGTGCCTGTGTCTGTGTCTGTGTGTGTTGTTAGTCGTATCTGTCTTTGCACTGCCGACAACAGAACAAATGAAGGGTTTGTTTGCAAAAACCGATAAGTCCATTTTTGAAGATTTTGAAGTAAGATCTCTGTCATAAAGTACAAAATAATACCTTTTAAATGATATATTGGTCACTACATATAAAGGTACATTTTTGAAGTTATGGTCTAAAGAAGTAAAAAATTTCTTATTATTCTCCTTATTTTTCTTGACCTTTAATTGCAAATATCTCCATTTGGCAAATATGGACTTATCGGTTTTTGCAAACAAAGTCTTCAAATACTCCTACATTTACTTGATCGATCGCTCTATCAAAGAGCATCACGCATGAGCAAATACGTCCCCTCCACACAAACGTAACATGCCTTACTATAAAGCTAGCATGCCTACAGGTTGGTGTCACGGACGTAGTATGCGGAATATTATGCCAGTGGCGAAACCGCTCTGGTATTTCGGACTCAAAATCAGGACGAAAAAAAAAATAAGGCTCTTCAGATAGTTTCTTCTGCCTGTTTCCATCCCAATTGCAATGTCTGACGACGCCATACATCAACCGAGAGGCTCTGTTTATATTACCTGTCAAGCTGAACATAACAATGGAAAGAGCACTACATGTCTGAATTAAACGGAGGGTCGTTTAGGAGTGTTTCCTACCATGCTTCTCATGGTCTTCCAAAGATAGTTCTCCCTTTACACATTAAGTCGTAGTGACGAGAGTGCACATGAAAAACGTTCCACCCGGTATAACAGACAATGAAAATAGCCATTACTTGAAAACATCAAGAAACGTTCTCTTGATTTTAAGGATAAATGTTGATGATATTTAAGTGAAAATGTTTTCTGCCACTAAAAGAGCGTCTCTTGTTTTCAATAATTATCTGAAGAGAAATGGAAGGAGATAGGAATGTTCGTCCCTCAATTCTCCCCCATTTGGTCAGGTTTGTCGCTTTTTATAGGTATGGGTCTGCATTCGTCACCAGGCAGAGCTCGTTGGTCATATGAGCGCATGCGCCCCATTTTGACGAATCATACTGAGTTATAACTTTATGTCTGTTTTTATGTAGGATTGGGACAAAGTAGGACAAGTTAGCTATGTCGGGTTTTTTTTTTTATTAGAGCCCTTACAACTATTATCAAGTACCTGTGGAAAACAGCGCGTGGCTCATTTTCTTTCGGATGCATGTCCTTGTTTTTATATCTGGCAGCTAGCCTACTTCCTCTACTTTTTTCCCTTCTCTAGCAGAATCTCAGGGCAATGTTGACGTTTGATATACCTTAAAATATACGTCATCACTTTGACGTCACGTGGTGCATTATTTCACTTCTGGCGGGAAAGATGCATAGCGACGCGCGTACCGTCTGCCGATCACGTACTCTGTGCTGGGGATACGTCAAGTACTTGAAAAACATATTAACACTTCACTGCGGAGAATACTAGTACGCCACTGGTGTTCTTCATGTGTTTAATTGTTTCCACATAATTCGGCCTGGATCGCAGAATTAGCAGAATCATTTTTGTTTTCTCCGTATGCCTCGACCATTTTTTTTTTCATATCCCGTTTGTTCCCCCTTTCTAGGATTAAAAAAAAAAAATGATTGCCTAGGTACCATCTGCAGTAGATATGAACTCATTGTTATGGGCTTATTATTTCTCAGTGGCTCTTTTGAGAGAATTTGCAATAAAGCGATCTTCATTCCATGTTTCGTATGGAAATAACTTGACGCAACTATCAATATGATTATGATTGTAAAAGAAGGAAAAAGCAACATGGCGATATATATGCTGCACGGACTTTTAGTTCAGCTATTTTACATTATGCCCTAGAAATGCTATACCGAAACTTGTAACAACTGATTTTTTTTTTCCTTTTTTACCATGAATCTAACAACCGAAACCACATGCTACTACTACTTTGACTACGGACACTTTAACCACAAAGACAATACCAACCGCCACTTTCACCACTGTTTAAATACTACGGTGCTACTAATACTCCTACTGGTACCAAGATTTATAAACATACAAAACTCATCAGTCGACGCAACATTTTTGCCATCAGATAGCAAAAATAGATTACAGATTTTATCATCAGATGGCAAAAATGAATAATAGATTTAATAATCAGATGACATGCTTAGATTATAGATTCTATGATGTACTGCTATCAAACCACTGGCTATGCGACTACCTGTGTTCCCTCCACTAGTGGCAGTATTTCACATGACATTTACGAGACTGTTACTATACCACAACTATAACCAGTACTACAATTATTGTATATTGATCTGCTTTCGCGAAAGCTGCAACTTCTTAATCTTTTCAACTGTGCCCAATTACTATCACCTTTGGCTTACCTCCACTATTATAGTATTATTATAACAACCAGTAGTACTGCGATATCACTTTAAATGGTAGTGATAAAGATATTTTGCCGCCATTCTTACTCCTCGATCGTCTGTACCCACCTATGCTGCTCGCAACAACTATTTCTTGTTTAAAGCATTTCCTTCCTTTTATCACGAACCATACAAATTTATAACAACTGTCTTCATAACAACTTCCGCCAAGCTGTACTATGCAGTATGGAAGTACCGCTGATTCTCTCGCTGCTACTTCTACTTTTACTACCTCGCCACTCATGTTAACACCAGTGCTTCAAACTGTGAAATATGTCGTTTCTTGTATAGGTATATCTTATCGTGGGTATATAATACACTACTGGAAATACGTTCCCTTGGATGCCAGTAATCTAACCATGCTGAGAGTTTGCATTTTCATTTCCATTATCTTAAACAAGTTGAAGACTTAAGTCCCTCGCATACTCGGGGAGATGTCTATTGGAAAAGTGTGTTACAGAAAGGTGAACGTTTATGTATAGTTTAAAGTATACTATCTATTTTGCTTTCGAGGGATTTGTTTGTTTGTTTGTTGTTTTTTTTTCTCCACATTGTGTTGTTTGTACATATTGCACGAAACCAGGTGTTGTAACGAAATGAGTTCTTTCCTTTTTTCTGGTTTTTGCAAACAGCGTTTGTATTCATGAGCCGAGGAAGCTCGTCATATACTGATTTTACTGCCGATTTCATATTTTGATGCTTATGAAACAATTCATATGGCAAGTACCTCAATTTTGTAAATAGTCAATGAGCTTGGGAGAAAAAGGTTAATCAAGATTATAACTTAGATTATATGGTTTGATATACTCTAATGATAATCATTTATATCAAGCGTATACATGGTTGAATAAAAGTGTATTTTATAATGTTTGGTTTCTTACGGTGAAGTGTTTTTTTTTTTAGTATCTTTTAATTTTCCAATGTTTCACGTATCGTATGTATGATTATGAACTGTATCTAATTTTGATGTTAACTTGTTATTATGTGTAAATCCAGCAGAAATTTAGCACCTCTAGTGTGGACATATTCAAGCGTTTTCTTCCATTGACCTTTGACCACATCATGCATGTTAGTCATGGTTAAATTACACTGCCCTTTCAGCCTGTTCATTTTGTAAAGTATTTCAAAATTGAGTGGTTTATTAGCAGAATGATGTTGAAAAAAAAAACACGTAAAAGTGTGAGATGTAAATAGTACATTTTTAAATGTTTGTTCATCTATATCCTATAGTGTGTGCAGGCTTATCTGACATATTATCGTCGTGCCGGTCACTTATTTTGATGCAGTGTTATATGTCCACATTATTATTTTTGTACGATCGCTTTAAGAGATGATTGAATCACATCAATATATATATATATATATATATATATATATATATATATACATATATATATATGGATCAGCTTTATTTAATGAAAAAAAAATTGGAATCAATGAAGATCTTGACAGATCGTCTATGAATATGGTAATAACAGGATGTATACATGTATATATATATATATGTGTGTGTGTGTCATATGACCACAATGGAAAGATTCAAAGACAAATAATTTTCCGGATGAAAGTTTGACCAAAAAATGGGAGCGGTTATCATTTGTTTTGATTTGGGTTTTTTTTCTCTCCAATTTTATTTGTGCCTCTAACCAAGTTCACAAGGAAAAGAAAAATGTACATGACATACAATCATTTCTTTTCTTATCATAATTATCAAGGAAATTACAAAGAAACAAGTAGAAGAAAGACTGGGTTATTATTTTAAACATCACATAATGATTATAACAGTGTTCGCAACAGTTAACTGGTGTTCTCTAAATGGTTTTACCAAGATTTCTATTCTGTATATCACATTTGAAGGCTTTCATGAAAGTTCCTAAATATAGAGATATCAATTCAATTATGCTTTCCTTCCTCTATGCATTCATGCTCAAGCGTTGTCTCATTATTTTCAGCGTGTGTGACTTGAAATGTAGACACCATGATACCATGTTATATGAGTGAATGATGCCGAACCCGCGCCTGTCGCCAAGCGATTTATGGTACTAAATCAGCCAAAAAATAAAAAATTCCCACATCAATGGAAAAGAGGAAGAAGAAGAAGAAGAAGAAGAAGAAGAAGAAGAAGAATGAGGATGAGGAAGAGGAGGAGGAAGAGGAGGAGGAATGGAGAAAGATGATGAGGAGGAGAATGTGTTGATGGCTGGATGATGTTTTGCTTGATGTATGCGGTTGAGTTAACAGGTGGACACACATTTACAAAACAGCATGCTTCTCTTACAACATTTTCATTTACAAACGTTTACGTTTATACGTTATGGGGTAATCACGTGTAAAAAAAAATACTTAGGCCTACCTTTCGCAATGTTACGAAAAAAGAAATAACCACATAGTCCATGAGTACCTACTAGTATTTCTTTCTTAATCATGTTAATTTAATATGATAAAGGATTTAGATAGAAGTCATAATTTATAAGATTTAAATCGACATGAAATGCCCGGCTCAACGATAATATTCACCATAATTTTGAAACAAATGGTGGTATAAACAAATGAAAAGGATGCTATTTGTAATACTTCACAGTGATTAGTTCAACACATTCATAGATCGTGTACAAAGATCCGCAGCTCAACAAAGATATCCGCCTCTGTATGTTATTTTGTTCATCCTTGACATTGTACTTTTTTCCTTTTATTTACCCAACACTGAAGCACAATGTTTACATATCGCCGATCCAACCATTGTAATCTGTCCAATACATCTGTTCTATAACTTGATATCTGAACAATTGTAATCTTAATCCATAACAATTCAAATTCACAATTTCTTATCGAACAATAAAAGTACACTTGTCGTAAACAAATAACTTTAAAATCTCGCAGGTTTGATAGAAAATTTAATGTTAACACAACAGTCACAGGACATTGCAGGAAGTACATACATACCGCACAATGGATCAAAATTTATTTATATAAAGCATGTATTTATATAAAGTTGTCGGTGAATAGTAAATCAAAAACAAAAGACCCGATCACACACATACGCTCACACGCACCCATACACCCCCACACACACCCACACAGACACACTAATTCATAGACAGTGAATAACTATATACGATAACGATTCTGATCCTGAAATAAATACTCTTTTTATTCTTCCGTCAACACTTCTGCCGCTGAACATAAATTTCATTGTTTATCTGCAGAGACAGAGAAATTTGATACTTCGATTAATATTGATGATTTACGCCCTACACCGTGAGCTATGAAGAGTGCTTCTGCTCATTAAACAACATCAAATGGGAAAATGAATGCACACGCGTGATGCACATTTATCAATCACCATTAAGTGACAAAATAATTTCGATGTCTGCACACTGTATACTCTCTCTCCCTCTCTCTCAATCTCTCAGTTTCTCACACATGCTGTTAAAAGTCCCTCACAATCAAAAGACAGTGATTAAAGAAATTACCAAGCATTCAAAAATACAGGAAAATATCCAGTAAACACAACGGTCATTCTTAAAACCCTTGCAAATTCCTCGTAATTATGACAAATAACTTAATATGAAGTAAAATATATTCAACATCATAAGCAACAGAACTTACGCATAGCAAAAATCAATTCCTTTGTCTTTACAGTGCAAATATTGAGCTTCCTTTTTTTTTTTGTAAATCAAACACAGATTACATTTCTATGATGAGAAAAAAAAAGAATGCAACACAGTGTGAAGTATTAATAGAATCAAAGACGCACGCTATGTGAAAACCAACTACATAGTATAACAAAAGACCATAAGCCGGGTTGGTCAAAATAAATGCATTCTTATGAAGAATTCTGTCGCATCAATACAAAGTAATCCAGCGAAATGGAAAACTTAAGAAAATAACAACAACACAGAGCAAGAATAGAGAAACTTAACTTAAACGCAATTGACGTAGACAAGACGACAAGTTGCCGATTTGCCGAAGAGGGACCATACAAAAAAAAAATAAAAAGAATGGGACTAGAGTACGATTTTGCAGTTGTGAAGTCTCCATGAAAATTTCAATTCGGTCTGTGAATTCGTTTGTTAACGTCAGCCAGAATCCTGTCCCCGGGAGACAGGGCGATCCAACAATGATTCTTCCGCGTCTACACCTCATCCAGGGGGGAGGAAAAGTGCAGAGACATTGGCTCCATGGACCTAAGGCAAATCTTTCGTTCGGGCACTCACAAGCCCTTGGAGAAAAATGCGTAAATGATCAGAAATGCGAACAAACACACACAAAAACATTCACACAGAAGCACACTCATGCAAACATACATCTACGCAAATCGATCTGTGTAGGGTACACATATTTCCCTGGTATTGATTTGTGTAGTCCACAAATTGGTATGTTAAACTCAGACATAGTTGACAGGAGGAAAATGTCATCAATTATTATGACGCTATATAGTTTCCCCTGTATAACTGGGAGGTAGCCTGTGTAGGGGCACACACACACACACACACACACCCACACACACACACACACACACACACACACACACACACACACACAAATGCACAGGCATACACAAAATAGCGTCCTAGGCTACCACCGGGGAGAGTTGTTCTACCGTCTGCCTTGAAGTTCTGCACCCTCACATACACATTTACCAGGAGAAGATGGGTCATTATTCATACATTTGTGTTTGTACTTTGTTTGTTTGTTACTTTGTTTTTGTTTTGCTTTATCTTTAACCTCTTTCAAGACTGAAAAGGAAGAAACAATGATACCAGTCTTATTTGTTATTACAAAAAGACCACGTATCTACAAAATGTCAAATGTTTAGGAGAGCAAAAAACATGGCAGCCAAAGCACAAATGGTACACAGCTTTTCTTTGACATATTGTGGTTGCTTCATTTTTGGGGTAAGACAGCTGGGATTTGGACAGGACATCACATAACTGATTATCTTACCATTAATTCAAAAAAAAAAAGTTATTAAAAACATGATATACAAGGTCTTGTCACCCAAGCGACGATGTACATGAGATACTATTAAAATTTCATGGCCGTGATCTCTAAGCGAATTATGACAACAAACTAGGGCACTGGGTTTGACAGAATAATCTTGAAGCAGGATAATACTAGTGAAAAAATATCATGGCCTGAACGTCACTTATAGGTATGCTGTTTCAATATCTAACTCTTTAAGGACCACCACCTGTTTGTTCAACTGATACTGCAAGATGACAACAGATTTAATTGAAGACTTTCGATACCATATCCTACTCTGGAAGCACGATGATATGATTGATGATTGGCAAATGATTGGAAAATGAATTGCTCGATAAATGAAAAAATGATGTGTCTCGTGAAAAATGGACCAAACAAAGTGGATATTTTCATCTCTAGTTATGTTTTCCGTTTGTGCGTGTGTGTGTAAGTGTGTGTGTGTGTGTGTGGTTTTTCTTTTTATTTTCCTTTTGTTGAAATTGCTCCTGATATCTCCAGCGTCAACACACGCATCATTACGTAAATCATAAATGTGTCCGGGAGAGAAATGATAAACTTACGCTCAAGACAGAAATATGACAGGATTTCGATGGGGGTGCTGCAAGGCGTTCTCTTCCGATCGAGTGGGGTTAAATGAAGAGGAAAGGGGCAAGGGGAGGCAACGCGGGCTAAACCTTCTCCCGGCCGTCTGCCTTGGGGATGACGCACGCTTTAATACCGCTCGATTGCCTTCCCCTGAAGCCTCTGCACATGTTAGTAAGGGGGGGGGGGGAAACTCACCGGAAAACATAATAATTTTTCTTTCATGATGCGCGATGCTCGCATGCAATGGCGACATCAACACATTCCCCTCTCTCTCCTCTCCATAACACAACCAGTCCCTACATATACACACACTCACATACACGTGCATGTGCACTTATCATCTCTTTCCTCCCTTCATTTTCTCCCCCTCATTCTCTCGCTTTCATCCTGTAGACCTCACTTTCGTATCCCTTCCACTTTCTATATTTCCTCCCACAATACCAGCCTGTTTCCTTTTCAATTACACCCCTTTAACACTTTCTCTCTTTACCCCATCCTACTCTTGTCATATCCATCTCGACATTTCCATATCATCTTCCTATATAGATTTCCCTAAACACATGGAGACGACGAAAATCATTTACCACGTCAGAAGGAAAAAAAACACTACATCTCAAAAGAGAACACTCGTAAAATAGTACTCCAATGAGAGCTATAGAGCACTTGTGACGATTTCTGTTTCACTTTCGACCTCTTGTCATCATTCTTATATCCTGTTTGTCTCTCAGCCTGTTTTTCCAACTTTCTCTTCTTTTCTCATAGAAATTATGACAATTGGGTCAAGACGGAACTAAAAATATTAGTGTCTTGGAAATTGCTAGGCGCTGTGATGCGTGAAATGTCTTATTTTCATAGTTTTCAATTTCAGTTTGCAGAACGCATCGTCGTCAGTACTTTGTGTTGTTCACCAGCCTTCTTGATTAGACGCTTTGTCAGAGTTTATGAAGAATAATTATGTTACGTCACATTTAGAGTCATGAGAACAAGATTGATTGCCTTCATTTCTAATCATGCTGAATGATATAAAAGCATTTGTTTACACTGAAATTTATCAATCATCTATCATCATTTACTTTGAACCATTCTACCATAAGCTGTTCTATAAAATAAAAAGAAAAAAAGATAGTGGTATCAAAACATTGTACATAGAAAGCAAATACTACATAATACTTTTCTACAATTGTAGAAATATCATGATATTTTTATTATTGAAAAGTAGAAAGAAACGAACATACACCCTTACATGTATACATAGAAGAAAAGAGCTTGATACATGGGAAATAGCAAAGACAGGGTTCCAAGGTGCTTTAGAAAATGACAGGAGTCAACGTTTTCTTGTACTTTTTTTTTTATTTTCAGACTGCAATCAATTTTCTTAACCATCTCGTCACATTTTGAACCATTCTGCCATAAGCTGTTCTATTAAAAAAAAAGATAGTGGTACCACAACATTGTACATAGAACATAACATAACACGATGACACTTTTACCAAAAAAAAAAAAGAAAGAAAAAAGATCTTATTCTTTAGCATCATTACGAGCACAATAAACTTTTTTTTTTTTGAGCTTCGAGATTGGCTAAACAACAACAAAAAAAGCAAAGACTCTCTCGAATTCAGTCTACTTAACTCGCCTCTGCCTGCCAGTGATACGAGGGGAAAAAAACGACATCAGACATGCAGGAATCCAGTGGTGCCTCCCAAGGGCGATATCACAGAGGATCCAATCCAAATCGTCAGTTGACGACAGGAAGATGACCAAAAACATATCGGATTCTGACGCAAAATGGATAAGCGTCGAAATGGAGGGGGGGGGGGGGGAGTTGTGCCTTTTTTTCTTTTGTCGTTGTTGTTCGTCTCGTTATAGGTTGCTAAACTTTGACTAAAAATAACTCCACTCGCTTCGCGCCGTCCCGACTGCTGGTAGGTTTTCGGCGACAAGCAAACGGCAAAGCCCGCACTTTCTCTGACTGCGATGACCTTTGTGGACAATGCACTATTGAACTCAATGTGGCGTCTACCCCATACTTTAAATCTCGCCAAGGAATTGTTTCCCCATGGCAACTTTTATTCCTCTGTTCTCTTTTTTTTTTCCAAATATATATATATATATATATATATATATATATATATATATATATATATATATATATATACACGGCCACACACACACACACACGCTCACACACACACACACATATCATATGTATATATATATATATATATATATATATATATATATATATATATATATATACAAACACATATACATTATTTCTTCATTTTTAAGGGGGCGGTAACGTAAGGTCTTGGTTTTTTTTTTCACTGTTAGCTTGCTGTAGTTTCTTCTGATTCTTTCTTTCTTAAATGTCCAGCTTTACGTTTCACACTTTCTCATATTTTTTTCTCTCTTTCTTCACTTTGTATATGGATATTGTTTTTATATGTCATAGTTCTTAATTAAGTTCTGCGAAAATTGCGGGCCTAAAAATCTCGACTGTATAAATATTTACCGCTGCTCTACGATTAACATTATTAACATGCCTGTCAGTCATGTAAATAGAAAACCCTACAAGCAATAATAAGATTCTGACAGACGGATTGTGTTTTGCCAGAGAACAGTATAGTAGATACAACGGATAATTTTTCGATGTGTGTGTGCATGTGTATGTGTGTGTGTGTGTGTGAATGTGTGCCTCTGTGTGTGTGTGTGTGTGTGTCTGTCTGTCTGTCTGTCTGTCTGTTTGTTCGCTGATTCAAAATCAACTTTAGTCGAGCTTAACGTTCAGGTGTGAACTGTCCATTATCACCTGTTGCTGCAAGAGAAGATTTCGCGTCGATCAATTGGCCCATCCAGGATGAAGGGTAGACGGACGCTGTTGATTTGCTCGGCAGACGAATGCGTGAAATTTGTAAGATGACACGGGATGGGAAAGAGGCGGGAGGCGGTTCTTGGAATCATAAAAAAGGGTCGAAATTCGACAAGCTAAGAGGTTTAATGTGATCGATATTTCGTTAGGAAGGAAGGCATTCTCGAATTTGTTTTGGTCCAATCTAAAGAGCGCCCATAAAATATTAATTTTTGCTGAGAATGTTCATCAGTTAAATGTGGACTCATAAGGTGGGTGTCACGGAACAGACAAAATACCGCCTTGCAATTTTTATGTCAAAGTGTGCAAGGAAAGCAATCTGGTGAATTGTTGATTTTTTTCTGATGAGAAGTCATTAAGTGCGTTGTTTACTTTGATTTCAGAATCTATAGCCGTCAAACGATTTGCTTTTTTATAATGTATAACTTGTGTTATGTATTACTTTTTGTTTGATGGAAATTAAGTTCAATTGATTTGAAATTGGAAATTGAAAATCGAAATTGAAATGTTGGATGATCAGGCATTGTTGGCCAGGGATTGCTACGTATCTTGGAAGCTACGTGAAGAATGAAACCATGGAAAAAAAAGAAGAAATGAATGAGACATTATTTAATTTCTAGAGTACATTACAATGATTGATTCTATAAGTACAGACAACGATGAAGATATTAAAGTAGGAAATTAATTTGCGCGACTGAACACGAACCTCACACCATGAATCCAACGTGCCGGTTAATAAAACCATGAACAAAATTGATATTGACAGTTGTACATCTAATAGCTGAAGGATTACTGCGTATCAATTGACAGTGACAAAACCTTAACAGATTTTGAATTCATTGCTACTAAACTACAAGGAAGATGCATTTCTGGGTTTAAGAGATTACAAGAAAAGAAGAACATAATGATTTATTCATACCCAACAGATCAAGCCACACCCGCATGGACATTTGTAGTGTTCTTATCAGTACGAATACTGTATCTTTACAAAGTAATCTATATACCGTGGTAGTCATTCATTCATGCATATCGAAACGGGGACTGTGTTGTAATAGATTCAAATTACTGACACTTCTCCATTCCCTGTACACCTCCGCATCACTTCATGGCGTGGAACATTGTAAAACAATGCCGCCTTTGTTTCTGATTTTATAATCTGATGGAAACAACACCAGCAACAACACTAACAACTTATTGTCATTTTTTTTTCATGGCTGACACACTTTGTCACCTGTTCGTCAAAACGTGTAACCCTATAACAGTGCTCAGATGTAAATTGTGTCAGTGTATGTGATGTTATGTATGAAAAAAAAAAAACATACTTATAGCCACTTACAAAAAAGGCACGCCATCATTTACACACACACACACACACACACACACACACACACACACACACACACACACACACACACAAGCACACACATCAGATGCATGAGGCAAACAGTCTTTATACATGAGAAGACTAATACAGAATCGTTGAGTTTTTCGGGCTAAGGAAACCGCCAGGGGACCGGTGACCTTGAAACCCAAGAAGGTTGCGTGGAAGAGGCGCCACGCTCAATCCGTTGTCTCTCGCAGATAAACTTTCGATTTGAAATTCATTACCACTGGACGTAATTGCTTTAGACTCTGGTGTGGGACCGGAGGGGGCAGAATCCAACGGCCAGCAAATAGCAAAATATAACATGAGGCAAAGAAGCAGAAAATATTGTAATTCGTGAAGAAGGGTGCATTGGGTCGCCACTAATTCGGATCATGGATGGGGCTACTCTTACTGAATGTGATCCCTTGGCGATACGTCTATGCATAGGGAGGAGAAGGTAATTACTGGAAGGGAGTAAGTTGAGGCAACATCAGACGGTGACAGGATTGGGGATTCCAAGCCTATCCTTGCTGGACTTGCGGGTATATGCAAAATCGGCAAAACATAAATGACTTGTGATGCTGGAGCTGAGCGATTGGATAAAGCAAGGAAAGTGGGCGAAATACCGAAAAAAAAAACACCTCCCACGCACACACACACACACACAAATCGTATTTTCCCTCTACAAATTGATTAATGAATTTCCATGAAAGGACTGCCCTGCTGTCTGCACGATTTAAGGTTCAATTTCTGCAGGTAATGTGGCATAGGGTCTTTCTGATGAAACGCTAAAAAGTGCGCCAAAAAAGAACGTTATTCAGATAATGCTGTATAGGTCACAATAGACGCTAGAATGTCTGAGTCCAGCGAGGCACCAAATGTGCTTGTCACCGTCCATTTACAGCACTGACTGATACAAAAAAAAAAAAGGTTTAGCATTACACTCCACCCACTCTCAGAATTCCATCTAATGGTAATGATTTCACAGAAAACAATCCTGAGTTGGGAGGGGGGGGGGGGTACCCGCGTAATTTAGGTATGATTATCGAAGCTTTACACATGGCTATACACCCACCCACTCACACATACACACACACACATACGCACGCACACACATTTCCCTTCATACGCGAGGAAGTGTGTGTCTGTTCATTCCCTTCACTCCTCTTTAATTCAGTTTAATGGAGTCCATGTGATATTGGAAAGCGGCACGCCGTACTTTCGGGGCCATTACCGACTCCATTTCGATATGCACGGGTTCGGGTGAGGACTTAACGAGGAGTGAGAATCGGACGTTCCGATTTTACTGGGTAACGCGAGAAATGTTTCCACCTGTTGGACTTTACATATCTCTAAAATTTGAAAAATACATAAACAACAGTCTAAATTTTACCATAGACTTTCTCCTGTTGTCACTGAAATAAACGATACAATATGCAATAACAATGTAAACCAATGGATCTGATACTAAACATCAAAACGTATCATATCAACATTGCATAATTAAAATGAAATATAGATTATCACGCGTTAAATGTGAGACAGGAATTATTCAATATCAAATATCAAATATCTTTTCATTTTCTTTTAACACTGCATCTTATATCTGACGCTAGTAGAACATTTAGCAAGACCCATGGTGGTTAAGAAAATTGATTGATGGAGTCTGAAAGAAACAAGAAGAAAAGTACAAGAAAACGTTGACTCCTGTCATTTTCCAAAGCACCTTGTGGCACGCTCTTATCGACCTTTACTCTTACAAGGTCATAGAATTTGCCCGATGGCAAATGGATCACCGTTTTGTGCCCCTATCATTCGCCGGAGCTCTACGAGGGGATGACTGCGGGTGCCAATGTTGCCCCCCCCCCCCCTCCGCTTCACTATTGAGTAGCGATCTATAGCGATTCAATTTCAGCTGCAATTGATTTGTCATGAAATACCACGGTCATGATTGAAATCGGCATAGCTAAGAAACGGGAAACCCTAAAGCGTCTGCTAGGAGCGCCATCGGGTTTTAGATGCCACGGCCGACGTCGATTACAGCGCGTAGAACTGACCTTGGAAAGACCGGAGAACGACAGGGCATTAACCACATCATGTGACATTTTCCAGGTAGTCCAAAAGAGTCTTCTTGTCAAACAGGAGCTCGTAGGTTCATGTAATGTTATCATGTAATCGTATGTGACGCCAATAGACTGAGAGAAATGTAGAAGCAAAGATGAAAACCAGGGTTGAAACTTTTTTGGGCATATATACGTGGAAGGTTTTCTTATGTCAGTATGTAGATATAAAAAATGGGTTGAACATAAGCTATCGTTTAGCGGAAATCTTGGATCATCGCGTCTCAATTACTTATTACAGGTGATATTTGCCAGCATGTCAGCATGTATGGCCCGTGAAATTGAGAGGACAAAAGTTTAGTACAACCTAGCGGCATTCATTTGTATTTTTTTCTGACAACATGCAGAAAACAAAGTTGTAAAAGTACATAAAGCATGTCTTCTCCTTTTTTTTATATATAGATGTCGTATATCCTCAGCTCAGTGTCGGTCTGGATGGAGTTGCAGAATTATTGGTCACGACAGGGTAAAAAAAAAACACCACAATAAAGCAACATATGATTTCAGCTCGTGAGCTGTGATTTTTTCTTCCCGCCTTTTTTTATGACTTTTTTCCCAGGCTCTCATACATGATGTGACCCCTCGCCATGATTCCTGAAATAAACCTTTCGTATCACTACTGATGGATCATGCTGATTGTTTCTGGCATCCTTGCAAGCGGCTATAGTTTATGGCTGTAGCTGGGTATATCGCCGACAGCTCTTGAAAACAGCGAAGGAAAATGTTTATGCTGTCCGAACCAATCTCGTGATTTATTGTGTCGTTCTCGCGTCGTCGGGCAGCGGACAAGGTACTACAGGTTGCTGTGGTGATGAGAAGAAAAACAACAATAACGAAAAACGGACCAAGCCCCGTATTAGTAACTTCTTCGGTTACAGCTCGTTATTCCGAAGGTTCGTTATTCCGAAGGCTCTTTAGTCGGAAGATTCGTTATTCCGAATGTTCATTGTTCCGAATTTCATTTTCGGATTAACGAATCTTCGGAATGACGAACCTTCGGAATAACGCCATAAATGTTCGGATTAACGAACCCTTTTTCATTTTCGGATTAACGAACCTCTAGGTATAGGGAATTTGTGTGTTTCGGATTAACGACCCTTCGAAATAACGACCCTTCGGAAAAGCGAACCTTCGGAATAACGAACAGAACCCCCTTCTTCAAGGATTTCAATTTTCAATAAGAAATGGAAAGTTCCTGAGAATGTTAGCAGATATTGCTCTGTTTCGATTAGTTTCTATGGTTTAATTCATTTATCCTCTATTTCACAATCAATACCTACAGCTAACGAAAACTCGGAAGGAGATGATCTGGACTAAATAAGAAGGGTTATGTTGATGATTTTGATTACGATGATAGTTGTGGAGATAACTCGTCTATCTGAATAAAAGAGATTGTCAGATCTGGCAATTACTTGAATTCGACAGTCTGAGGCGAAAGAGAGGGATATGAGAAAGCGTTAAGAGGATGTATTCAACATTTTCGCAATCATTCTGTCGTTATTGATTCTTGCTGCGATATGTTACTTTGGTTTGCCATCACAGCTAATATTCTTGCTTAGAAACAATGTTACCCATTTCAGGTGTATTGGGTCATGCTGTTGTCTTGGTCCATCAGGACTTTGGCCATGTCGACAAACAGCATGACAACAGAGCGTCTGTCGCAGGAGTGCCCCTTGTACAGTAAATTGAGGACACATGCTTGGCCACAACCAGAGAAACTGGAGAAGAAAAAAAAAACTGTTTTGGAGACGGCGTTTCCATTTAGAAGTGAACAAGAAGAAGAAGAAGAAGAAGAAGAAGAAGAAGAAGAAGAAGAAGAAGGAGGAGGAGGAGGAGGAGGAGGAGGAGGAGGAGAAGATGAAGAAGAAGAAGGAGGAGGAGGAGGAGGAGGAGGAGGAGAAGAAGAAAACAGAAGAAGAAGTAAAAGTCGTTAAATAATGGGAGCGGTGCATCATTACACCTTGCGTTGTATACGGAAGTGGCGTCACTAGTACACGTAATAGTGTCAGTAGAAGTATAGTAGTAGTAGTAGTAGAATAAGAAACAATGTTACTGTTTACCTTCAACCACCTGTTGATAATAATAATAACACTAATGATAATAATAATAATAATAATAATAATAATAATAATAATAATAATAATAATAATAATAATAATAACAATAATAATAATAATAATAATAATAATAATAATAATAATAATAATAATAATAATAATAATAATAATAAGGTCTTATTTACCCAGGGTAGCCTCTGCAGTATGCCCCTGCTCTACCAGAGGGCTCTGCTATTATCATTACCCTAGCGTTGCCAGGTACCCATTTATACACCTGGGTCGAGAGGGACGCAGTGGGTAAAAACTTCTTGTCAAAGGACGTAAGCACTGGGCGGGATTCGAACTCGGGTCCTCCGATCGGGAGTCGGGAATCTTGTCCACTATGCCACAGCGAGCTGTTACCGACAGTAATGGTAGTAATGATAAAAGTCTATCGGGGACTTGAAGAATGGCAGGGAAATTGTACTGTGTGGACCCTGCGTCTGGTGAGTCAGATGACATATGAAATCATAATAGTCAGTTGCATTTTGTAGCAGTAGAAGAACAGTACGGTATTGGTCTGCTGTTTTGTTGTTGTTGTTTTTTTCATTTTCCGTCTTCCAATATGGGGTTATTTTCTCCACCTCGAGATTGCTACACATGTGTATACAAGAAATAATTACCTTTCGAATGTTCCATGTGATTATGATCATATTTCTCTATTTGTTTATTTTATAGGGGCTAGGAAAGGTCGAGGCGGAGGGATATTAATTTGAAGTAACATTTATACTTTATACAAAAAGAGGGAAGGGTTGGCAAAGGGAAGAATAAAACCTCAATTCCTTGTTGTTGTTTCTGAGTATACAATTACGTTGTGCACATGACACTTTATTTGATGCTTTATGTTTTTGACACAGTCACATGCATGCTATAAAGGCTGTTTTACTGAAACTTCAATGTGTTATGTTACATTGTACTTGACGGAAATTGTTCGGTTCGTTTGAAAAAATAAAGAATTATCAACAACAAAACAGGCTGTATATTCGTAATGTCATGTTTCATACCGTACAGTTCTACTCAGACTACGGAGCAAGCGTTTTCACTGCTGCCTTTGCTGTAGTAAAGTGAGCGATCATTGATTTCTACCAGCGAAAAAGAAAAAAAAAAGGTGAGGGGATGGGGGACAGACACGCATGCATGTTTACTCCATATGAAGTCATCGATAATGGGCAAGTATCAACAAAATGGCGCCATTAACACCCCGATAGTTTTTGCCTGCGAACTGACGATGGCATCATAAAGTATCGTCACCTGGCTCAATTTAACAAAATCGAAGGGCGCCATTTCGGCTGCCGGCTAAATCCTTTTATCAAAGACCGAAAAGACAAAGTTGATGACATCAATCCTATACCGAAGCGATATTCATCAACACTGTGTCCTGTCCATTGGTTATTGTTGTTGTCTGTTTGTTTACCAAGGCGCTATACATCGTTTATGATCATGGCCCCGTAGACTTAACCCAGTGCTTACGAGACCTTAGTGGATTCCGTGGGAAGTTTATGAGGATGTATATACCTCGCAAGGAACGGATTAGTCCAGGGCACTTTTGGGGGTTTAAGTGACAAATATTTTGGGCCAGTTAAAGGTTAGTCTATAGAGAAAGAGTCAGACTTTTGTAAGCACAAGAGTGAAAATTTAGTCCAAATCAGATAATAGCGTAGGGAATTTATGAAATGTAAAGTCCCGCTGATTTTTCTTTTTTTTTACTAAACTATTCTTGTATCTAGTCAATACAAGTATAATGCATTGCGAGTGCACGTGTTGCTCATGTTATCTTTTCCCAATTTGCCAGTACACGATAACTTGCAATTTCCTTTTTTTTTAATGCAATATATATATAATGACACATTGTCAAATCCTAATATATCTGACTGACCATTATTATTTGTCAACTGTTTTGCAAAAATTGGCGAAACTATGATATTTCATAACTTCCTTAATTTTAATCCGATTTTGATAAAATTTCCATTGTTATGCTTGTAAAATGTTCATCTTTTTACAAATTGTCCTTTCATACCTACCTGTTCTCATTTGCTAACACTTATAGCCAACGGCGTAAATCCATACTGAGGAGTGGGGGGGATGATCGGCGATAGTCACCATCACCACGATTACAAGCCCATAACCGAACCGGCGCAGCCTTGAGGGGGAGGGGGGGGGGGGGGGGGAGAGAAGCTTGGTAACCCCCCCCCCCCACACACACACACACACTTTACAGGGATTGGATGTCTCACTCTTTTGCATGAAATATAAAGTGGGAGGAGAATGATATATTTCTGACAATTTGAAAATTTTGACATTTTACAGTCCCAAAACTGCAGTTTGTGACTGTATTTTGTCCGCTTTGGAAATTAAGGGGGGGGGGGGAGGCACCGGGTGAAACTGCTGGCAATTACTGACAGCAACATCAAGAGAATGGCATAACAATTAAATGCGAGCGAGCGAAGCGAGCGAGCTTGAAAATTTTGACATTTTACAGTAAAAAAACCTGACGTTTTGGGCTGTATTTTTTCGCTTTGGAAATTAAGGGGGGCGGACAGGGCGCAACTGCTGGCAGTTCGTACTGGCAGCAACATCAGGAGAATGGCATAACGATTAAATGCGAGCGAGCGAAGCGAGTGAGCTTGAAAATTTTGACATTTTACAGTCCCAAAACTGCCGTTTGTAGCTTTATTTTTAGCTTTGGAAATTAAGGGGGAGCACCGGGCGAAAACTGGTGGCAATTACTGGCAGCAACATCATGAGAATGGCATAATGATTAAATGCGACTGTGCGAAGCGAGCGAGCTTGAAAATTTTGACATCTTACAGTCCCCAAAACTGCCATTTGTAGCTATATATTTTGGTTTGGAAATTAAAGGGGACGCACCGGGCACAACTGCTGTCAATCACTGGCAGCAACATCAGGAGAATGCCATAGCGATTAAATGCGAGCGAGTGGAGCAAGCGAGCCTTAAAATTTTGACATTTTGCAATCCCAGAAAATGTCGTTTGTAGCTGTATTTTTTCGCTTTGGAAATTAAGGGGAGGCACACCGGGCGAAAACTGCTGGCAATTACTGGCAGCAACATCAGGAGAATGGCATAATGATTAAATCCGAGCGAGCGGAGCGAGCGAGCTTCAAATTTTTGACTTATTACAGTCCCAAAACTGCCGTTTGTAGCTTTATTTTTAGCTTTAGAAATTAAGGGGGGCACCGGGTGAAACTGCTGGCAATTACTGACAGCAACATCAAGAGAATGGCATAACAATTAAATGCGAGCGAGCGAGGCGAGCGAGCTTGAAAATTTTGGCACTTTACAGTAAAAAAAACTGCCGTTTTGGGCTGTATTTTTTCGCTTTGGAAATTAAGGGGGTGCACAGGGCGCAACTGCTGGCAGTTCGTACTGGCAGCAACATCAGGAGAATGGCATAACGATTAAATGCGAGCGAGCGAAGCGAGTGAGCTTGAAAATTTTGACATTTTACAGTCCCCCAAACTGTCGTTTGTGGCTGTATTTTTTCGCTTTGGAAATTAAGGGGGAGCACCGGGCGAAAACTGCTGGCAATTACTGCCCGCAACATCGGGAGAATGGCATAATGATTAAATGCGAGCGAGCGAAGCGAGCGAGCTTCAAAATTTTGACTTATTACAGTCCAAAAACTACCGTTTGTAGCTATATTTTTCGCTTTGAAAATTAAGGGGGGAGCACCGGGCGAAAACTGCTGGCAATAACTGGCAGCAACATCAGGAGAATGGCATGATGATTAAATGCGAGTGAGCGAAGTGAGCGAGCTTCAAAATTTTGACATCTTACAGTCCCAAAACTGCCGTTTGTAGCTATGTTTTTCGCTGTGGAGATTAAGGGGGAGCACCGAGCGAAAACTGCTGGCAATTACTGGCAGCAACATCATGAGAATGGCATAATGATTAAATGCGACTGTGCGAAGCGAGCGAGCTTGAAAATTTTGACATCTTACAGTCCCCCAAACTGCCATTTGTAGCTATATCTTTTGGTTTGGAAATTAAAGGGGACGCACCGGGCACAACTGCTGTCAATCACTGGCAGCAACATCAGGAGAATGCCATAGCGATTAAATGCGAGCGAGCGGAGCAAGCGAGCGTTAAAATTTTGACATTTTGCAATCCCAGAAAATGTCGTTCGTAGCTGTATTTTTTCGCTTTGGAAATTAAGGGGAGGCACACCAGGCGAAAACTGCTGGCAATTACTGGCAGCAACATCAGGAGAATGGCATAATGATTAAATCCGAGCGAGCGGAGCGAGCGAGCTTCAAAAATTTGACTTATTACAGTCCCAAAACTGCCGTTTGTAACTTTATTTTTAGCTTTGGAAATTAAGGGGGAGCACCGGGCGAAAACTGCTGGCAATTTATGGCAGCAACATCATGAGAATGGCATAATGATTAAATGCGAGTGTGCGAGTCCCCAAAACTGCCATTTGTAGCTATATTTTTTGCTTTGGAGATTAGGGGGGGGGGCGCAACTGCTGTCAATCACTGGCAGCAACATCAGGGAAATGGCTTAGCGCTTAAATGCGAGCGAGCGGAGCGAGCGAGCTTTAAGATTTTGACATTTTACACCCCAAAAACTGCCGTTTTTAGCTATATTTTTGCGATTTTGTTTGTCCCACTTTTATGGGGGATCCATCCCCCCATCGACGCCTCTGCATATGAGGGAGCTTTTGTTAAGTAAAAGATATGCTGCACACTCATTGACATATTAGGGAAATATACGTCAATCTCAACAGTGTACTTATCGAAAGGGATCCAGTATAGCGGAGCTTTTGCATGTTTATGATTGCAATTCAACGATTTGGTGCATATTTCTGGCGGTATTTGGACAATAATTCCATTAAGAAAGTTCGAGATTTGTCCTCATCTCGGAAATTGCTTGGGGGATAAATGATTTGCCTGCCTAAACACTTTCGTAGGGGCGGGGCAAATGCCCTCCCCCCCCCCCCCGAGATATTTTCGACGCCCCTGATCTTCCCTGGGTATACCCATAGATGTATCTTGACTGAGTCATCAGTCACTGTCGTTCCTCATGAATGATTCAGGGAATGGAGGGGGTTCAATTATGGCAATATAGTTTTGTTTGTTTGTTTGTTTTCGTGCATATTTTGCAGATGGTCCCAAGTTACTCTCGTCTTAGCATGTTTACATGTAGGCCTACACTATTTGACGTTGTCAACGTCTGAGCCATACCTTACAGTGTATGTCCATGTCCGCGAGCGAGCGAAGCGAGCGAGCGCTTGAGAAAATTATGCATCCGATTTCCTACAAGATAGAATACTGTTCAGCTCTGTTACCTGTCTGAAGGCCGGCGTACAAACGTCATGCAATATGCCAAAATTGATACAATCACATTTCTGGTTCCTCCATTTTTTTTCTTCAAAATTCAGGGGGGGATGATTGTACAGGCCATCCCCCCCTCCTCCATTTCAGGGGGGGATATATCCCCCCCATCCCCCCCGGGATTTACGCCCATGCTTATAGCTAGTCAGAGTACACCTTACTCAGATTAACAGTAGAGATAGTGACGAGCGTAATCGACAAAACCCAATTCGGTAAATTGTGTTGTGCATTTTACACTATAGGTGTTAAAAAAATCCCACTTTTGATCATTAGCAATTGAAAAACAATAAATCAGATAAGACTTACTCTGATATGAGCTATAGCTGAATAATATACAAATTTGTTGGAGGTAATTTTGAAAGTATGAGCATAGATCAGTTTCATTAAATTCAAGATTTTTGGGGGTTAAAATTTAGAATTTTGCTCTGTTTTCAGCCCTCTATGTATAACCTCAACTTTACACAGGGGTTGGTTTGTGAGGGAGTGTGTTGTTAATACTCAGACAATGGTTCTTGACAATGGCCAGGGTTTGAATGCTTTATCATTAATTCATGAGGAATTCCACTATCACAGCTAGTCTTTATTCATCCTGAAATGCAGTGTATTGCAAGCACATGAAAACATGTGCTTACTTGTTTCATGTGCATGCATTTTACCCTTTACTACGAATTCAGACTAGCAGCGCCCAGGGCAATCCATCATGAATTATGAATAAAGCATCCATGTGCCTTGGAGCAAGAGACCAGAAGCATAGTCAGCAGAGCTCTAAACAGGTGGTATTCGTGTCCATTGTTCAGGGACATTGTAAGTACACACTCACATACACATCACTGGTTCATGTGTTAAGTTCAAGTTTTGTACAGAAGAGGTTTAAAATTTGACCAAAATCTGGAACCTAACTTTAACATTAATCATGGATTTAATGAAACTGTTTTATACTTTCATATTAAAATCACCTCCAAACAGATTGTACACTATTCAGCTATTACTCAAACAGTGTTATCTGATACAGCTTTGAACTATCAAGGATCCAAAGTGGGAAATGTTTTTGTAACACTTGGTAGTATGAAAAAGATTCTTTGCTGTCAAAAGCATCAATGCTGCCCCTCCCAATCCCCCAACACCCAAATATATTCAAACAAAACGACTCCACTGTCTCGTCCTCGAGAACGTGATGCCTTCACTCTAAAGTCACTTCAAAGATTTTTTTTTTTTTTAAATCGAAGTAACCAAACGTCTATTCATTAATTCGGTACTCACGCCCCACGCATGTACGTACATAGTTTAAGGAAAGTAAAGTCCTGCATTTTGAGCAGAAAAGCACGAAGAAGACTAGCTTTTCTTTAAAACCACTCTAATACCTCTAAGTTAGGATTGTAACCTTTAAAAATGGGGACATGGGCCTATTTTATCTTTGAAAAAAAAAGTTTTTGATGCATTTTGAGATTGAAAATGATCAAGCACGTTAAAGTGCCGCAGCACCTAATTAACTTGACCCATCGCTACTTGCGATGAGATGACCAAAAAGGGTAAAAAAAAAAAAATACTGTCA